>NC_056741.1:386494573-386819573 GCF_019279795.1 Protopterus annectens | reverse complement strand
ACAGACAGGTGGGATAATGACCAGGATTCATGAAGGTACTGTGACATTTACATGTTGATGCACCTTTTTGCATTCAGCAACCATCCTAACATGGTGTTGCATAGTGATCTAGCACAATGTTGTGCAGTACTGTGTAGAGCTGACCCCGCAGCCATGTGGAATGCTAATGAGGCAATCAGGAGAGAGACATATGTTAATTAGCCATTTATCTGCTTCCCCAGAATTGCCTTCAAGAAGGCATTTACACACCAAACAACTCAGGACAGCCATCCCTACCATGTTGCAGTATTCAACACAGCCAAAAGGCCATGTTCAACTAATTGCGATGGCTGTGGTACTGAGATTGGGGGGGGGCACTAGACACCAGGGAGAACACATTGGTGAAGTGCCTTAATGGCACTGACATTTTTGTGGGGATTGGGAGATGGTGAGGGAAACCACACGATACCAGAGATAATTCAAAGGAATATAGTGCCTTAATGGCATTGACATCACTACAGTGATCAAGGGTGGGGATGGGGGACACTTGACACCAGAGATTTTACAAGTCTGCCATAATGATACTTAAAATATGGTGATTGGGAGTGGTAGGAAGCCATGGTGGGGAAGACAAGTCAGGAGGACAGGTATGGTGACTGTGGTGTGTGTCTGTGTGTGTTTTTGTGTTTGAATGTGTACTAGTGTGTGTGGCACAGTGACAGTGGGGGATGCAAATGCCTATATGAGCAACAGTTTACAAGTGGGATGTGCAGATTAGCAATGATCTGCACATCAAGGTAGTAAATGTGATTTAGAGACATGCTTTCACCAATAATCAGGTCTTACCTCATCTTTACTAACATGTCTCTGAATTGCAGATTACCATGTTGCGGGATCATGGCCTTTTTAGCATAAACCATATTGCTCATGCAAGGCCTTTTAATGAATTCTGTAAAATGAAACAGAAGGCAGAAAAGGAAGCAGAGAACAATCAATAAAGAACATAATTATCTAATTAAAATATCTGTATATAGAAACAGGTAGAACCAAAAATATGTTTATATTTTATTTTAAAAGTGCACTCTTTTCTTGGATAGAGATGAACCTCAGTAAATCATAGGAAAAAAGGACAGAGGTAAATCATATTAATATTAAAGTAACACAGAGGTATGAAAATTTTAAACCATCTTTCTTTATTCTGGTATGAAATGTCTTACCTGATAACCATTTAAGGAGCAAGAGAAAGTGATTCATGTTTTGATTCAGGGCGCCACCTCTCTATAGATTGGGACCAGTTACGTTTACTTTCTGTGCTCATAATTCAATGCTTTTTGGGATATCAGTAGTTTGTTTTATGGATGAATGTTCCTTCCATAATGTAATGAAACATTAGACTATTGTAAGGTGTCAGTGAGTAGTTTATTTTCTTAAGAATGAGCAGTTTAATCAGTGAAATTATGTTTTTTTTTAATTTAACAGGAGAGATGAAATAGCCATTATCAAAACAAATTTTGTAGCTGCAGAATGTAATGGGTCTGCTGGCCCTGCACAGTGTTCTTCTTCTTTTATTTTTTGAAAAGAAATTCTTTTTCAACTCATTCACAACTGCAATACCTTTTTGTATACATCCATGTAACACTTATGGTATCATGACATTTTGGGGTTTGACTTCCCTAAGTGACTTACAAATTACTGATATGCAGCATATGAAGGAGCCAAGTATAAGAAATAAAATGACATTAAGATTGTTAATCTTGGATGCATCGAAGTGTAGACATTATTGTTTGTTAGGTTATTTGTATTTTCATATTCAGAGCTACATTTTTTGTAAGTGATTGAATTATTTGTTATTGGGGGCACAGTGTGAAATGTCATGGTGGTATACAAAAAAATACAATGCTACTGTCCACGCATAATGTACTGTACTGGCGACATTTGCTAGTAATTATGAAGTTAGGCAATATTTCCATATGCACATTATTTCCAATACCAAGGGGCATGTAAACTGCTGCATGATATCAGGTGAAACCTTAATTTATACTGAGGAAAATTTTCACTGACATCTGCCTGCAACTTGTACAGCTTGAGAGATACTGATATTTATGTTCTTAATTATGCAAACAGGCATGATGTTTTATATTGCTATAAATATCTCAGTAAACAAGCACTCAGAAAGGAATTTCTTTCTCTCAAGTGAAGTCTGGCAGAGCAGAAGTAATGCTGATAATATGTATCTCGCTTGTACAGTTTCCATGATATCAAAGGCTATTTGTGAAACTTCAGAGAAAAATATTATTTTGGATTATTTTCCATTATAATATAGCACAATAAACACTGTGACTCCACTGAATATTATCATTGCAAGGAACTCTTTTTTTACTGAATAACACTGCTGTTTATACCCATTTTAAAAGCATTTACTGTTTACATGAAAGTTATATGTTTTTTTCTTACCCCTTTTAATTGTTTTTTTTTTTCCAGAAAATACTCAGGGTTCTTGGGATATATGTGGGGTGTTAGAGGTATAGCACTCCATAGCTGTTTGGCACAAATGAGTTATTAAACAAAGAATGACTATCTAGGCCTCAAAGATGTTTGAGCTGCATCTATTTTAATACTGCCCAAAGTCATTTAGAGGATTAAGACAATGAGCTGTTAACAATCTGCTTCTTATGGTACAGAGTTTGATTCCCTCAGTCTCCATTTACCTACTGTGTGACCTTGAACAAATCACTTAAGCACACAGTGATTTGGGCTAGGTTCCTCAGTCTGATGGACTGCATGTCTAGTAACTAACTGTGAACCTCAGCACCTAGGAACCTATCTTTGGAAGCCAGACCTTAAGGAAGGAAATCCTGTATGTTTCTGCAGTTTTTTCTGGTGAACCAAGAGATACACATATTAGACCTAGAATAATTCTCTAAATCAGCAGTTTCCTGTGTCATAAAGTAGATTTGGTTTCTGAATAATTCTGGGTATATTTCTGTGTAGTTAGTGCAGAGGATTAAGGCTATGAGCTGTTAATGAGCTGCTTCCTGTGGTACAGGGTTTGATTCCCTCACCCTCCATTTACCTACTGAGTGATCTTGAGTAAATTACTTAACCAGATGGTGCTTTGAGGCAGTTGGGACATTAGGCTAGGCTCCTCAGTAGCCTCTTTGACTGCATGCCTAGTAGTAACTACCTATGAACCTATATTTTGAAGCCAGACTTTCAGGAAAGAAATCCTATATCCTTCTACAACTTATATAGGTAAACCAGAATACACAGATTAGATCTAGAACAATTCTCTAAATTATCAGGTTCTTATACCATAAAATAAATTTTGTGTCTGAAGAATTCTGGGTGTATTTCCATTTCCTTCAGTTACTTGTCATGAAGAGAATATGTTTGTAAGGAGCTTCAAGTTGAGTAACGTGGTCGGAATTGCAGGCTTAGGTTCAGTGTGCTGTTCAGTGGCTTGTTTTTGAAATCAGGCAATATTGACAAGATTTCCACGCTTTGTGAGTTAGAAAAAGCCTTCGACCAGTATATTGTATATATGATATACCACCTAAAAGGCTATGTTGGCACTGATGTAAGTTTTCTAGATGTATTCATTGATTCCAGTAGTCAGAGTAGATCCTTTTTGCTTCTGTAGCCATTTAACAGTCAGATTCATCAGAATAAAACTAGATTCAATGCCTTTCCTCACATCCAAACATGTTATCTTCTGTGTACATAGCCTGCAACTTATCCAATCTACTCCTAATCCCAGATGCTCCCCACCCCTCACTCTCTCCCAGTGTCACATTCCCTCTTCCACAGCTCCTCCTAAACTCCAATCCCACCCACCCCCACAACTGTACTAGTACCAGCTCTCTTATCTCTATTCCCACACACTCTTCCTACTCACTTTCTTTTGACCTTTACCCCTACTGATATTTCTATACCACCCACCCCTACTCACCCTCCTTTCTGCCTAAACTCCTGTTTCTATACTTCCTAATACATATCACTTACTTGTTACCCTCCAACCCACTAATATACTTACTAAATTCTACAGTCACAATCTCGTCAACAAGGTACTTCACTCTTTAATATGCAGAATTCCCACACTACTTATTTCTTTTCCTTCACTCTCTGTTCTTTTTCTCTTTTTCACTGATTCTCTCTTGGATATATCAAACAAGACCACAACACCTCTTAACTTGTTTTCTGTCTTTCTACTGGGGCTCTAAATACTACCCACCAAAATAATGCTGATAAGAGGATTGTCATCACTTCTTTTTTACCAAAAAATGCGTGGTTTATACTCTGTATGCTATCTTTTCTCTCCCTGCTACAGCACAAAATGGAAAAGAATCTGTAAAACAACTGATTTAAACTCATAAGTTCACCAAGTAAATAAAATATAAGTTGCTATAAATATTGTGATATGCATGTAAATAAGTCTATGTTATGTCATCAAATGGCCACATTGTCGAATGTATCATCTCATCAACAATGCAGGCCATCGAACCATTCTGACTGAGATCAGATTATGGTGTGATCAAGAAACTTGCTGTTTTCCCCACTGTAGTGTGATCTTGGAGTTGGTATATACATATATATATATATATATATATATATATATATATATATATATATATATATGTAAAAGTGGGTGGTGTGGGGGTTGGATGGCCTGCATTGTCAATGAGATGACTTTCAACAATGTGGCCATTCAATGGTGTAACATAGACCCCATGTAAGTATATAGACAAATGCTCAAAAATTCACATACTCTGCAAGTTTATGAACAGAGTTTAAAATATCATGCACTCAATACATGTCTACTGTTTGTACACTGTGATTCTATGGGTAATCTTGATAATTGTTGAAAAAATTTTGAGGAGTGTTTGTCCCTAGGCTTCTGCTAAAATGGGGTCTAGCTAAACCCAGTCAGACATTCACAGCAAACAAAGACAAAATAAACAAGTACAATAAATAAAATCACTTATTATAAATAATTTCTGCAAAAGGGAGTTTCAGTTACAGCTGTTTACTAAGTGAAGATTGTTTTGTTTTGCTGCTTTTAACTTTTTGGCTGTAATGAGACAGAAAAGGGTTCGCAATGGATCAGTTCACTTATCTGGTCAACAAATAAGTTAATAAATACAAATCTAGGAGCTACTGAGAGGTGGTTCTCTGATCTTTGGCTGAAAAGTTTCATTTGTCTGTGCCACTCATCCATTTCTTAACCCTCTTCTTATAATTCTTACATTACAGTACTTCTAACAACCTCACTAAATACATGTGTGCTGACATGTGAGAGTTATAAGTGAGGTACATTCCTCTAAATCAATGAGAAATAAACATAACACAATTTTTACTGGGTAATGAAAAGGCGAGAAATTTTGGCTGTACTTCTGTAATTTTCTTGCGATATATGTTGTCACCTTTATCTTCCCCCTTATGTATTTCCTCCTGTCATATGCTCTACTCTTATCTGCACCATGGCTGTTTCTACTAGTTTGTTTTCTATGCATATCACTGTAACTACGATTTGAATGTTTCCAAGTAATTAATTCCACCCTTCACTTCATGACATAGCTCCTTGATGGATGACAGCTTTGTAACTGTTTTTAAAATATTTGAATACTCTTTATGCATCTAAACAAGGAAAGCTTGTTCAGCTGCAAGACCCAGTACAGAAAACAGATAAACGACCTTAGTCCCTTTGGTACTGTACTTCCTACATCAAATGCACTGCCACAGTCATAATGAACACTGTCCTGGTCTACATCATGCACTGAGTGTATCAACCTGGATTATTTGTAAATTATCTTTTGGTAAGCAGAAATAGGAATAATATACTAACAGACAAGGACTTCTAGAAATACATAGCCCATGTTCTCAAGTTTGCCTAAGCTATAGATCATAACCAACCCTCTGCTTACATGTTTCATACCTTAAAAAACCTTTCCTCGTGTCTGTTTCACACATTCTTGCAGTTTTCCACAATTTTGGCTACAGCACTTCCCCAGGAATGTTGTTTTTGTTAAACCATGCCATCTGACATTGCATCCTTCTATCTCCTTTGGCCTGTATTGAAATGCAGCCCGATATTCACATTCATACCTTTTCTGCGAGACTCTTCTTCTTTAAATATACTGAGCCAGTAAAGGTGTGCACATGTATATTAGCCCCCCCCCCGTTCTTATCATTGTATATTTATATGGATTAGTGGCCGATCCTGTGATGCCTCACAGCAAGAGGTTCTCTGGTTCGATACTCATCAGGAGTGCCTTCTGTGCGGAGTCTACATGTCCTCCCTGTGGTCGCGTGGGTTTCCTCTGGGTGCCCTGGTTTCCTCCCACATCCCAAAGACATGCTGTAGGTGGATTGGAGACTCTAAATTGGCCCTAGGCGTGAATGCATGGTGTGTGTGTGCCTTCTGTGGAAGGTTGGGAACCGAGCTGGCAACTTGAAACCGTAAAACTCGACTGCCAATCATGAGCTGACAGGTGATCCGCTGTGGTGACGCCTAACTGGGAAAAGCCGAAAGAAGAAGTGGCCAATCCTGTGATACTTCTTTCTCTTTATTCTGAAGTGTCTCCATCACTGCTATGTCCATTTATTACTTACACCTTGAAAAATTTGTGTTGTATTTTAAATTTTATTTATTTATTTATTTTATTTATTTATTTAACATTTGTTTTACCAGGATAATCTGACTGGACAGCTAGTGCCTATTTTCAGCAGAGTCCTGGGGAGAAAAGTTCCAAGATGTTACAATTAAAATACATAGATTAATACAGATTAACATTAAGTAAATGCAAACAGTCAAATGCAATATTATCTCATAGTACAATCAGGAGATCACAAATCTTACAGTACTGGTACATTATATGAACATAAGGTACCCAGAGTAGGTACATGTTTACAATATTTACAAAGGTATACAATTTAGCACATAGGTGGACCACAGGGATTCTAAGAAGTAAGCATCAAAAGCCTCAGGGGGTATCCTCCTAAATAGGGTGACGATTCAGGGGGGGTCATTGCAGTTACAAAGAGGATTAGCATAAAGGTGTGATTTAAGGAAGTCTTTGAATGTGGTTGTGCGATTTTGTAGCCTGAGGTCAGGAGGGAGGGTATTCCATGCTTTTGTGACCTCATGGAAGAATAGGGCTTCTCCAGAGCTGTTCTTGCATGGATTGACTTCAGACAGGGCTTTGTTACTGGATCATAGTTCCCTGTTGGAGTTGTAGAAATTTAACATGCCAGCTAGGGCGGGTGTTCTCTCAGGGTGACATAGAATTTGATGAGCTATGTTGAGTTGATTTGTGTTGAGTTATGTTGAGTTGTGTTGAGAGAGGAATGAGCTTATATTGTCTAAAGTGTTAATATATAAGTATACAGCTTCCACTTTGTTACTGAACATGCAACGTCCAAACCCATTTGGTAAGTATTATGCATAATTTCACATTATTTCTGGAGTACCAGTAAGTAGTTGTGATGTATATAACTTGAGTTTAATCCTTACTATTCTTCATTTTAACAATAATCTCCTTCCAAGAGTATGCTTCCTAGTAGTATCTGAAAGATACTATTTCAATCTGCTTTCTGACATTTCTGTCACTCATCACTCATATTACTCTTTGACTTTCACTGTCTGTGACTTTTTCCTGGGGTACTCTTATCCGTAGATGTTGTCGGTCCACTGATCTTTACTGGCAATGTATGCAAACATTTCAGACCATCAGATGTCGGATGGAATCAACTAGTACGCAGAAATAGTCAGAGCAAAATTGCACTGGTCAGTCTAGTGGTTGCACCCTACTGCCTGAGTTCTCAAGAGTCTACATTGTTTGAGTTTATGAACAAAATATATGTAAGTAGAATTGGTTACTAGAAGCACTGCTGTTGTTTTGTGATTCATACGGCCTGGTGAAATCATGAGCTCAGCTCAATGAAAAGTTGTGGTTATTAATCAGTGGCTTGATTTTAGATTATGTGTACGAGGATAGTGCTGTGCTCTGTGTCAAGTACCGTTCATGTACGAGTGAACGGATTCATCATTTCAGAAACAGGAAGAGCACACTACATGCAAGTCTTTCTTTGCAGAGGTAATCTTGAGTTTACTCCTTCCCTGTTCTCTATTTTTTTGTTCTTCTTTGTGAATTATTTTACCCGGTCAGTACCTGCAAATGGTCAGTTGTGATCAACGTCCCACCCTGGTAAACAAATGTAAAACAGAATAAATAAAAAGTTCTACTTTTTATTTTATTTTATACATTAGTTAACGAGGTCAGCCAGATGGACACAAGTGTGCCTTTTCAGGGGCAAGCCTGGAGTACTGTCTGATTGAGTGACTTGCACAGAACCATGCAATAGGCAAAGGGAAGTGGAAGAAATGAACCCTGTACCCTTGGGTTACAAAAAGTAGCTCATTAATAGTCAAGATCCTTAATCTTCTGTGCTAACTGCCAGACTTTGATTAAATGACTTGCACAAGGTTGCACAATATGCTAATGGAGCTTGTAGAAATCAAACTCATGCCAGTCAGATAAAGTCTATTTACAGCTTGCTGATGTAGCACAGTTAACTATGATTCCATTTAAAGTAATTAGTGTTAAAATAACACAGGTTAGTACTCACCTTGCAGACCTTTCAGTAGCACTGCTTTTAGTTTAGTTGTATCACACAGTTATGAAACATTCCACATGTAATTTCCAGAGCTTGATGTTGATGAGCTCTGAATAGATGCAGATGAAATATCTAAAGGACGGTTAATATCTTTGGCTTAGGAAGTCCCTTGCACTGTACTAATAGCCACTTGCTAGTACATAAAAATCAATGCCTGGTGTGATCATAACCTTGTTTGTTATTACTAGGTTCTTATGTAAGAATCTCTCCACAGTATATTATTTTTCTCTCAATTTAGTGTGCAGTCAGCATGTTCTATTTATTACACAGCAATTTGTTTGTTGGACTCTGTAATCAGCAAAATGATGCTGCAATCAGGAAAATAGACTATAATTTCACACAAAAAATGGTCATCAGACAAATTGAGCTGCTTTATCCTCCCTATTCAGTGCATAATATGTTATTCATGCTAAATGAGATGGAACATTAGGAACCTGCGCAGCATACATGTGAGATTTTTAAGATTGGAGATATTAATATTTAATATGTTGTGCTAAGACATGGCTGCCTAAGGCAACATGAGATGCAGAGAGAAAGCTGCTTCTTCTTTGAACCCATACTCACAAGTACTGAGCCCCACCTTGACCCATGACTCACATCAAGATTACCTCACATGCTAAGTATGTGCCATCTCTAGACCTCTCAACTATCCCTATTTTGGAGGAATGTCCCTATTTTCAGGCTTGATTTACCCCTTCACACATTTTTCTGAATCACCCTTATCACCTCTGATTTTTGAAGCTGTCTAGTACATAAATAAAATCTTACTACATGGCCAACATACTTATGGCATCAATAATTTTAAAAGAGAGGATACACATCTTACAAGTAAATTTTTCAGAAGAAAAAATAAAAGACCTTGTATGGTAGAATTTTGGGGTCTATATCAGAACATCGAAGTATTAAAACTTCGAACGTTCTTATATCGAACACAATTCAGCGATCGCTAAGAATAGCGAAGCTGCAGAACAGTGAATTCTTTCCTTTGAAAAGAATTTGGTTGGCCGTTTCTGTGGCTTCGCTATTCTTAGTGCTATGGCAGAAAGTTACGGGTTGGGTTCAGGTAAGTGTGCGATTGTTTGTACGTTAGGGTTAGGGGCGGGTTAAGTGAGTTGGGGTTAGGGCGCGGGTTAGGCGTGTGCGATAGTAACAAACTTTAGGGTTGGGGCGGTTTAAGTGAGTTAGGTTTAGGGCGCGGGTTAGGTGAGTATGCGATAGTGACGGACCTTAGGGTTAGGGTTTGGGTTAAGGTAAGTGGGTAGATAGTACTGTATGTTTAGTTTAGTGTAGCGTTAGATGTAGGAATTTATGTGTATGTGTGTGGTTGCTGTTTGTTTGATGTGCCTGTGTTGTGTGTATGTGTTTCGGAGCAGCAAATTTTTTCCATGGGAAAAAATTCACTGTTCTGAATGTTCGATATTTTCATGTTTAGATGTTTTGGGGCTGATGAAATAGCGTTCACTATTTTCATCTTTTGATAACGTGATATAAACGTGAATTTTGAGATACAGTTCATTAAAGTCTACAGATTTTACACCGTCTCTTTGATAATGAGATTATAAGTTTCCATCCTTTTTGTCACTCTCTATTTTTTAAATATGTTTCTGAATAGTATCTGACATTCCTACTGGAAGCAGAAAAAGTTATGTAGTATTTGGTATTCAAATTGAATGCTAATTAGATGCCAGATGTTTTAGCTGGTTGTTACTATTTTTGAAAGGCCTCTGTTCTTATTTTCCATCTCTGCAGGTTGAGTGATTTGGGCATCTCCCTTTTACTAGAAATAAGAAGTTGCCTATCTATTACTATGTACTATATGCAACATATATCCAATAAAATTATTGTATCAAGCAAATTGTGGGACTGATACCTCTTATAAGCCCCCTCCCTGATAAATGCTTCATTTTATTTAGTAACTGCTATGCACAGTCCTGATATCAGAATAGTTTGACTGATGAATCCCACTTACTAAGTATAGTAGGGACTGTCCTATTTAAGTTTTAAACCAATCTGTTTAACACAGAACTAAAATGGTCCCTTTGCCAGGTTTAAATGACTATGTAAACATGAAATATATCTTGAAGCAGAGGGCTTCAAAAACTATGATTGTTATGACAGGTTACCTGTCATTTGCTGATCTTACCTTATTTAAATAGAATGTTTGGTTGTTGCATCCTTCTGATAAAGTCTTTTTGTAATAAACACAAACATGCTTAATATGTGCTTTCAAAGTTAATTTAGAATTCCATTATTTTGTTTTTTTGAAATTTTACTGTACTGGTAATAGATGTTTGGAGTTTTTGCACTTATCTGTAGATGCAACCAAATATAATGCCTGTGAATAATTGTTATTCATAACAGTGAAAAGCACATCAAAAGTGTTCTTCCTCAAAATATCTGCATGTACCCTTTCTCTCTCTCTCCTTTGTTATTTCTTCAGTGATATATCTTACCATGGGTTTTTGAACAACTTCTTTCAACATTGTGAATGATGAATGGCTGTTTTAATTGACTGTTTTAATGTGGATTTATACTGCTCTGTACCTCTCTACCTGGGTTGAAAATGTTGAATTGCTGTTTTTATTGAATGTTTTAGTGTGAATATACCCTGCTTTGTACCTTTTGCCTGTATACCTAATTCCCCTTTACTCTCAGGTTCCTGCTTACACACACCCTATCTCCACCCCCCCCCCAGTCTACTTACTACTACTCAATATAAACTAACTAAATTATTTCCCAGGTTACTGACTGATGTTACACTCTTGTCTATAACTACTCATTGTTCTACAGCTCGCAGTAGCTACGTCTCAACCACCCCAGGCGTCTCGCTCTGTTCCACATAGTACCCTGGGATCCTACTCTGAAAGATCCACCTAAGAATCTTGAAAGAACTACCAAGGGGACCTAGTAGTGCCTCCTGCAACTATTCTGCCGCCCCTCAAGAACTACAACTAGCTTGTATGTACCCTATTTGTGTAAAACATTTTAATCCTTTATGGTTGTTAATTTAACTCAGCGTGTGCCTGCTAGCAGCCTACCGTCTCCCTCTAAACTCTCTAGGCTCAATCCCACTCCCCAGAGTGCTTGTGCCTTCACCTCAGAACTATTCAGTTTGGCCACAAGGTGGCAGCTTTTACTCACTACCAACTTCTCCTCTCTCCTAGTAAGTACAGCTTTTCTCTAACAACCTCCACTATCGTGTTAAGCTCCAAACCCCTATGTATTTCTCTGCTTCTCTCTACCTTAGATGCATTGTGACCCAGTGCCCATTCCCTGTGCCTCCTTACCTTGTGCACTGCTCTCTGCTTCACTGATTGTTTTCTGCTGCTGCCTCAGTCTTCTTTGGTCTACCCTCTCCGTTCACCCTGCGGGCTCACTCTGCTCCCCTACCCTTAATTCCCACCGCCGCCACTACTCCTACATTTATTCAAATCACTATTCTCCGCCTCTTCTGTCTTATCCAATCCAATCTCTTCTCCTCATCATCCACTCCTCCACCCATCCTCTACTAATCAACTACCCCCTCCCTGCCTAATCCATAAGGCCCTATACTCACATCTATACCCCTCCCTCTTACTCTCTCACACACCCCCTGACATTCTACTACCTCTGCATATCTACCTCACACCGATTAACCATGCCTTCCCCACTTTCACTAACCCTTCTCATTCACTCTATCAGCTGACTTCTAATCCCTCTATTCCATGCAACCTCTTATTCCTCTTGCAAACTCCCCCTCTTTCCTATCTCCCACCACCACTCCCAACTCCCATCCAATCCCTATCACATCTCACTTTCACACCATATCCTCCTCTCTAATTCAACCAAACCCACTCCACTACTACAAACCAAAGATTATACCCTCCTCAATGAAACACAACATACCTAAAGCGATATTGCTTTCCCCACAAAACCCAAGGAGCAAACCTAAGCTCCTGCTCACATTCTCCTTTGCCAGCTTCTGCTTAGCAGGAGACATACACCCCAACACCGGACCTAAGACTAGCACCAACCTCACTCCTCCAATCACAACCAATATTACCAACTATAAATATCTCAAACTACTTACCATTAACACCCAGAGTTTGAAAAACAAAATATCCCACTTCCAGGCTTGGCTATACCATACCCTACCAGACATAGTAGCAGTCTCTGAGACATGGCTAAAACCCCACATTACTGACTCTGAAATCCTACCCACCAGGTTTCAAGCACTCAGATATGACCGCCAAAATAAGAAAGGAGGAGGAGTAGCCTTAATTTACTCTAGTCTACTCTCCATCACTCCCTACCAAAACCCTATTCCTCAGTTCAATAATGCTGAGCTAGCCATAGGAATACTCAAAATGAATGACCATAAAAACATTTGTATTATGGCCCTCTACATTCCCCCTGGAAACAACACCAGTACACTTGAAGATATACTTCTATGAGCCACAACTAATATTATACTTGAAACATACATATTAGGGGATGTGAACATCGACTGGAACAAAATTAATTCCAATAATCCCTCCATATCAATCAATCTATTCAATTTCACACAACTTACAAATGACATTACCAGACCCAGTAAAAACAATCCCCCAGGCTCCATTCTTGACTGGATGCTAGTCTCCCACCCAAATAAAATCTCACACACAGGCATCCTACCAGACTCCATGAGTGACCCCTTGCCAGCTTTCATCCATAGATCAACCCCCTCCACCCCTCACCTACACCAATACATCCAGACTCAAAACCTCACAAACTTTAACCCTACAACTTTTTCCAATTCCCTCAAACTAACAAACTGGGATATTCTAAAAATTATTCATCTAGATAATGCTGTAGACTTCTTTAATTCAAACTTCTTAAATACCCTGAACTCCCAAGCCCCACCAAGAACAAAATGAATAAGACCTAACTCGGCCCCGTGGCTAACTAAAGATACTAAAACACTTATGCAACAAAGAGACAAGACCTGGAAACTTTACCACGACAATAAACACTCTGACACCCTCCTTAAATATAAGCAACTCTGCAACCTAGCCAAAAAACACTTTATAAAAGATAAAAAATGCTACTATACTAAACTCCAGGCTAATCATTCCAAAAACCCTAAACAATTCTGGAACTCCGTCAACTCTCTTCTGAACCCAGGTACCAAACATAATCCTTGCCCTGACACTATCAAAACTGACCCGGAAATAGCCACTCTATTCAACTCCTTCTTTACCAACTCTATAGCAGAACTCACCAAGACCTTCCCAAATCACACCCCCTCCCCTCTCCTCAAACCCTCTTCCCTAACCTCAACCCAACCTTCCATCCCTAGCAATCCTCCTATATTTCAACTCAAACCCATCTCCACCTCATACATAAAAAAACTTCTCTCCAAACCTAAGCCATGCTCCAATGCCCCTGACAATATCTCCTCTCTATTCCTAAAACTTGCAGCTGATGGTATCGCGATCCCTATTAGCATTCTCATTAATAGATCCATACAGGAAAACCTCCTGCTTGAATATAATTTTATAGAAATTAATCAATTGATTTCTACTCTCATTGTCCTTTACATACAAAGAAAGGCAACTAGTGTTGTATAAACAAGCATTAACAAAAGCTTCTTTTCTTTTTTATTTGATTTTATTTTTGTATTTTTTGTTCCACGCAATATTAATACCATATAATTGATAGTGTCCAATGACAAAGATGCTGTAAAGTACAAAAAACATGTACTTTAACTGATTTAAATTATCTAATCACTGTTTTTTACCACTCAAAAAAAAAAAAAATTTATTATGTGTGTGTATACATGAATGTGTGTGTGTGTGTGTGTGTGTGTGTGTGTGTGTGTGTGTGTGTGTGTGTGTGTGCATGCATATGCATATGCGTGTGTGCACGTGTGTGCACTTATTTATTTATATTTGATTACTCACGTAGAGTACAGATCATAGAATGACCAGTTGCAGGCTCAGCCAGGATTACGAGAAACAGAAGCGACCGACTTTTCATTTACATTGAGGTAAACATAGGTAATAACAAATCAACCAGTCTTTGTGCATTCACTTAGAGCACATAAGTACACACTTACATAAATGTATGTAATGTTTGTATCATATAACATGTTAAAACAATGGGCCAGATTCAGGAAGGCTTACACGGAGTTCAAGAGTAGTGTAAGCCTCCGTGTAAGCCTCCTGATTCAGGAACAGCCCAAATCTCCGTGTAAGAGACAGCTAACACGTCTCTTACATGGACTGGGCGTGGAAATGCTCAATACCTCATTTGCAGCTCAAAGATATGCAAATGAGGTATTTGAGCGATCCACGAAGCAGAAACCAGTCCGTGTAACGGACGTGTTAGCTGCAGAAATGTACTCAGCTGACAACTGAGTACATTTCTGCAAATTAAAACGGAGCTATGTCAGCTCCAAATAAAGGGTGCATATGTTTATTAAGCATGCCAATGGCCAAATATGTGGCCATTGGCAGGAAAAAGTGTTGCAAAATTAAGTTATATAACTTTTTTTTTTCCACGGGATTTATGTGTTTAACTGCAGCGCACCCGCAAACGGGTGCGCTACCTAAAACTGAAAACCGAAGCTTATAAACCCACAATTGTGGGATTTATGTATTACATGAAATGTCAGTGGAGGGACTTGCAGACCAAAACAATATGGCCTCCGCTTAGTGGTTGTCAAGGGGAAGCTCCGTGTAAGACATGTAACTAGTCATTACTAGGCAATCCCATGTAAATGAGGGTTACAATACTGAATCACACTGCCACATAGGTAATGAGCACTTTCTGAGTAGTGTAAGACTTAGAAAAGGGGTAGAAACAGAGTAAGAGGTAGGTGACATCACGGGGATAGAAAGAAATGTACCAGATTGGAGGGCAATGTAAGGTAACAGATGACAGACAGACATCAGGGAGGGAGGTGTGTCTCAACAGAACACTAGGAAAGTCAAGAAATTGAGGGTATACGCTATCCCTACACTCAAAGTTTCTTGATATACGTGCATGCGCGTGTAAGGCAGGTTCAACATGTGGGAGCGTGTTGCAAACTGTTTACAACGGTTTGCGCGGGCGTGCACGTGTTGAAGGCAGTGTGCGCTGCTTTAGCATGAATCAGCCTAGCTAACACCGTAAGGATGTGTGCGCGTGTAACACCGTAGGGATGTGTACGCGTGTTTAAGTGACTGTGAGCGTGTTTAAGCTGGTGTGCACATTGCTCCCCTTCAGGAAACAGAGAGGAAACAGGAAACAACCAAAATACAGGGAAACTGCCAGGAATACTGCTGGAGTTAATTGGTGGAAACAATTGGAAGCAGGCAATTATGCAGACAGACTAGAAGCCCAACCCAGCACTTAAAACACTGCAAAGAGCAGTGCAGGCTGTTTCTCACAACAGATACTGCAAGAAAGTAAGCTATCAGAATTGAAAACTGAAAAAAAGCTGAACTCAGAGCAGAAATGCTAGGGGCTGCCATAGCTGTTATAATCAGACATAGGCGAATTGCTGAGGGTGGTGATAATGCAGATGCTGACAGACAACCCAGAGTGAGGAGAAGGAGAAGAGTATACAGGCCCAGGGTCACCTACCATGGGTTACATGAGCTGGAGATAGTAGAGCTATAGAGTGGACAGAGAGCTCCTGCAGCAGATTGTTGAGCTGTGCAGGCCACGCCTCACACACAGAACCAACAGAGGGGAACCCATCCCAGTGGAAACCAAGGTATGTGTTGGCCTAAGAATACTAGCAACAGGTACCTTCCAGAGACCAACTGGCGATATGATGGGGATATCACAGGCATCAGCCTCCAGGGTACTGCACCAGTTCCTGGATGCCATGTCACCACATGTCAGTGATCATATATATGTACCTAATGACCGTGAGGTTGTGGCCAGCAATATGCGCCTCTTCCAGCAAATAGCGGGATACCCTGAGGTGCTGGGTGCAATAGACTGCACGCACATATGCATCAAAGCACCAGCCGGTGAGCGGGGTAGAGCCTACATTAACCGCAAGGGATACCCCTCCATCAACTGCCAGGTCGTGTGTGATGCCCAGGGCATAATAATGAATGTGTGTGCTGGCTGCCCTGGGAGCTACCACGATTCCCACATCTGGCATCTGACGCAGCTGTACCAATCATTTGCCAATGGGGACATCCCACACGGACACCTAGTGGGGGATGCAGGTTATGCACTTGAGCCGTGGCTGATGACACCCATCAGAAATGCACACACACCTGAACAGGAACGCCATAATGAGGCACACGCACAAACACGTAATATCATAGAGCGTGTGTTTGGGCTGCTCAAGTCATGGTTCCGGTGTCCGGACACATCTGGTGGAGCTTTGCAGTACACACCAACTACATGTACCCAAATGATCATGATATGTGCTATGCTACATAATATGATCCTGGAAACAGCTGCAGCAGGACCAGCACAGGGCTGGGCCAAACATCCCCCACCATTGCCAAGGCCACCACAGGCAGGGGGTGACTCGGAGGAGGAACAACCTGACCTTGTTCCAGTAGGCAGAAGGAGGCATGCCCAGTATGCCCTGGCCTTGGCAAAGAGGCAACGCATAGCACATACGCTTGGTCAGTAGGAACACTGGGACTGATACCCGCTCTGACTCACTCATACAGTAACAGGGATGCCTAACATGACACAACCTGCTTCCAAACGTACAGGGAGTGTAGTATGTGTATCCGACAGAGGTGGCCCTGCAGCACCACCTGAGGCATGAATGCCATGTGTTAAGTAATGTAATATCATGTACAATATGCACACCTGAGGACCTCAACTAACATCCATATCCACGCATATGACCCTGTGGAAACAGCTGCACGTCATACAGTGATGTACATGTGCAAAAACATGGAACAAGATACAAAATGAGGGTGACTAGCAATAAATAGCATGGATAACCACACACCCATGTTTGTACCACAACAGGAAGCAACATGGAATAGCCATGGTCAAAAACCAATGGCTAAAACCGACTACTACTATATAGCCTGCTGCAGACCACTGTCCTAATAGCAGGGACTGCCCCAGGCCTATGTCCATAGGTTCATAGGTTCATACTAGGCTATCTGCCCTAGGGCATTAATAAGCCTAGCCCAGAGTTTTGCGGCTTCTGCCACCCCTGCAAGTTGATGGATAATATGCCCATTATTTTGCTGTGCCTCTGTCAAGCAGTGATACTGAGGTTATCCCTGGGGTATACCTGCAATCTCCCATCCATTGGTCAAGATCTTACTTGAACAAAGCCAGTGAGGTGCTCAGCCTCACATGTACCAGGATGTTGTTCCACAGCATATGGACTCTCTGGGTGATGAATCTGTCCCTCCAGCACATCCTATTAATATCTGTGTTGAGGTTTAGGTCTCCTGCCCTTGTAGTTCTGATGGATGTAGAGGTCTTGAGGTGAAGCATGTTCATTAATTCTGGGTTGGACATAGCCTTGTATGTCAGGCACAGGTCACCTCTGAGCAGTCAGTAAGCGACTGAATACAGCTGGAATTCCTTCAGTCGGGCAGCATAAGAAATATGTTTGAGACCCTTTCACCTCCTGTCGAGGAATTTGTGGGCCCATCCAATCTGAATGGGGCATTGTATGCAATCATTGGTGTGATGAGTGATGAGTACAGGGGAACGATGACCTCCCTTGATCTAGATGTGAATCATTGCATGCTGAGGTGGTCAATGTAGAAGGCCTTCCAAACTACCCTGGCAATGTGAGTGTCAAACAAAAGGTCACTGTCAACCTGGGTGCCCAGGTCCCTGATAACCTACGTTGTGCATAGAGGATTGCCACCTAGATGGGAAGTAGTGGTAACCTTGTTCTTCCTGAAGGGTATGGCTATGCATTGTTTAGTGTTTAATGTAAGGCCATGGCCGTGGCACCAGTTATCTGTGTCTATGAGACCCTTCTGAAGGATGTCTGTGTCAGATGGGTTTCCAACTATGCTTCCCAGTTTGCAGTCATCTTCAAACTTTGTCAGCCATAATCCTCCTGTGTTTGCTCGTACTTCTGAAAAGTAGATACTGAACAAATGTGGGCCCAGGACTGAGCCCTGTGGGACACCACTTGTGACAGCTCTGAGTGTGAACTGGCACCAGCAACTTTGACCCTGTGTGTTCCGTCACTTAGGCAGTTTGCAACCCATGCTGTGATGTATGGGTTCACAATTAAGCTGGTGATGTTTTCAATGATACCTGAGTGGGGTATTGTGTCGAAAGCCTTTGCCAGGTCAAGGTAGGCTGTGTGGACTGCCTTGCCCACGTCAATGGCCTGGGTGAGTGTTTTGAAAGTCAACCAAGTTTAAAAGGCATGATCTGCCCTTGACAAAGCCAAACTGGATTGGATCCAATGTCTGCAAGTCCCCTATGTCTTCATTTAGAATTCCCATTATGATCCTCTCCATAGCTTAGCAGAACAGGCTTGTCAAGCTGATGGGATGGTAGTTTCTGGGGTTGGTGGAGGCACCTCCTTTGTGAAGTGGGTCCACCATTGCTGTATGCCACTCCTTGGGAACATATCCTGAGGTGAGGCTAAGATTAAACAGCTGCCCTAACTGCGGGTGTAATTACTCATTGAGTTCATGGAGCACACAACTGGGGACACCATCTGGTCCCATGGATAAAGTGTTGTCTGCCTTGGATTGAGCAGTTCCCACCCCAGCAGTGGAGATGTTTGGGGCTACAATCCTCTGGTGTACATACCCCCAGTTGGGGAGGGGAGAAATCTGCACTGAACCTGTCAGCCAGTATGTTGCCAATGTCTGTAGGTGCAGTGATATCAACATCATTCTGAACTAAGTCTGAGCATATCTGGGAGTTTCCTCCCAGGTTTCAAACATAGGTAAAAAGGCCTCATGATTGTCCCTGAGTCCTGAGTGGGTTTACTCTCAAAACATGCCTCGGATGATTGTATGGGGGAACCCAGTGTTTTACTCACAATGAGCAGGGTGTCTTCCCCCCTACGGATTACGCTCTATCTTGTAGTAGCTCCTTCCTTGTGTTGTACAGCTTGTTTATGGCTAGGGTCCACCAGACTGGATGCTTGCCTGTGGTACAAAGAGTCATTATTATTTGGGATTGCCTGAACCATGCAGTCCTGGAGGTGCTGGTAGAAGGCATTTCTAAGTGATACAGTGGCTTGGGTAATGGTGTCCGCTGGCCTGGGGGCCTTGAAAGAGACCACACCAGTCCTCAGAAATGTGAAGTCGGCATTTGAGAAGGTCTTCACCATTTCTTTTCCCATCTGGGGTGTGGGTGGGATGTGGGCTCCCACTGAGAATAGTCCATGATCTGATCTCACCAATGATGGGTATACGTCTGGTGTTGAACAGTGTGACCCCATGTTCGTGATGATGTGTTCTAGTATGTTGCCTCCACTTGAGGGGATTGGGACCAGTTGTTCCATGGCATTTCAGTGTATGAACTCTTGGAACCTTTGTGTTAGAGTGTTGTGGCATGATTAGTGATCCCAGTCTATATGTGGATAGGTGGAATCACCCAGTAGGATGGTGTTTGGAGATACATTTATCCCCTTCAGTGTTTGCAGGATAGCTGTGTGAGGTACCTGAGTTTGAGCGGGTGGCATGTAACATGCTACAAACTGCAGAGCAGTCTTGCCTACGGTCACTGGCACCTAGATGGTCTCCGATGCATCGTGTGTTGCCACCAACCATGAGGTGAGGGTGTCCTTGATGAATATGGACACCCACCATCCTTCTTGGTGTTGTCGGGATGCTGGTGCCGGAATGCATGATATGAGGTAACACCCGATAGTGCCGGGTGCTGTCAGAAGCTGTGAACCAGGTTTCAGGCACAGCACAGACATCAATGTGCTACATACTGAGAAGGGCATAGAGTGTGTGCAGCTTGAGGTTGAGACCTTGGGCATTGAGCAGCATTAGCCTTAGTGTCTTTCCTTTACTGTGTTCTAGGGTGGTAGGTGTAGAATCTGAATCTTGCATAAAAAGGCACAATGGGGTGGCAAGAGCATCATCTGAAATCCGGAAGCCCAGGGTGACAGGTGCAAGCCTTCCCTTGCAAATCACCGTGGCCTGTCCAGCATGTCATCCCAGGCAGACAGACATTGGACCCCTTAGAATGACACCATAGTCTAAGCAAAATACTACAGCTGATCATCTTGTCTCTGTTTATGTGGCATCATACTTGGTGAAGGTAGGATACTGTCAAGGTCAGGGTCATACCTGCCTGGCCTACATAATCAGAGGGATCCTCTATGTCTCTTTCCATGTAGTCCAGGGAGGTACATCTCAGGTCGCTCACACCAGCATGGATTATGACTGGGTCAGACCTGTACTTGCAGTTTAGTGACCTGAGTGCTTGCATTATGTGGTGGATTCCAGTGCCCAATAGGCAGCTTACTGTGACCTCCTCTGTACCTGATCTGGTGAGTGGGACATCAGTGTGTCTGACTATGGAGTCACCTATGACAAGTGTGTCTGGCATTGTGTTTGGCCTTAAGGGCTGTGACTGTTTGGCACACCGACTCTGTGGTCAATGTGTTGCATGTGCTGTGCCCTGTGGAGGCAGTTGTGTGAGTGTCTGCTGTGGTGGCCACCGCCATTCTGGTAAACTTCTGATCAGAGCCTCCGAGAGTGTCTCTGTGTGTCTATGTGTATGATCTTAAGTTGTGACAGTGCCATGTGAGACTGGATTAAAGATGTGTGTGTGGTTACCTTCACCCTCTCTCTGGTCTTGCTAGTCCTATGTTGAGAGAGCTCAGCCTCCACTTTGGCTATATAGTTGCATCTCTCACATGTATGTGTGTTTTATGGCAGAAGGAGAGGGTTGTCAGTGTACATGAGGCAACTGTAACAGTGCCTCAATATTCCCAGGTTCACCAGCTGAGCAGGAGAGGACACTAGCAACTGATCCCTAGACATGCTAGAAGGAATAGACAAAACAATGTTGGAATACAGGGAGATATCAAGCCCCCCAAGCCACATCATACTGTTTGATTGACAATAGCTACACATACACCGGTGTTTCATAGTGTCATAGTGTACTACTAGGCTATCTTCCCTAGTGCATGTATAAGCCTAGCCATAGTGATGTGGCTATTGCCACCCCTTATAGTGGTAATAAGTGTACAGAATAGATTCTGAATATTGTGCCTCTGACTTAGTAGTGACACATTATGACCCCCTTACGTAATTGAATAACATGACTGTGTCTCTGTCTAGTCTGTGCCTCCGTCTCATATACAGTTGTCCAGATGTCTCCTGAAGAGAGTCAGTGAGGGACTCTGTCAAACATGAACTGGGATACTCTGCTAGAGTGTGAAATGCCTCTGAGTTATGACTCTGTCCCTCCAGCATGTCCTATACATGTATGTGCTGAGGTTCAAATACTCAGCTCTCATGGCTCTGGTGGATTTGGATTGCTTGCAGTGGAGCATGTCCACCAAATCCTGATTGGACATGGTCTTGTATGTCAGACATAGGTCACCTGTAAGTATGCAGTATGACACTGAACAAAGCTGGACTTCCTCTATTCTGGAAGCATATGACATGTGTTGAAGAACCCTGATCTTCATGGTAGGTACTTTTCGGGTGCAAAGGTGCAAAAGGCAGGATCTGCCCTGTACAAAGCTGAACTAGGTGGGAACAAGGGTCTGTAGGTCAGTAATGTGTCTGTGTAAGAGCTCCATGACTCCTCCCATATCTTTGCAGACAAGGTTGGTTAAGCCTGTGTGGTGGTAGTTGCCATGGTCTGTGGAGGCATCTCCCTTGTGTAGTGGGACCACTGTTGCCGTATGCCAGTGTTCAGGTACATATCCTGTAGCAAGACTAAGGTTAAATAGCAGTTGTATATATGGGTCCAGCCCCTTCTGGAGTTCACATAACATGCAACTGGAGATACCAGCAGGTCCCATGGATGCTGTGTACTTGTCTTTGCTGAGTGTGGCTCTCACATGGACATCCAAGATGACAGTGAGGTTACATACAGCAGTGATAACTATCTTGTTTTGGGGGTGAGGGAGCGGTAAATCGCACTGAAGCTGTCCCGGAATGTTGCCAATATCTGTCAGGTCACTGGAATATATGTTGTTGTGTACCAACTCTGAGCATATCCGAGGGTTCACAACCAGGTGTCTGACATAACTGAAGAAAGCAGTGTGGTTACCTTCATTGTCTTTGGTGATTTATGTTCCCAAGTTGACCTTGCATGTCTTTATGAGATAATGTAGCTTTCTACTAGTGCTGATCACAGCTGTCTTCCCTTTTGGAGATGTAGCTCTGTCTTGCATTAGTAACCCTCATCTGTCATACAGTTTGTTTATGGCTGGGGTCCACCAGACAGGACACTTTCCCTTTGTGGAGAGGGTCCTGTTTTCAGTTGTGATTGTATGGTCCATGCTGTCTGACATCTAGCTAAGGGAGGTCATTCTGGTTCTGCAGTTATCTTTCATCAGCATTAGAAATGACCACAACAGCCCCTGTGGGTGTACCTCATGCACACACATCCAGCACCTGTAAAGTCCACAACAGTACCTCACCAGGAGTATGACAGAGCTGGAACACATGTAATGTGTAGTCTGATTAAACAGAGTGCAGCTCCACACACTGCCATGCTGTCCACCCAGATGCAAGCTGTGCCTGATGTAGAAAGCCATGTCCAAGCTGGAATCAATGCACATGCTGCACCTTGTACAATCTGAATGGCAGGGAGCTATGCACATGAGGGACCTGAACCCCAGCACTGACATATATAGGACAGGCTGTACTGCATTATCCAAAACACAGAAGCCACCCCACACATGAGTAAACTACCAGTACAGGTTGTCCATAGAGACACTGGTTGAGTCCCCTCAACAGGAATCCTAATGAGTGGATGGGAGATGGGAGGTTTACCCTGGGTATCAATGTTATGTCACAGGTAGACAGAGGCACAGTATACTAAACAAGACATATGACATGGCAAACTACGCTTACAATGTGTTGATGGACAAACACATTCTCCGACTAGCATTAGGTCAAGATACCTCTCGAACACAGCCAGCAAGGTGCTCTGCCTCAAATGGACCAGGATTGTATTCCACAGTATAGGGAGTCTCCGAGTGATAACTCCATCCCTCCAACATGTCCAACATACATCCCTGCTAAGGTGTAAGTCACCTGCACTAGTGGTTCAGGTGGATCTTCTGAGTCTGAGGTGGAGCATGTCCATTAATCTCTGTTTGGACATGGCCTCGCATGTCAGGCACATGTCACCTTTAAGCAGACGGTATGTGAGTGAATAGAGTGTGAGTGTCTTCAATCTGGCAGCATATGACAGCTGTTGGGGTTCCTAGATCCTTTAGGTGGGGGACAGTCAGGGTGTCTCCAATTGCTGCAGATGTTGGGTGAGATATAGCCAGAATAGGGCATTCGACTCGATCACTGGTCTGATAAGTGAAGAGTACAGGGGAACAATGACCCACTAGATCTGGATGTGAATCCCATCCTGATCAAGTGGGCAATGTAGAAGGTCTTCCTAGCCACTTTAGCAATGTGAGTCTCAGAAGAATGGCGACTGTCAACCTGGGTCCCCAGGTCCATGATAACCTCCTCTGTGCTTAGAGGATTGCCACCTATATGGTAGCTTGGGGTCACCTTGCTTTTCCTGAAGGGTATGTCTACACATGTTGTGCACTTTGACTTCAGGCCATGGCCCTGGCACCAGCTATCAGTTACTGTGAGTCCCTTCTGAAGGATATCTGTGTGTGATGCACTGTCCACTATGGTGCACAGTGTGCAGTCATCTGCTAACATTGTCATCCAAAGTCCTCCCATGTTGGCCTGTACTTCTGGGAAGTACATGACAAACAATGGGGCCAAGGACTGAGCCCTGTGTGACACCACCTGTGACCAGCCTGAGTCTAACATAGTGCCAGCAACTCTAACCCTGTGGGTCCCGTCCTTAAGCCAGTTTGCAACCCATCTTGTGACATATGGGTTTACATTTCAGTTGTTAGGGTTTTCCACAATACCTGAGTGGGGTATTGTGTTGAAAGTGTTTGCAAGGCCAAGGTAGGCTGTATGGACTGCCTTTCCCCAACAATGGCCTAAGTGACCAATTTGAAGATGTCAACCCAGTACAAAAGGCATGATCTGCCCCTGACCAAGCCAAAATGGGATGGGTACAATGTCTGCATGTCCCCTATATCTTTGTTTATGAGCTCAATTATGATCCTCTCCATAGATTTGCAGACTACACTTGTTAAGCTTATGGGGCAGCAATTAACAGGGTCTGTAGAGGCACTGCCTTTGTGCAGATGTGCACAACTGGACCCTAACCAGGCTGTTGTGCACACTATGGAAATGTAAAGCAGTGATAGGACTAAAGCCCAGGATACTGACCACCACAGTGAAAGTACTGAAACACTACACTAGACAGTGCTACAGTGTTAGGTCAGTATGAACGGATGTTGACAATTGTGTGCAAAGTATCCCATGCAAAACCTGCAGGCACAGTATACTCCCTGTTTTGTTCACACAAAAAGCATTCGGACAGTAACTACACAACATGGCACAGAACACACAACCATAAACTGGAGGTATTTGTTGAAGGTCACACTCATCCACAAATGTGATGGGCTGCAGAGTTCAACATATGTAAAGCCCACACTGGGCATGCTCACACACTTAGATAAATGAGACATCTTTCACACAACATGCCACGGGAAGGCTGAACTGGGCATGCTCACACACTTGGTCCAAATGTTACCCCTAGCAAATGTGAAAACACACCAGAGGATGCTCATCCCCCTTTCTAGACACTGATCATGTAAGCACCCTATAAGTATATTGGAGAAAAGGATTCTCTCAATAATTTGAATAGCGCGCCGTGCTAATGTGTCTGTCTGTAGTATCATAACATAGTTAGGTAGGGGTTTGAATCCAGCAGGTGGCAAGTGTGTGTGTGTAAGTGTGTATGAAAGAAACATCCCTTTTGGCAACTGGGAAAACACACCAGAGGATGATCATTCCACTTTCTAGACTCTGATGATGTCAGCACCCTATAAGTATATTGGAGAAAAGGATTCTCTCAGTAATCCGAATAGCGCGCCGTGCTAATGCGTCTGTCTGTAGTGTCATAACATAGTTAGGTAGGGGTTTGAATCCAGCAGGTGGCAAGTGTGTGTGAAGGGGGGTAAGTGTGTATGAAAGAAACATCCCTTTTGGCAACTGGGAAAACACACCAGAGGATGATCATTCCACTTTCTAGACTCTGATGATGTCAGCACCCTATAAGTATATTGGAGAAAAGGATTCTCTCAGTAATCCGAATAGCGTGCTGTGCTAATGCATCCGTCTCTAGTGTCACAACATAGTTAGGTAGGGGTTTGAATCCAGCAGGTGGCAAGTGTGTGAAGGGAGTTAAGTGTGAGTGTAAGTGTGTATGAAAAAAACATCCCTTTTGGCAACTGGGAAAACACACCACAGGATGATCATTCCACTTTCTAAACTCTGATGATGTCAGCACCCTATAAGTATATCAGGGGAAAGGAAATCCCCCAGTAATGCGAATAGCGCGCTGTGCTAATGCATCCGTCTCTAGTGTCTTAACATAGTTAGGTAAGGGTTTGAATCCAGCAGGTGGCAAGTGTGTGTGAAGGGGGGTAAGTATGTATGATTGGTATATCCCTTTTGGCAACTGGGAAAACACACTACAGGATGCACATACCCCTTTCTAAACGATATCACAATTATGTATGGCTTTTGATTACAGACATGCCATGTGTGTTGTGCACACACAGAATGCCCATGTGTGTGGGTTGTCCCTCACAATAATGCATGACATTGATTACACCGGTTATGGCAATGAACACATGATGTATGTGTGTGCCAAATACACATATGTACCTGTGACTTTCAATAGTTACCATGTGTGATGCCTGCCACATGTGAATACATGGTATTTGCACAGGGTAACATTATGACCGTGGTCTTCTGTACAGATGCTGCATGTGGGATGTGTATATACAGTGTGAGATGTAGATGCTATCAGCCTAGTAGTGAGGGATGCACACCTGGTCTGGGGCATAAAGTCTACATGTTGTTAATGTACAGGAGCTGCATGTTCTCACCTGTTGTGGGAGTGGTAAGACAGTATTCCATAGCAATGCAGTGACTGCATGCTAAGAACCATTCAGCTAGGGTGTTGTAGCTACACTTATTCATTAGCATTCAGTAATTTGTTGGAATCCCTGGTGAGGGTCTGATGCCAACCAAGTTCAGGGGTCTACCAGCCTGTGTCACTTGCTCAGTGATCCCTTCCATGTTCCCTATCATGTATCCCAGTGAGCGACATCCCACATCAGCTGTGGTGGCATGGACAATGACTGAGTCATATGTGTCCATGCATCTGACTGACTTGTATGTTGTTGTTACAGTTTGGCCATGTGTTTCCATCTCATACATGTGATGTACATCAATGGGTAGGGGATAGGGTTGACTGTGTACATGTGGCAGCTGTGACATTACTACATGACACACATATTCCACAACTGTACCATAGAGGTGACTGACAACTGACCTTTGCACATGCTACCGGAGTATTGAGATTACATTGGTGATTGACAGCACATAGGGCCAATGGTGAAAAAGAGACATAGGTCCATAGGTTCGTACAGGGATATCTGCCCAGGGCATGTATCCACCTAGCCAGAATGTGCGTGCCTTTCAACATGCATTGTGAATCTGTCTTGCTATGCCCTTTTCCAAGGTTAGTATACTGTGCCTCTTTCTCACAGTGACACATAAGTGATACCCAGGGTAACCCTACAATGTCACATCCAGTCATAATATCGCTCTTGAAGATAGTCACTGAGTCAGTCCGCCTAACCTCTATTGGGATAATAATCAGGAATGAAGGGAGCCTCTGAGTTGTGAATGTGCCCCTCCACCATGTCCTATGTATATCACTCCTGAGGTTCAAGTATTTCCAGCGTGTATCCTGGTGGGATCTGGATATTCTGAGATGCAGCATGGCCATTACGTGAGGGTATGACCTGGCCTTCTATGTCAGGCACAGATTGCCTATGAAGAGGCAGTATGTCACTGAGTAGAGCTGCTGCTACTTTAACCAGTCAGTATGTGGCATCTGTTTGAGCACTTTGATTCTTTGTCGAGGTACATATGTGGTAGCCCCAGTTGCTGCAGGTGTCTGGTAAGGTGCATGCCGACAGGTTCATCATAGTCAATTATGGGCATGATGAGGGATGAGTAAAGGGCACAATGTCCTCCCCTGGCCTACATGTGGATCCCATGATGATGTGGCCCATATAACATGCTTACCTAACCACTTTGTCCATGTTGTTGTCAAATGGTAGAATGCTATCAACCTGCGCACCCGAGGTCCATAATTCCTTGGTCTGCACTTACTGGATTAACACATATGTGGTACATTGTGGTCACTTAGTGTTTGACAAAGGGGATGACTATACTCTTTCTGTCATTCACGTTGAGGCCATGGCTGTGGCACAAGTCGTGTGTTTGCAAGAGTCCCATTTGGAGGATGCGTGTGTTAGCTGTTGAGTTGATTATGGTGTTCGGTCTGCAGTCACCTGCGACTTGCTGAGCCACAGTACTTCCATGTTGGCCTGTACCTATGACAACTATATAATGAACATGACAGCTCCTAGGGCTGTGCCTTGTGGGACACCACTTGTACCAGGTTGGAGGCTGACATGGCTCCAGCAATTCTACCATGTGTGTTCTTCCCTTGAGCCACTGTGCAATACCCATAGTGACATAGGGGTTAATATGTACACTGGTGAGCTTCCCTAGAATGCACAAGTGGGGTATTGTATCCAAGGCTTATGCAAGGTCCAGGTAGGCTGTGTGGACCTCCTACCCCTTGACAGTGGCTTTGGTGACTGTTTCAAACAAAGCAAACAGGTTTGATAGGCAGGATTTTCCATTGACAAAGCCAAACTGTGTATGGTGACATGTCTGTAGGTCCACAATATCTAGATATGTGAGGTTCATGATGATCCTTGCCATAGCTTTGCAGACAAAGCTAGTCAGACATATGGGGCAGTAGTGTCCAGTATCCGTGACGGCACCACCTGCATGTTGAGGGACCACTGTTGCTGTATGCCACTCTCTGGCCACATATCGTGTATTAAGGCTGGGATTGAACAGTGGTGTTATGTCTGGGTGTAGCTCTTCTTGTGGTTCATGTAGGACACAGCCTGGGACACTGTCTGGTCCCATTGATGCAGTGTTTATTGCTTTGGGAAGGGCATCTCTTACCTGAGCATCTGTGATGTCAGGGGGAAGCACTGTGCTGCGAGACATATGTTCCCTTTTGGTGTGGTGGGGAGAGAAGGCAGCATTGAACCTGTCCACTAGGATGATGGCAATGTCTGTGTGTTTTATATTTTGTGTGACATATTGTATTACCTCTGAGCATATCTGGGTAGTACCACCCAGGTTACTAACATAACTACAGGCAGCCTTGTGATTATCCTCAGTGGCTTGTGGAATCCTCTCAAAGATGGCCTTAGACAATCATATGGGTGCCTGTAGTTGTCTTCCAATACTCATCAGTGGTGCCTTCACATTTTGGGAGGTTGTTGTATCATGTAGTGGCGTCATCCTTCTATTGTATAGTGTGTTTATGGCTGGTGTCCGCCCAGGACATCTGCCTTTGGAGAATTGGGTCATGCTTTCATATGTGGCTTCATGATCCATGCATTCCTGAATGTGTCCACAGAATGCCTCTATACAGGTATCTGCAGTCTGGTCCATATTTTCAACAGGCCTTGGGCCTTTGAAGGTTTCCACATCATTTATGAGGGGTGTGCACTTGCTTGACATGAGCTGTTGGCAGACGTGCCGCCCTCCAGACAGAGCAAGGGAGGGTCACAGTCAGCTACCTGTTGGGACGCACCTCCCTGGACCACATGGAAAGAGACACAGAGGAGCTCTTACAGCACCCTCTCAAACTCAGGTCTCCCACACAGCCTTCATGCTGACACAGGAGAGTTTAGATTACTCTGCAAACACCATCATACTGGGTGATGCCAGCTACCCAAACATAGACTGTGAACATTACACAAGCCACAATACCCAAACTCTAAGGTTCCCATCGATCAGACATTCTTTGGCTATGGAACAGGTAACCAACCTTCCCACAAGAGGGGCAGATATACTAGAGCTGACCTTTACAAACATGAGTACAAACTGCTCACCACTGGGAGTATATCCTCATTGTTGCAATCAAACCATATACTAATCACACTGGAGTTCTGGATCCCCACATATGCAAACCTCCAACACATCGATGTGTGTGTGTGGCAAATGTCCCTATTAGCAACCGTGACAGTATCGTACAGGATGCAGATCCCCCTTTTGAAACACTGATGATGTCAGGACTGTATAACTATATCACCTGTAGTAAAGTCCTCCAGTAATTTGCATAGCGCTCTGCTAATGTGTCTTTCTTCAGTGTCATAATGTAGTTAGGTAGGGGTTTGAATCCTGCAAAGGGAATGTATGTGTGTTAGTATGAGTGTGGTTTATGTGTGTGCACTATGCTGGGAGGGTTAACTGCCTTTTGCCAACTGGGAGAACACACTGCAGGGTGCACATCCCTCCTCCTACACACAGATGATGTCAGCACCCTCTAAGTACAGCATTAGTAAAGGTTTCTCCAACTACTGCAAATAGCACACTCTGCTAATGCGTCTGTTTCTACTGTCATTGCACAGTTAGGTATGGGTTTGAATCTTGCAAATGGAAAGTATGTGTTTTACTGTTGGTGGGGTTAGTGTGTGTGCACAATGATGGGGTGGGATGTGGCTTTTGCCACATGGGTCTATGCACTGCAGGGTGGTCATTACCCTTAACAAGCAGTGATGTTGATAGCACCCTATACAAACAAAACTACAAAACAGAAGGTGGTGGTACTGATAACACATGTAAGGTAACACTTCTTCAAGTAATGTCCACAAAACGGAGTAGGATAATCAAACAATTATTTTATTCTATACAGACAACATGACAACAGACAACTAACTGCCAGTACTCAGTATAGTGTTACATGCTACTGTAACACGCACATGTACCGAATATACCTAGATAGTGTTCTGAAGCCTGAATGTGGCAAGTGTGTGGATGTGGGATGTGTCTGTGTGTGCATTTCCATTATGGGAAACATGTTTGCTGTGGCAATCAGGGTACTACAGTACCTGATGCACATTACATCTTCCAACTGATGAGGTTGCCTGCACCCTGTGAGTACAGGTAGAGAAGGGGATGCCAGTAGTAAACAACATAGTGCACTTCTGAAATGTGTACCTGTTATGTATCAACAGCTACTCATGTAGGGTGATAAATAATGGGAATGGCAGGTGAGCGTGTGCATGTGTGTGGGTAGCAGGGTGTGTATAAATGCATGTGTGACAGAACAGATACATGTAGCTGAATCTACATAACAGCACAAGATGTGCATTGCCATAGTCAATGTTAGCATGTGATGGTGTGCAGCTGGTACACTTTGTTAAGTAGTATGGGTGCAGATAACAATTGAGGACATTCATACAGTTACTGCAGCAAGACTGCTGGGATATACACACATTTATACTGCAACAGTCAACAGTTACCAACATGTTACTACTTATACACATCTATGTAGTCACCCTGTGCATCAGCAACGTGTTTACCTTTACCTGCACCGATGTTGTAGTATGCAGGAGGTGGCACAGTGTCATCATATGCACAGGGTGTGGGTTAGGTATGCCCAAGCCGGCCACTGGTAACACCAATTGACATGTGTGTGTATGTGTGTTTGTGAGGGGCAGCAGTACAGGGTGGACCGTTGTTGGTGCAGTGTGTGTGTGTATGTGTTTGCCCTAGGTGTTAGGTGTCTGCATGTGTGTAAGCACGCACACAGTCCCACATAATGGCTGCCATGTACAGGGTTTTGTGGACAGCCACAGACTGCACCTGTCAGGTCATCCAGATCAGTGTCTGTGGGCACGGACACGGTACCTGTGCCTGGCAGGGGTGCTACCGGCCGTATCCGTTACTAACCCAGACTGGGTACTGTCATCGGAAGCAGGGGTGTGTTGACTGGACACAGTTCCCTGTTGGGACTGTCCAGAGCCACGTGCACGTGGTCTCCTGGGCGTCTGGATGACAGCACAGACCCAGCATTGCTGGGGCTGGTGCTGGCACTTGAGGCGCGAGTGGGCCCGTTGTCGCCCGCGGCCACTGCCAGCTGGTGCTCGCTGGCATACGCCACGCCGACGCCGCAAACGCACACCATCGCCCTGGCCCATGGACATCTGGTTGTGGAGCAGCTGTTCTATGCCCCACAACGTCTGTCAACGACATCTGTGAAGTTACGGATAGCATTCGCAACATCATGCATGCCGTCTGTCATGGCTATGCGACATGCTCTCAGCTCCCTCAGACCCTGTCTGGTGTACCTTTCCATACGTGCCTGTGCCTGCATGACAGTTCTAAACATAGTGGAGGTTGACATACCTCCTTGGGCACGCCGGCCAGAGGCAGTATGGCCACGGATGCCCCCACGAGAACCCATGGGCGACTGTCTGCGTGGTACCATTGGAGGCCTCTGCACATGGCTGCCTTGTGAGGATGCATGTACCACAGGTACCACATTACCCTGATCTATGCCCACTGCTGACTGTCCATCACCTAGGGACAATGGTGACAAAGGATGTAACGGCAGGATGACTGTGCGCATTGACGGGGTTGAAAGCTGTGTACTGTCAATTGGCTGACCAATGGCGGACCCAGACACACCTTCCTGCACCATTACAGACATTTCATCATCATCAGTACCTGGGGCACAAGATTCAGGTTCCCTGCTGCAGGTCACCAGAGCAGCACCAGAACCTACGGGAGGAAAACATGGAACACAGATTACAGTCTCAATACATATTTGAAAGAGATGCACTTCAATACTAATGCACACATTCAGAAATGGACACATGCACTCATGGACACTAACACACATGCACACTTGGGCACAGGCACACTTGCACACATGCACACCCCACAGTAAACACACACATCAGTACCGTGTTACACTACTCAATTTACTACCTGTCAATTACAGTTATTGTGAACACAGTCACCAGCATGTCTACTGCAGAGTTACACTACTCTTCCTAGTTTTATAAATTGTTTTACAGATAATGTTAAGAAGACTCACCAGCATGTATGGCCTGCCTCATTGCTAGATGGGAGGGACCTGGAAGTGTGAAGAGAGTAATGTCAGTGGGCACATGTGTGCCATTCGTTTTGCACATGATACAGTACAGTAGTACACTAGTTCCCTTATACACATCAGCTGCACATCATGTCTGTATATATATCATGATGACAGATACATACCACATGCACACCTTATGCGTGCATGAAGTAACAGCGTACAGAACAGTCATATGTACATACCAGGAGTTAACTCTAATCTCACCCTTACCTCTCTTCAAACGTCAACTCAAACTGTACTTCCAAAACCACTGGCTTTGTTCTTCTTGGAGTCCAGGCTAACGTCCCTCTCCCTACCCTCTCTTCACATTTAACCCCTCATTGTGCATAGAAACTAACTTCTACCCTGTTTCTTTCACCTTGATGTCCTTCTATGCTCTGACCTACTTCTCCCATCCCTCCCACCTCCTCTTGACTGTCTTCCTTCTTTTCTTCACTTCCCTTCTTGACTCCTGCCTCTTCCATATCATTGTATCTGTCATACTCCTTCTACTTCTCTACCCTTCTGAGCCCTAACTATTATGTATATGGCTTTTGCCTTATTGCATAACCATTATGCTTTAGGTAGGATTGCTTTGAAACCAACGGTACATTGTGTATGACTCTAAACTGTTTGACTTCCTTACATGTATGTTGATTTAATTAACAGGCTGGTGTACAATTCTATTATGTTGGCTGTCTGTATTGACAACTTGTCTGTCTGCCTTTATTACGCTATGTGTGGAGCTTTTCTCCACAGGCCTCTACTGAAAATGAACTTATATCCAGCTAGACTATCTGGGTCAACAAATGTAAAAGTAATAACAATAAATGAATATGGCATCTTACCTGCACGCTCGCTGTCTTGCTGCTGTGTGGATCCAACCTCCATCAGGATGCATGCTTGTTGCTGTTGTTCTGGGGCTGGATCCACAACACTTAGCAGTAGCCCCTCCTGTCTGGTGAGGGGGGGATGTGGCCACCCCCACCTGTGGCAACCTGCTGCCTGCGGATATCTGCAGCATGCTGGCGGACATTTCTTATCAAATCACTGCAGTGATGTCTCACCTGCTCATATGTCCTATCATGCATGCCAACATCATTTATCCTGCTAACAAGGTTTTGCCACAGTGCAGACCTCTCCTGCTGATTCTGGGTGGTGCGTGAGAACAGGATGGCATAGTCACGCACCAGGCTCTGGTGGATCACGTCATCCTCTGCAGCAGAGTAGGCAGGATTCCTTTTTGGTGCCATGTCTATCTGGAAAGGTACACAAACAGGTTATCAGCATAGTATCTCAACAATACATGGTACACATTCTATACAGGAGTGTTAACTTCTACTTATTACTGATTGGTTAAAACCTGATTACAGTGTAGCTATCATTCTATGTCATTTGTACTAAGTACTTGGCCTTCAGACCAGTTGTTTTACATTAGGGAGGTTGGTGGCAAGCACTGTGGTGGCAGGACACATATCTTTCATCCATTGAAGTTGGGAACTGCTGATTGTGGGCCCAGTGTACAAGTATATTACTTCTGGTATGGGCAGTTGGCCTTCAGGCCAGTTATTTAACATTAACGAGGTTTGTGGTCTGCACTCATGTGTGGCAATAGGCTGTACTCTGCCATTCATAGCTGGGGACATCTGGTTTCAGGTTTATAGTGCCTGCATATCTGAGCTGTATCTTACTGACATTGCTACACCTTGTTTGTTGTAGCAAACACTACATCCAGGCCTCCTGGATCTACCTTTGTTTATATGCTTGTTATCTGTTAGCTTGTTATTTCACTGGTATGCTACTTCCACATAGTACACATCTTCTCAACACATCTGTGACTCACTACTGTTATCTGCATTGCTTACTGTATGCATTTCCATGTTACACATGACAGCAAGTGACTGCTTGTCATTGCTGCATTTACTTCATTGTGACACATTGCACTTAGGTTACCTGGCATTTGCTCACTGACACTTTTATATCAGTCAGCAGTTGTAGGTAATGTCAGTACACCCTCACTCCCCACTGGACCTTGTTTTCAATCATTAGTGATTACAGAGTTCACAATAGTATTCTAGCATGTCCAGAGGTCAGTTGTCAGTTCCCTCCCCAGTCCAGCTGGTGAGTGTGGTACTCCAGAGACAATGTTAGAACAGATGCATGTACACAGACAACCCCCTCCTCCCAACAACAAATTCAAACTCATGTGAGTGATGCAACCATATACCAGACTGGAGGCTAGGCTCTGTCTACTCAATACCGCCATAACCAGTCACGTGGCAAAGGGGATCACTCACTACACTTCCAGTCTCACGTAGACCTACCACAACAGCGGACCTAACACATGATCACACATGATCATACTTGTAGGCTCAGACCACAGCTCTGCCTATGCAGCAGAGACCTCCTAAGCAGACATCCAGGCAACCACTACCACATAAACGAACATGTGCAACACATATCACACAAAGCCAATGTGCTGAACACTCACAGCCATTAACAGTTAACAACACACCTCATACACCTGTACTAGGTGCCTCTATCATCAGGCACACTCACATCATGTTCACTAGGCTTAACGAGGTGAGGGTCACGGTGTGCAGCCTGTCAGGCACTATGACCTGCCACATATCACAAACACTCAGGTAACCCCAAGGCAGGTACAGGTATGACTCAGTCAATGTCCATGCTGCTGTGAATGGCCTGACACATTCCTCCCTGGACTACATGACATGAGACATTACAGAGCTCTCTGAGCACGTAGCCCGAGACAGTTTGACCCTGACCTTGAGTAGCATCCTACCCTCACCTAGAACGATGCCACAATATCAAGGCACGATGATCCCTTCCAACAATTGACTGACATACTGGTGTCATTCACAGGTGTGCCAATGCCTGCCATCTTGGGGTGGTATGCTTTGCTAGGGACAGCTTGCACCTGTCACCACAGTCCTATTGACATTTGGCGGAGCCTCCTGCTACACCCATAGTGCCTGTATTAGGCAAGGCTCATAAGGCAAACCCACATCCATTTGTATCACAAAGGATGAGGAAGTAAAAGTGATGCTACTCAACACTGGACATCTAGACCCAAGGATGCACGCACCCAAAACCCTACCTAGCATTCTGGACATCGATATCTGTGCAGTAACATGAACCTGTTTCAGGTTTCACAGGAGCACACCAGTACTACCACGTTATAGCTGTTACCATTCTTGTCGGCCCCAACACTTGAACAAGGGATGGGTATCAGTATTCAATGCAGATTCCCACGCCTCCACATTGGTGGCACAGTACAACATAGGTGTTAGGCCATTGAGTACAGAAGACGTAGTTGGGGACCTGGGGAAGAAACATGGTAGCGGTCTGTCATTTGTCTACCACATGGCCAACGTGGATTGACAGACATGTTATATAGCCCAGCTAATCATGACTGATTCACATGTATGGCAGGGGAGGTCATTGTGCCTCTGTACTCATCCATCATCAGGCCTATAATTGCGTACAATGCACCTTTTGGGATGTACCTAACCAGACACCTACAGCAACTGGTACAGGACAACAGTACATCATCAAGGGATGCAATGGCTCACACAGATGTCATATGCTGCCCAGGTAAAGTGAATCCAGCTGGACTCAGTGGCATAATGCCTGTTCAGAGGCAATCTGTGCGTGCCATATACAGCCATGTCCTACCTAGCAGTAATGAACGTGATGCACCTCAGGCAATCAGAGTCCCATACAGCCACATGCTCAGGAGAGCTGGACCTCAGCACAGATATACATCGACACGCTGGAGGTGCATTTTCCTAACCTAGAGGCTCCCTTCACTCTGTAATGAGCTCACACTACTGGTTAGGCAGAGTCCCTCATTGACTCTCTTCCATAGGAATCTGGATGAGTGGATGGAGATCATAGTTGTACCCCAGGTATCACTTCTATGTCGCTGTTAGACAGAGGCACAGTATACTAAAGTCGGACAAGGGCATAGCAGCATATCTTGTGATTGGGTGGCATACGACAAACACATTCTACTAGGCTTACCAATGCCCTAGGGCAAATAGCCTAGTATGAACCTATGAACTGTTCATTCTCAACTGTTCGAGCTCATTACAGAGTGAAGGGAGCCTCTCAGTTAGGAATTGGCCCCTCCAGCATGTCCATGTATGTTCTATTCAGTCGCACGCTTGCTCAGAGGTGACCTTTGCCTAACATACAAGGCCATGTCAAACCCAGATTTGATGAATATGCTTCACCTCAAAAAATCAAGATCCATCAGAGCCACAAGGGCGGGAGACTTAAACCTCGACACGGCTATTAATAGGACATGCTGGAGGGATAGATTCATCACCCAAAGACTCCCTATGCTGTGGAACAAAATCACGGTATATGTGAGGCAGAGCACCTCGCTGGCCTTGTTCAAGAGAGATCTTGACCAATGGATGGGAGATCGCAGATATACCCCAGGGATTACCTCAGTGTCACTGCTCGACAGAGGCACAGCAAAATAATGGGTATGGTTCCCCATACTAAAGGGGTGGTGTAAGCCACAAAACGATGGGCTAGGCTTGTAAATGCCCTCGGGCAGATAGCCTAGTATGAACCTATGAACATGTGTGTACTGCTATAGTACTTCTGCCATATGTTGCATGTGTGTGTGTTGTCGGGGATGCACAGGTAATGGCCAGATACGTCTGCACAGGTGACACGTCTGACACATTCTGGGTGTTCATCCATACATACTGGATGTGTGCTGCCATCCAACCCTGTGATGTGGACACACATTACTCAGCCTGGATATACATATCCGAACAACACCACAAGCACAGTACACTACCTTGCTATGTATACATGTTATTACACAGTTATTCAGTAGTTATGACAGTGATGCTATCCATGCAGCCCACTGGGCCAGTGGAAGCCACAACACACACCGCCAGCACCTTTGCATATGCTTACCACAGACATCCCACATACTGCATGTACTGTGCACACAGTTATCTAACCCAGAACAACTGCACACCACTTATTAATCCTGTCGAGTGGACTACAGATACAGGCATATTGTATAACAATAGTAGGAGGCTACTGCAGCACAGGGCAGATTCACATGACGGGAAGGCATCTGTTGTCTGCAGTGTTAAGATGCTTCACATTCACCAAATGCACAGATATTGGCAACATTGTTGCAGACAGTTTAGGTGCAGGTACCCCCCCCCATTGTCCTACACACGTGTTATTAGTTATCCCAGATGACTGTAACCTCACTATCCTCTCACATGTCCAGGTGAGAGCCACCCTCATCATTGCAGAACACATATCATCACTGTTACGAAATGGTATCCCTGGATGTGTGCTACATTCACCCCTGGAGGACATAGCACCACATGACAGACTGATATTAATCCCTGGCCATACTACAGGATATGTACCGGAACAGTGCCATACATACACAGTGGTCCCACACCAATGAGGAGGAACCTCTACTGACCCTGGGAACTACTGCATCATATGCACAACTGGCCTTGTGTTCTAAGCTATGGAAGTGTTAGTTATGGCCCACATGTACAACAATATTACATATGTTTATATTTCATGACTATGTACACATAACCTAACTCATGGACATACCTATAGATAGTGAACTATGATACATTTGGAGGTGTCACAGTATACACAGGATTAACCTGCTACTTTGCATTACCTGTGTTTGTGGCAGCTGTTGCTGTGCCAGTGGTGCTGCTTGCTGCTTGCTCCTTGCTGCTTGCTGCTGATTTTGCTGCTGGCAATCCTAATATTTGTTTGGTTGTTTGGTTGTTTGGTTGTTTTCTCTGTCTCTCTCTCTCTCTCTCTCTTTATCCAGTGTTTTGTGCAATGAATGTATTGCGTGAGTGTAGTGTGGGAACTCAATGCTTTTGTAGGTATCTGCATAGGTCCATGTGATGGCCTCTGCACCAATTGTAAGGCAGCATTTGCTAATTGCATGCAGCTGGGTGTGTACTGATTGCATGTCTCACTGTGATTTCAGGACACTGCTATAAAAGGGTATGTGAGATAGGCGTTGCCCTTTCAGATTGTAGGGCGTGGACCATGCTGGTATGCTGTTGACAGTGTTTTGTGAGTGTGAAGGTTAGTACATCTCCCATGCTTCATGCTGTGTTGTAGATTCAGGTTGCTGCATTTATCTTGCCTGTTCCCTGTAGTGAGTGTGTATGCATACTGACACCTACAACTATATGTCATATGTATTGCTATATAAATATATATATATCTGTGTACATATACATACTTTCATATGTGTACATTAGCTGACATTATTGGGTACAAGCTAACAATTAGCAGGGCTGTTTCTGTTAACACTACACTAGTATGGGAATCCAGTAATTGGGACTATAAAGTCTGCATGACATACTTTGGGTAGTAGACATACTATATTGCCTTTATCTTCATTCCTACTATTACATGTTCCACTTATTTAGCACTATATTCCTGTATGAGAGTCATGGCTTAGTGGTAGGTCATACAGACTAGTGTTACAATGGTCTTGTGGTAGGGCCTACTAGTATGCTCATATTCTGCTTTTGAGTTGAGTATAGGGCCTATCAATCAAAGTGCTGGAGGCACCTTTAAGCAGTTAAAGGGCTTAGTAGGTCTCACAGGAGCCAGGCTGTGTTGCAGATTCTGGTTGCTGCATATATCTTCACTGTTTCCTGTAGTGAGTGTGTATGGCTACTGAGACCTACAACTATATTTCATATGTATTAATATATATTTATATATATGTATGTGTAGATATACATACCTTCACATATGTATATTACCTTACGTTACTATGTACAAGCTAACAGGTAGCAGGGCTGTTTCTGTTCACACTGAACTAGTATGGGGATCCAGTAATTTGGCCATTAAAACTCTACCTGACATGCTTTGGATAGTACATCTCCTATATTGCCTTTATACTGATTCCTACTATTACATGTTATATTTATTTTAGCAGTGTGTTCTTGTGAAGAAGGCATGGCTTAGTGGTAGGTCATACAGACTAATGTTACCAAGGTCCTGGGTTCGAGACTGACAGTGGGAATTTTTTTACTTTGCAAACTTTCAAACTGAGTACAGGACCTGTCAATCAAAGTGCTGAGGCCACCTTTAAGCAGTTAGAAGGGTAAGTAGGTCACACAGGGGTCAGGCTGTGTTGCAGATTCAGGTTGCTGCAATTATGTTCACTGTTTCCTGTAGTGAGTGTGTATGGCTACGGAGACCTACGACTATATTTCATATGTATTAATATATATTTATATATATGTATGTGTAGATATACATACCTTCACATATGTACATTACCTTACATTATTATGTACAAGCTAACAGGTAGCAGGGCTGTTTCTGTTCACACTGAACTAGTATGGGAATCCAGTAATTTGGCCATTAAAACTCTACTTGACATGCTTTGGATAGTACATCTCCTATATTGCCTTTATACTGATTCCTACTATTACATGTTATATTTATTTTAGCAGTGTGTTATTGTAAAGCAGGCATGGCTTAGTGGTAGGTCATACAGACTAATGTTACCAAGGTCCTGGGTTCGAGACTGACAGTGGGAATTTATTTTTCTTTGCAAACTTTCAAACTGAGTACAGGACCTGTCAATCAAAGTGCCATAAAGGCACTTTTAAGCACTAAACCAGGTCTGCTCGTTTTGCTGAGCTCACGCATGCCCACTGGCGGTGAGCTCCGCTAACACAAGCACACACCAGCGCTAATTTCTTTGAAAGAAAAGAAAAAGGGGTGACAGGAAAGTGGTGAAAAGGGGTCACAAAGAGGGTAAGACAGTAGGGAAACAAGCGTGGGATTTGCAGGAGGGATATAGGTAAGGCCCATAGATGCCCATGTCTTTGGCAGCAACAGCTGTGCATTTCCATGTATTTTGGTGAGACATTGGAAACCTTTCACCCCTGAGAGAGGTGTCAGGACAACATTAATATTTGTTGTAGAGCCAATTGTAATTAACTGTTTCAATGTCAAACAGACATGTGTGCGACATGGACAGCTATGTATGGGGCGTAATTTTTGTGGAGTACGAGTGCCCTTTTTTTTTTTTCAGGTGAGAGTGGTATGTCAGGTGAAGGAAGTTGGTATAGCTGGGGAGGTAGGTTGGGTAGGTTAACAGACAAGACAGACAAGACGCATACAGGGGCGGTGTATGACACACGTGGGGGTTACACAATTGACAGGGACGGAGGTTGGGATTTCCAAGGTGCATGAGCCCACAGATGGCAACAGTGGAACTGATATCCCCACCCATAGGCAGTTGCCACTGTTCCTTCACAGCCCAGGACGGGCTGTGCTGGGGCTGTGTAGAGGCGGGCAACGGCCGGGCCGTAGCTGTGCCACACGAGCCTCAAGCTGGCGTGGGGGCCCAAGTACAGTGTCTTGGATCTCCCTTCGCACCACAGACCAGACACCGGAGGGTGAGTGGACGAACCCTCCGCCACACTGCAGAGGGGGACGGCCCCATCCCCTGCAGCGCTTCCACCCGAAGGTGGCACAGGGCCACCGGAGGGGGTCCGCCTGGGCACTAGTGCCAGGTGCAGGCGCCAGCTGAGGTGGGAGAGGTGGGTCCGCTGGGACCCGCCTTCCCAAGCGTTCTAGGTTTGTGAGTTGTTATGTTAGTTTGGGTTAGTGGCATTTTATTCCATTCAGATTAGTTGTAACAGCATGCATTGGTATTCCCATCAAACAAACACCCAGATATTAACACCATTGAACAAGGGGCATATCAATATCACATGCATTATTTGAACAGAAATACACAGTCAAACAACATGCAGGGTTGATTAATGGCAACAGGCCATCAGATTTGCAGGTATGAACAGGGCACATGCACGAACAGACATGCATATATTTTTGAAACGGACAAATGTCCATGATTAATGAAATGTTCACATACCATTATTTAGTGGGTGTTGTTATATGGAATTATAGGGTTGGGCGGAGATAGAAAGTGATGACACATTCATATGTTACACATTGATTTACATTTGTATAAGGTACACAATTAAGTTGAGGCTGATGTTTCAAAATAAATTGTATTCGACTGTCAAGCTACACCTGTTACAAATACATCACTATCCTACTTATTTTGAATTTGATCAGATACATCATCCTGCTACACTTTGATGACAGGACAGGGGACAACTATGGCTGTTTAGTCTGTCAGATAATCATTCATTCTATCTGCAAATTGTTTACTGTGATCACCATATACAGCATTTGGCCTAGACATTCCAGATTCTGACACACTGAAATCAGTTTGGGATATTAAGTTGTACTTCCCACATGCATTTAGTTCTGTAGAAACACACTGGGGCTACTATATTCAGGGTTATTACTACTTTATTTATTCATACATGACCCTTTCTGTCACTCTCACACATCCTGCAACTTCACAGTTCAGGTTGGTACTTCTAGGCTTTGTTCACATGTTAGACTGGTGGTGATTCAAACACTTTCCAACAGCCTCACTTCTGTCATGATTCAGCATTTCAACAGGGGATATATCTCACATATGACTACCTCAGATTCTAAAGCTGTACTCTTGGGACTACTGCAGGTTACACTATATTTAATTCATGGTGGGACATCTGTATTACAGCACTGTTTAATTCTATCAATTATATTTCCAGTTACACTTGCATACTGATGAACTTGTTGCAGCCATACCTGCAGACTTACAATTCCTGCTTGCACATTATATTACTTTTAATCAATACACTGCAGTGTTCTGCTACATGCTACAGTACAATATTTATTTACAAGTAATGGGTGGGGTTACTAACCTGCATGGTGGCGCAGCCGCACCAGCCTACGGGCATGCACCTCGCGATTCATAGAGCGGACACCTGCAGCTGTAATACAAAAGAAGTAATATTGGACTACACATCTCCATGGTATCAGCTAGTTGAAATCCTTACATACATAAGCAAAATGTAACTTACTCAGTAGTGGGGCGTTGGGCATATCCCGGGCCTCCTGGATCCATTTGGACAACTGGTCTTCCTTGCGTCGCTTCAGGTCCACATGGTGGTGACGGACCTGCTCACCAGTGCGTGGAATGCCAGTAGCACTGGTCAGATCACGAGCCAACTGGTCCCATGCCTCTGCCCTATACGCTCCCCATGAGACCTGGCCCTGCATGAGTTGGGCCTCGTGATGATGGACAAGGAGCCAGACCATGTATCTGGACTCCTCAATGCCCCAATGCTGTGCTCGAAAGCAACGTCCCTCACCTACTCCACTCATTCTAACTGCAGGTCTGTTCTACAATAGTTTCTGCTGTGTATTCCCACCTATGGGGCTTATATATGCCGCTTTTCCCGCACATTTCTCTGATTGGCCGTTTTGGAATTGTATCTACTTCACTGAAAATGCTTTCTCATGCTCCATTCTGGATTTTAGCCCATATATATGCTATTTCTGCATTTCATGGTATTGCTGTCATGGCTTAGTGGTGAAGTACCTTGACTCTAGTGCATGGTATCCTGGGTTCGACTCTGGCAACTGACTTTTGATTTTCCTGACAGAAATGAGTTGAGGACCTGTCAATCAAACTTGCCAAAAGCACTTTTAAGCATTTAAAACCAGGTCTGCGCTCGTTTGCGCGGAGGTAATGCATGCGCACTGGCAGTTAGCTTGTGGGAGCAGCGCGCAAACGGTGTGTGCTGGGATAAACCTTAATTGGCTAGTGACACACATGTTCAGCTAAGCACAGCTAGTTGCAAATGGTTTCAGCCTATTAAACCGGTGCTTAGCAACGAGCATACAGTTTGCAGCTTTTTAAACACTACTCAGCTACGGGCATTCCGTCTCACAGCAGCTTAGCTATCAGTACATTTCTGACTATTTTTATTATTGTGTTACTTCGGAATATATGCTCCATTTCATTCCATTTTACAAAAGGGAATACATTTACATTTGTACAATACTGTCAGGTGGCTTTTCGTGCTTATTTACAAAAAAAGTTGTTGTGGGGCTCGAACCCTGCCTGCCTACTCTTAGGCCAGCAACTCTACCGCTAAGCTATTACTTCTTGGCTTACTTTGCATATTTAGTTCTTATATCCTTTTCCACTGACTGCTAACTGTGATTGCGCTAGTAGCACACCACACGCTAGCACACAGTAGCAAACATTTACGGGGTTTTAAAAAAAAAAAAAAGGTTTTAATTTAATTTTATAACATCTCTTCACTTTATACAGTGATGGTCTATCGGGGTATGTGTTGTGTAGTGTGTTTATTCACATTTCCATGGCCTCTCGTGGCTGTTTACTTTCAGCCATTCTAGTCTTCCGGGGGCGTGTACGCTTGCAGGGCTTAGCCTACAGACACGCCCCCTACTCTCTTACACGGACTGTGTAAGAGTTACTAGTGTGATTCAGCATGCCTCATGCACCTCATGCATATGCATGACATGCTGACATCACACAGTTTCACTGCAGCCTCCGTGTAAGAGTTATAACTCTTACACGGAGGCTTCCTGAATCTGGCCCAATATCTTTTGATGTAAAATTTCAGTGTCCCACTGACCTAAAACTTAATTCAAAATGGAAGACTATAGCAGAGCCCATTACTACTCCTTTATCAAAAAATAATCTAACCCTCTGTTTAGTCACCTCAGAAAAGCTGCATGTGCTTCCAGTGACTACTTCCCAGGAAACAGTTAAAATAATACCAAACCAGTCCTTTCACATGGTAAATCAATTTAATTTAATTTTACTTCTTGATAGCTATTACTGTTCAGTAATGTATGCATCATAGCCGCAACCTATTTTTTATATCCTATAGCAACTAGTTCCCATGCTTTTCCGCCTTCATGAATCTTATTCCTTTCATTCCGTGTACATCACCAGCTGTTTTTTATTGTTAGGTTGACAGATTATAAAAATGTGCTATTGGAGCTTGGAGAACAAATGTCTTGTTCTTGTCCCACATATTGTTTCCGATACCTTCAACATGGATGCAAAGAGTGAGTTGAAAATATTTTTCTTTAGCACGTCGTTAGACAAAACTGAATTAATTGCTGTACCTTGTAAAACAGATATAAAATGTAATGTTTTCATAAAAATTCAATTCCATTAATGCCTTTGTCGGATTTGATTTGATTTGCTTGATGGTATAATTGAAAAAGTTTTCTTTAAAATGTTCATTTGATCATTATCAAAATATATATTTAATCCAATTAAATACCTTAAAAATCATTTCTCTTAATTAATGTTTGCTTTGACGAAAATTAATTCTCTTTCTGCCTCATGACTTTTCTTGTCCTCTTCCTGAGGTCATTTTGCAGCTTCTGATTGTACCCCATTTGGTATTGATTTACATTGATTATTATTCATTGATCTGGATCTCTTTACCGATGTTGTTGGGCACCTTCTTGCCTCCTGGACACAAACTGGGATAAACTCTATGGTAATCAGGTCATTGCAGTTCCAAGGCAAAAAAAATCTTCACCCTGATTGGTTATGTTGTTATGGGTGTTTCATGAACCTTCATTATTATTGCTGATAATAGTTCTAAGCGAATTCAGCTTATAAGCTGGCTGTTGGCAACACCCTTTTTGTCTCTATAATATTTCTTTAGTTTACTGTTAAAATTCTATCATGTCTTTCCAGCCTTTGAAAGAGAATTGTACATTTTCATACACAGAAAATTCACTGTGTTGTATTGATTTTTGGTTCAGTAACTCAGTATCAGTTTGTAGATTGTTAATAATGTTATTGTTGTATTTAAAATACATATTCATAATTTCCATCTGCCACTGACATTAGGTTCCAGGTTTCCTCCATTCTCCCCTCTGACTTAATAGTTACCATACCTTAAGGGGTCCTCCAGCCATGTTCCTTTGCTTTATGGATTTCACACCTCTTGACAGTAAGGCGTTCTTAACACTGAGCTATAAATGCCTTAGTGATTAGGAGAGAGTCACAGGGAAGTCATGACCTTCTTATTGTGGCCAGTCTTTTTCATTTAAACCCTACTCTACTAACATGTTGGGTTTATGTCATCCAAGTGGCTGTGCAGTGGTGCCAAGATTAGGATGCCCTACGTACATGATGATAGATCTCTCTTTGCCCACTTACCTGCTGTAACACTGGCATTCCTCATGGACCTAATATCAGCTCTGAGGCTTGTGAAGCAGCCATACAACTAGCATATTCTTGTAACTCTCCCTCCTGAAAACCTAGAAGAGATGAGCTTGCAATGCCTCATCATTCCCCTTCCTCCAGCCAGCCCCACCAGACAGTTGAGTCAGTAATCAAACTCAGGTCACCTGGATATTAGTCTCTGTTCATCTACACCAGTAAAGTTGGCTTTACCGAGTACATTCATTACCTCAATCCCTGTTTTAAGAACTAAACAATTTCTTTGAATAACAGCCCATCAAGTTCAACACCACGGGGAAATTTTGTGAACTGCAATCCTTTTTGGAATTCATTAGCTTTCACACTCTGATCAAAAACATATCCCAAATTAATTCTTTATGTTTAAAAATGCTCTTTTCAAAATCTTTTAACTTTAATGGTAAATCAGTTCCTCCACCTGCTCCCTTTGGAATTTAGTAGAATTATGTTCTAGCCCAAAAGGGTTCAATGGTCCCATCTAGCAGTTTCACCTAAAGTTCTCTTAGTTCTTTTGTGATTGTCCCTATTTTCTGCTTCTCTTCCATTAGGCACTTCTGCATCCAGTTGCATTTCAGTGGATTCTAATGCTATCAGTTATAAATTATGTGTTTTTTTACAACGAATAAAGCACTTTTGAAAGATTTATGAAATTCTCCTAGCAATGAATGTAAAAACATTTGTGACAAATGTAAACCATCTAACACACATAAAATTCAACTAAAAACAGGTAGGAAAATGTAACTGACAGTGAGTCAAATTAAACTAAAAATAAAATACATGGAATCAAGAATAACAACACAACATATTTGTATTAAAAGAACACAACCACTAAGCATTTCTGTCACAAAAACCTTTCACAGAGACTTCTTCAGAGCAATAGAGCAAATAAATACAAAATACCCTAAGAGTAACATTATGTAATGGGATGGGTTATGGTTTAGCATTAGGACTGAACTACAACATACATTCTTTGTGTGTCAAGCAAATTTAAAATGGTTGGAAGAGCTTACTAGGCAGCAATGAACTGGAATTAGTGCTGTGTCGCACATCAAAGTTTATCAACAAACAACTCCCAAACCGATGAACATTTTAGATTTAATACAAATCTCTGTGAATTTTCATGACAAATAAAACCTCAGGGAGTGCTCCCTGTGATTTTTTTGTAATTATGGTACCTTTATAAATATAGGGTCAAATTTGAATTTGAGCCATTTGTACAAAAGTACTTGAGTGAGAGACCATTATAACTACAATACAAATTCAGTGGTATATGTGGCAAGATGCGGTAGTTGTGATGGCTTCTATGTGCGTAAGACAGCATGGAAGTTGTCACAGAGTATGTATAAGCAAGAGTATATATGAACACATCTATGCCATAACAATGAAAAGCATTAAAAACAATTTCTTTAAACTCTCCCTGCACTACACAAGATAAAAAAAAATTCATAATTGATGCTGCTAGAATGAACCATGGGAAGAAGACTTGGGTAGAATAACAAGCTGACAGTAAAAGCTGGGAACTAGTCCACCCCCCCCCAGATCTAAATGACTAGATAAGTATAAAAAGTGCACTTAGACTGAGATCACCCAAATAGTTTTATATTTTTATATGTTTATACACAGATTTTATTACATGATTATCTATGGATTTCTTTGGAGTTCTTCCTGATGACCTGACAGGTGACCATTACTATTAAGATAATTACCATTTCTATTATATGGAATTCTTGTTTTTTTATGGTTACAATTTGATATATGAAGTTTGCATATAATAGTATTTTTTTTTTGTTCTCTTTGCCCCTGCTGTCTGTTTATCATCAGCCTCCTCCCAGCCATTTGCACCATTATTTCCCCATCACCATAGTAAAGGTCAACCAGAAGGGGTCATCCTACAGACTGCCATCATGGATGGTTGACAATTTTCAGCTTTAAGCCCTAACTCTCACATGCTCATTCAGTTAAGTACTTGGGATAGATGTAGAATGGGCTGATGGCAAAGGATGTTGACATTATGTCACTAATACAAGGGGTGTTTCCTCCAAGCAGCTCTGCCCTTTCTTCCAAAGCTTGAGGAGTGTCTATCAGAGAGACCGCACTCCCCAGTGTACGTCAAGTTCACTCTGCCATCCACCCAGAGAGGTGAGCAGGTCACACTGCTTCACTTCTCTCTCACTCTCTCTTTCCCCGTCTTGCTTCTGTAGTGCTCAGAATGCTAATCAAACCCTGGTCACCTGGGTTGCAGTCAAGCATCCGATCTCTGCACCACAGAGTCAGGTTTGCAATGGTATTTTTTTTGTTTTGTGATTGATTTTTTACAGTGCCTAACAGACTGTGTTTGAGTATTACTGGATGAAAAGTCATATAATTCAATTGAGAAGTATATAAACACAACTGTATTTATTTGCACAGTTGTTCTAAAGCAGTCCTTATGGAAGTTTAATGAAATGAAAGTATTTAACAACTGTATTCTTTTAATAATGAACTGTGTCATTTTTCTTCAACCAGTGTATTTTACTTTTTTAGTTTATCCTGCCTGCAGCCTACGTGATACTATGGCTCCATTCAACAATTGTATTGTCATGTTATCTATTGAAACAGGTTTCAGTCTGTGCAGCTTTACAGTTATCAGTTGTATTTGTATCATGATCCATTAAACTAAATAATCTTCTAGTAAGTCTTCCATGCACTTAAACAGGCTCCACACAACATATCAGCAATATATACTAACATTTCTAGTTTGTACTCCATTTATGCATTATATTTCAAAAAAATGAATACCAACTTTGCAATTTAGCAGGTGCTTTGTATAGAGATTTATTGAAAATACTCTGCGAGGGTTTGTCAGTATCGTACCTAGGAAGGGAAGAAGTGGGCAGTCACCACTGGCACAATGTACTAAAGGGAGTGATCAGGAGATGCTGACTGGTATTTATTGGAGTGCATTACTGGCATTCAAATGCTGCTATTGCATTTGTAATCAGAACTGAAGCGTTTGGCGCTCAATATCTGGCATAATCTTACCAACTGCCTGCCACATTGAATCAAGTACTTTGCTACAATCTAAAAGGAAAGAAAGGCATTTTTTCCTTATAGAATATGAGGATCTTTTTTTTTGCTCCTCACCTTAGAGCTGAAGAAGTGTAGCAGACCTAGGAATTGGCACAGGGCAATATAGTTTCACCTCTGGGTTTGTGATCTACTTCAGTTTACTGTGTTTCTTTCCTATGCACACAGTCATGAAATTTCTGACAACCAAAAAGTATGGCTAACATTGCTTTTTCTGGCTGCCCACTTCTTCCCTTCTTAGGTACGATACTGACAAACCCTCGCAGAGTATTTTCAATAAGTCTCTACACAAAGCACCTGCTAAATTGCATCTGTCAGATGTCTCAATGCACTGACAACACAACTGCCCTCTTGCAGTGACAGTGATCTTGGCCGTTTTTTGCCTTGCATTTACTTGCAGTATAGTTGATGGGGCTGCAGAGCTATAATACTTACTAGCTTTTTTACTTGTTCCATAGTTTTAGCTTGATACTCTCACTGGCTCCAGAATCATACCTGTTCAGTCAGTTTTCTTAGAGATGCAAGTTATACCTGACAAGTGTGGTATAAATTTGTGTAGGTATTGCACCCTTCCACAAGAATGGTGTTAATGGGGGCGTGGCCAAGGATGAACACAGGATAGCAGCAGATTTCTTCAGCTCCACCAATTTCATTACATTGACAGGAATTAATTACTTAAAAAATTAATTCTTGAAGTAATTTTCTTTCTAAATATGTTTGTTTTATATAGTTCTTGAACTATATCTAAAAAAGAAAGGAAATCTTAATAATATTCCTGTCAGAAATTACTTTGGAAATTTTCCTGTCAGTTTATCAGTCTGAAATGAGTTCCAGTAAGACAAATTCTCAAGACTCCAGCATCAAGAAAGAACTTCAGTCTCTGATAATTATAGTCCAGCAACTTACTGCTAAGATGGATAAAATGGATACTAAAATAGACACTTTCATAGAAAAACTACAAAACAAATAGACTTGTTACATATGGACCTGCAACAACAGAAGATCCAGATGACAGGCATAGAAGAAGCTGTGAATGACATGGAAAATAAAATACAAGAACAGGAAATCAACATTGAGTTTCTGCTGAAACAAAATACACATTTACAAACAAAGCTGGATGACCTGGAAAATAGATCTAGGCAATAACATTAGGATTTTGGACTGCCAGAAAATATTGAAGGTAACAATATTACTTCTTTTTAACAACATGGCTCCTAAAACTTTAGATTTACCAGAAGCATTCTCTTTTGGTATCGAAAGAGCACATAGATCTATAGCTAATACTAACTCTAACAAAAACTATCCTAGATCAGTTATAGTTAGATTTCTATCATCTTTTGATAAAGAGATGGTTCTTAAATCTGCTTGGGCTAAAGCTCCTGTTAAGTTTAATGAGACAACTGTGCGTTTTGACAATGACTATTCTTCCATGGTAATTGCTAAAAGAAAAGTTTTTCTGCCACTAATAAGGGAGCTTAAAAAGCACAGTTTAAAACATACCTTCTGTTTCCTGCCAAGCTTAAAATCTTCCTTCCTGATGGTCCTAAGGTCTTCGATGATTTAGACTCTGCTTTACTGTTTGTCAAAGAAAAAAGGATTTTGGATAAAATAGAAGAAATGGAATGGGCTAGTTCTTCATTAAAGAGATTGGCAACTGAAGCTTCCTGGAAGACTTCAGAGAAGAAGAAGAGACTAAAAACAAATGATTTGTTATATGTTTTTTTTCTCTCTCATCATTTTAGTTCATTATTAATCTTTTGAATATAGTTCCTGCATTTCCAGAAAGCCACAAATATTTTGGAAAAGATTTAATCAAAGTTATTCTCTATGTGCAAAGAAATGTTTTGTTTCATAACCAGTCAAAATGCCTGAGGATTTAATGGCAGGCTGTGACTCGATTTGTTTTTCGTTCTGAAAAAGTAAGGTTAGTAATTTGATACATTTTTTTATCTTTACCTTTTTTTTCCTTCTTCTTTTATTATTTTCTTTGTTTAAACAATGACATTCTATTTAGATTATGTAGTGGGTAAAGGGTGGGGAGGGCAGGAGAGAACAGTAATGAAAATATCATTAATAGAATAATAACATATTTATTTCTTGTAAAAGTTTATAAGTTCTTCAAATGCTATTTCTAATTATACTTTCTTGATTATACTGCTTATGCTTGTTTGTAAATAATCTGTCATGCTTTAACTAATAATAATCAGAACTAAATAAGAGTAAATAATATGTTTTATTTTAACTCTATTAATATAAACAGTAAGTAACATTCCATTGTATATACTTCTTACAGCTTTCTCTTACATTTTTTATTTCTGCCTCACTCCTTTTATTTTCTACTCTCTTTTCTTTTCTTTATTAATATATAGAAATGCTTTAGACTGTGTGGGCACAGTGAATAATAGGATTTGTATGAAAATTGAGTTGGGAGAAGAATGCTGAGTTTTATTGCTTGTTGGTAATTTTGAGTTTAATTTCACTTGCATAGAGGCTGTGATGATCTGTGGAATACATTGTGGAGGTTCTGTCATGTTTAGATGCATTTACACTGCTAAATGAATGTTTGTCACTAGTTTTAATAAGTTTCCCGCCAAAATGTTAAGAGAGACAATCTGGGATGTGGGCTGTCTTATGCACAATGTCCTTGAGTTACCTCAGAATCTTCAAATCACAGAATTATCACAGAGAAACTGAAAGCAGTTAGTATAAACATTGACAAGGTTATCACACTGACACACCACAGATTCAGGAAAAATACTCTGTTCATAAAATATGTCAGTTATAATGAGTTTAAATGATGTAGTTTCTTGTAGTAAGTAAATGTCTTATTTTAGAAGGCATAAAAAATGAAACATTTATTTAAATGTTTTTAAAAATCTACTTAAAAGCAGCATAATAATCTGTGTTAAAAATTTGTGTTCCAAACATATACTTTACTATAACTCATTTAATTTATCTGATTGACAAACATAAATAATCTTATAACTCTATTCTGGAAGAAATGTCATGTGATATATTTTAAAGCAGTAGGTTAGCATGATTGTAAAATCTGGTTACCAATATGTGTTTGCTGTGCATTATTTTGTATAAAGCAGACAGATTTATTCTAGGGACAGCAAGTAGGATAGTGCTCTACTAACACACAACTCAGTGAGATCAGATATATATATATATATATATATATATATATATATATATATATATGTGTGTGTGTGTGTGTGTGTGTGTGTGTGTGAGTGTGATGGCTTTTTTTCTGAGAATCTGCATAACTATCCAATATGATTTATAATAATTTCTATGAATACAATATTTTACTCTATTGACAAAATGAATGTTTGCCACACGTTTTAATAAGTTTCCCGCCAAAATGTTAAGGGAGACAATCTGGGATGTGGGCTGTCTCATGCATAGTGTCCATGAGTTTCTCAGAAGCTTCACTCACAGAATTTTCACAGAGAAACTGAAAGCAGTTAGTATAAACATTGACAAGGTTATCACACTGACACACCACAGATTCAGGAAAAATACTCTATTCATAAAATATGTCAGTTATGATGAGTTTGGATGATGTAGTTTCTTGTAGCAAGTAAATATCTTATTTTAGAAGGCATAGAAAATGAAACATTTATTTAAATGTTTTTGAAAATCTACTTAACAGTAGCATAATAATCTGTGTTAAAACTTGTGTCCCAAACATATACTTTACTATAACTCATTTAATTCATCTGATTGGCAAGCATAAATAATCTTATAACTCTATTCTGAAAGAAATGTCATGTGATATATTTTAAAGCAGTAGGTTAGCATGATTGTAAAATCTGGTTACTAATATGTGTTTGTTGTGCATTATTTTGTATAAAGCAGACAGATTTATTCTAGGGACAGCGAGTAGGATAGTGCTCTACTAACACACAACTCAGTGAGATCAGATATATATATATATATATATATATATATATATATATATATATATATATATGTGTGTGTGTGTGTGTGTGTGTGTATCTATGTATATATGTGTATGTGTATATGTATGTGTGTGTGTGTGTGTGTGTGTGTGTGTGTGTGTGTGTGTGTATATATGTGTGTGTGTATATGTATGTGTGTGTGTCTGTGTTTATGTGTGTGATGGCTTTTTTTTTTTTTTTTTTAGGTAATAACGAGGTGTTTCTGAGAATCTGCATAACTATGCAATATGATTTATAATAATTTTATGAATACAATATTTTACTCTATTGACAATAATGAGTTTAAGTAAATGCTCATATACAAACAATTCAAGATTTTTTGGAAGCTGTTGATAGAATTCACATGACAGAAAATAGATGCATCTTAATGCATGTAATGTCTGAATTATATTAGCCAAAGTTTTTGATTTAAATGAATGTTAGAACATAATTTTCTCTCCTCTTGATTTCTAACATTAAGATTATTTGAATGCTATTAGAATTCAAGTGTTATATATTACATAGATCTATATAATAGTATGAACAGTTTTTAAAAAAAAAAAAAAAAAAAAGTTTATTTTAGTTTATATGATGCTGTTTTACCAAATGTGTAGTTTTGTCTTGATAGATAATTGAATTGAAAACTGTTAACCTCAGTTAAATATAACTAGTATTAAATTGATAAGGTGGTAGCTGAGGTACTGCTGCTTAGGGTAGGGGGTTAACTTGAGTAGTAAATACTGCTCTAAGTTGGAGTTTTCAACTCCAGGCGGGATGCAAGGTTTAATCCTTACATTATTTTCACTTGTTCATTGTTATATGTATATAGTTTTGACATCCACAATATATTTTGTACACTCATTGTCACTACAAATAAAATTGAATCCTATACAAAATCCCATAAGAGATTTAATAAATACAGCTATATTTAAAGGTACACCTAAAAGAGGAGATGTAACATTATTTATCTTGTTATTTGTTATTTCGATCATAAGATTCTTGAGTTTTAAAAATGCCAAATGACATCTTTAAAAGGAATTTCTTTAAACATTAATGGATTGAATAATCCATGTAAAAGGGCAAGCCTAATAAGATACATTAATCTACACAAGGCCAATCTAGTCTTCCTGCAAGAAACCCATCTCTTGAAAAAGATATTGATAAACTAGCCACTAATAAGTATGCAGTATTGGTTAGTTCAGAGCACACTCAGAAAAAGAGGAGTGGCTATTTTATGGAATAAAAGTATGCCCATTCCTAAAACCATTAAGTCTTATCAGGATGACAAAGGAATGTTTTGTATGGTTAAAATACAAATTAATGGGAAGACTTACACTTTAATTAATGTATACTGGATACCTGGAATTGGCATTAATACAGTGAAACATCATATTGATAAGATCATATCATTCTCTATAGGGGATATTATTTTAGCTGGTTATTTTAATTGTATACTACATGAAAGTGATACTACCACTATAAAGAAAAGAAGAATTACATCTAATGCAAAACATTTAAATGATTTTGCTAATTCTTATCATTTGAATGATATTAATAATCAGATAGAATCAAAATCATTACCATACACCTTTTTTTCTAACAGATACAAAACTTATTCAAAAATAGATAGGGTCTTTATTTCTAACCAGATGGTAACAGATTTAATTAATTCCAAAATCATTTCATGTCCTATATCTGATCATAACTCAATTGTTTTTGAATTCATGATAAAAAATACTCATAATGTTCAGATCAAAAGGATACCAGCATACTTAACTCAGCTAAAAGACTATAAAGAATATATACTTTCAGAAGTACAACATTTTCTAGACATAAATAATACTACTGAAGTCTCCATTGTCTGTGTTTGGGATGCCTTAAAATCATATCTATATGGACAAAGTATCAGATGGTATAATAACAAAAGGAAATCTTGGGATAAGGAATTGTTAGATATTCAAAGTAAACTAGACTCTTATAAACATAATAATAAAGAAAATATTATGGACAAGAAAGTTATTGAAGAAATAAACAAACTAAATGAGAAATACAAAGAAATTTTAACTCATAAAGTTAAAATAACTTTAGAGAAATACAAGTTTTTGTCTTATTCAATAAGCCCCAAATACTTACATAGACTTAAAAATAAAACAAAAGATTGAATAAACAAAACCATATCAAAGAAATCTTTTCTCTAAGGAAAAAGAAGAATGTTTCTAGTATACCAGAAATACTGGATGAATTTAGAAATCACTTTCACAAGATTAACTATAACAACATTAACATGGAACCTAAAGATAAAATAAAGGAGTTTATAACCACAAACATGAATAAAAAGCTTAATAAACAACAGATTAAACTATTGGACAAGAGTATTTCATATACAGAAGTTATTACACAAATAAATAAGCTTAAATCAAACAAAGCACCGGGTAATGATGGTATTATACCAGAGATATATAAAATCCTTTCTAAAACTACATATTCATTAATACATAAGGTTTTTATTCTGGCCCAAACTGAGTTAATAACCCCCATCTTGGCAATATACATTTATTTCACCAATTTTAAAACCTAATAAAGATCCAACTAGATGTTCTTCATATCGACCCATCTCATTACTTAATGTTGATTATAAAATGTTTATGAGTATTTTTGCTGATAGATTGAAGACAATTATCCCGGCATTATAGACATAGATCAGACGGGCTTCATTGTAAATAGAAATACTTTTGATAATATAAGAAGAACTTTAACATTAATTGATTTTGCAAATAGGAAAAGAAAGATTTAACACTTATTAGTCTTGATATAGGTTCAGCATTTGATTCAGTAAGTTGGGACTATCTGTTTACCTTACTGAAGTGCACAAATTCTCTGATGCATTTGTAAATTTAATTGAGCATTTATACAAAGGAACGCTGGCTTATATTAAGGTAGGAACATATGTTTCACAAAAATACCCATTCTTAAAGGTACAAAGCAAGGATGTCCACTTTCTCCACTATTATTCACTTTAGTAATGGAGCCTTGGGCTAATTTGATTAGAAACAGTACTGACATAGAGGGTTTTGAAATAGAAGAAAATACAACATCAAAATTCAACTTTTGCAGATGATGTTCTAATTACATCAGCAGGATCTAATTCTTCTATGCAGTCTTTATTTGATAAAATGATGAATTTTAAAAGTATTTCTGGTTTAATATTCAATGAAGAAAAACTAAAATACTACCTATTTATACACGAAAAAATACTCTCATTAGTGATTTTACTAAATATGTACCCAACTCAGGTCAGATAACTTATTTAGGTATAATACTATCTAAAGATATTAAATCTATTATATATAATAACTATAATACCTGTTTTCTTAATATACAAAATCTTTTTAATACCTGGAATAATATGTTTTTACTATGGAGGAGAGACTTACAATTATTAAAATGATAATATTCCCCAAGATTTTATACTTAATACAATCAATAATACTTTCACCTACAAAAATAACTATCAAGAAACTGAATACACTAATGTTAAATTTCTTATGGGCACCTAATAGACCTAGGATTGCATTAAAGAAACATACTAATAGCTGGTCTCAAGGGGTATTTCTTTTCCAGACTTTAATTTATATATTATCTCTTCTATTATAAAAGTTATTACTTTATTAATAGATCGGTCATATGTCGCAAAATGGAAAGACTATTGGGAGCTAATTAGTATGCACTTCATGAAAATCTCCTTAACACATAAAAATATGATTATAAATAACTCCATGTTGTGGTTGCTAAAGGAATTTTGTACTTCACCTATTACACCTAAACATATGGTCTGTTACCCATTAAATATTATTATTAGTTATCGTAACTTTATATTCATGCACCCTAAGTATAGGGAATGGAATTTTATTGTATTCCCTATAATTTATACTCAGGGTATGCTTATGTCATCTACTTCTGAAGGAGCTCATTTAGCTATAGATAATAATCTAAAGTACTGGTATCAGCTGATATCTGATAATAAAGTTAAAAATCTAGATTTCTTAAAACAAGAATTTGATCTAAGAGAAACTTGCTGGTTAGAGGTTCAGATCTTTAGACAACATCTCATTGATAGAATAGATCTAATGTCTATAACAGTTAAAGAATCTATTCCAAAACTGATTGATTACTTGATAATAAATTTACAGCATAAAGTTTCTGATAAAGGTAAACTTTCATATATACATAAAATTATCAGACAAGAAACTTTTTACAATGTAGATTCATACTGGAATTATTTCACCTCTATTAATGGGGACCCACCAACTCAACAAGATAAACAATATATATTGGAATCTGCTTATAGAACTACATCTTCCATTGTCTGGAGACTTTATACATGGAAATTTTTACATAGATCTTTTATACACCTTTGATGATGAATAAAATTAACAATAAAGATAATCTATGTAAGAGATGTAATGTAGAAATTAATGCTGACTGGGCTCATATGTTTTATGACTGTATGAAGTTGAAAGAATACTGGAAGTCAATTAATGAATTTTTGCAGGCCTGATTTACAGATAATTTCATTATTTCTAAGTCTCTTATATTATTCAACACACCTGTATCTCAATGTGTTAAAAAGATTAAGCTTCCCTTGTTATGGTCTATCCTAGCAGTGGCTAGGAAAATAATAACTAGAAATTGGATTTCAGATACACCTCCTTCGTTCAATGAATTTAAAAATGTTATGAATATAATGTGTCATATGGAAATAAGCACAATTAGAATGAGAACAACTAGAAAAACATCACATTTTATTGTATGGGATAATTTACAAAATTTGTTAAAAAAATTCTAATTTCAATAGCACAGTATTTTAGTTTAATTAATTGATCTGATTGTAGTGGATGTCTTTGTAAATACTTTAGTTGTTTTGTTGAATATTATAATAATACCTATTTTTAATTATTTGTATAAAATTGTTATGATATTTCTCTTATATGTTAAAACAATAAACTTGTTTTAAAAAAAAAAAAAAAAGAATGGTGTTAATGAGGATTTGTAAGAGTTTGCATATTTACTACGGCATGAACTTTATCAGCATCCAGCTGTAACCTGTCAGCAGTTAGATGAGCCATGTCTTTTAAAGACACACTACATTTGGCACTTGTTTTATTCAGCTTCAGACCTAACTGCTTAATAAATGTGGGTCGTGCTCTTGTTTTGTAGCACCTCAACTAGAATATCATCAATAATGTTCAAAGAAGTTTCTAGCCCCTTAACCATATCAGCCACAACACATTGACATCCCTCCAGTGATGATAACATTGCAAATAGCTGTCTGTGAAAAGCTATAGCTGCCAAAGAGTGCATTAAAGGGTACTCGGGTTAGAGACTGCATCATCCAGTTTAATATTTTATTCCACCAAGATCCCTGACAATCATACAGCACTGAAAAGAAGTTTGTATTAGGTATTGTAGCAATTACTTCCTTGACAGTGTATGAATGATAATGTACCCTACAAATTTGTTTGTTGTGATTCTGTGGATTTATACAAGCCCAAAATTTATCCTGCTTTACAAGTTACCATGATATTGACCCATCCGGTAGTCTTTCTATAACTACCACACAAGGAAGGATCATGCATTTAAACTCCTGCTTTAGCTTTTCTTTAAGAGCTGTAGGCATTTCGCACAGAGAATGTTGTTACACTGTCATGTCTTCTGGTGATATTATAGGCTCATAGTTCATAGTTATACACTAGGCTAATGACCACCAGGGCCTTTATAAGCCTAGCCTTGCAATCCAACCCACTTATGTCCCTATGTATTACCGGCATTTATTAGGAGGGGATATGTTAGGAAATTTGTAGAGGTTATGTGGGGCAGTATGTTTGTTTGGGCATTACTGGCTGCGTCTGTCTATCAGACACATGGGGGCCAGACCCAGGATGAATTTCAAATTTCCCATACATTGGTCAAGGTTACAGTTAAACAGGGTTTGGGGTGGGCTTTGCTTCACATGGATGGGGAGCCTGTTCCTGAGCATGGGGAGCCTCTGAGACACAAACATGTCTTATTTATGTCACAAGCGAAATTTAAATCCTTGGATCTAGTGGTTCTGATGCTGTTAGTTTTGTAGATGTGCAAATGATCCATCATAGCTGGATCCGAGGATGCCTTGTATACCAGGCATACATTGCCTCTCAGTAACCTGTAGGAGCAGAGTACAGAAACAGGGCTTTAAGACAATCCATATTGGACAGTGTTTATACCATGGACTCTCTTAGGAAGGAACCTTAGTGGGCATTTCAACTGTTGCACATCTGGTCAGGTACATGCCGAAATGGGCATTATATGATATTCTGTCTTAAAGCATCTTTGAATCAAACAAATTAGAATATCTTTCTGTTAGACATCCAGCTTTGCCTCTAAATTCTGCATTTTCTGTTTCTGCATTTCCAATGATACACTTAGAATAGGCAACATTTTTCTGCATTCTGTCCTTTCTTTGAACATTTTGTCTGAAAACTCAGAAATTTCTAGCTTTTATTCAATTCAGCTGCCTTGCAAATTGAATTAGTTGAGTCTGTTCCTTGACTTTGCCTCAGCACTTCTCAAACATTCAAAATGACTGTCATCTTTACTATTTGCCTGCCTATGCAAGTATATGAACTATCCAATCACACATTTTCACTGAATTGTGTTATAGAGGTGTATGGTACATCTCTGTTGATCAAGAATCTGTATATTTTGAGTGCAGACTGCACTTTTATCAGCATTTCCAGCTGTATTGACAGTGTCCCTTTAATCATACCCATGAGACAGATGCCTGGTGTCAGAGCCATGGCCTCAAGCTCAATGCCAAAAAGTGCAGTGTCATCCCCTTTGGTAAAAACTCTGTACCCATGAACTACCACATAGACAGCAATCTACTTAACACCGAATGCGTGATAAGAGACCTTGGGACCCAGGTAGACAGTAGTCTCTCCTTTGATAGTCACATCGCCACAGTAGTCAGGAAATCCTTCTACTTGGCACACCTCATCATAAAAGGGTACTCATCCAGAAAAAAAGAGGTCATTGTTCCCCTCTACCCATCACTCATAAGACCCATTATAGAGTACAACGCCCCTTTTGGAATGTACCTCACAAGACCTCTGCAGCAACTGCAAAGGCCACAGAAGTACCTCACAAAGAGGATTACTGGCCTCAAACAAATGCCCTACACTGACCGCCTCAAAAAACTCCAGCTTTACTTCGTAGCATATCACCTACTCCGAGGTGATCTCTGCCTAACATATAAAGCTATGTCAAACTCAGAGCTGTTGGACATGCTACACCTAAAGAAATCCCAATCCCTCTGAGCTACACTCTCTAGGGACCTAAACCTTGTTACCACAATAAACAGGACACGCTGGAAGGATAGATTCCTGTCCCAGAGACTTCCTATACTCTGGAACAAGCTACCCATCTATGTCAAGCAAAGTTCTTCATTAGCACTCTTCAAGAAAAATCTTGATGAGTGGATGGGAAATAGGAAATACACCCCGGGGATCACTTCTGTGTCTCTGCTGGACAGTAGCACAGGAAAATAACTTTCTTGGGTGGTGTAAGCTATGGAACCTTGCTGGCTAGGCTTGCGTAGGCCCTTGGGCCGATAGCCTAGTACCTACCTATGAACCTATGAACCTATGGACACACATATATTGCCTCCCAATATAGTGGGTTAGTGTAACTGAGATTGCAGAGTTACAATATGAAACAGCTGCTTATACACTTTTATGTTTGTAGTTACAGCTCAACCAGCTTTAATCTACTGACTGTAGCTTGCATCCAGAATATGACGGCAGCATGCATACACATTTATTTAGCTTGCATTTTATAGAAAACATACAGACTCCGACATTATGTTGTACCCTACTCCACTGCCTAGCTCAAACCAAACAGCTTTGCCATTTACCCATCATTTCTCAGCCTAGACTTGTTAAAAATTGTGTTGCTACTTACTCCCAGTCAGACCTCTCAAATGGCCCTATTTTGGAAGAACATACTCATTTTCTGGCCTGATTTACCCCTGCAAATGATGTACCTTTTTTTGGAGGTATGTCCCTACTTTTAGGCTTGATGTATGCCTTCATTCAGTTGTCTGAATCCCCCCTCATTATACATGAATTTTGAAGCTGAATAGTATACAAAACATCGTACTACACGACCAACATATTAGTGGAAGCAATAAGAGGACACACATCTTATACCTCCCTTTTCCAGAAGCAAAATAAATGAATTTGTGTAGTAGAATTTTGCAATACAGTTCATTAAAGTCTACAGATTTTACATTGACTCTTTGATGATCTGCTTATATTTTTCCTTCATTTTTATCGCTCTCTGTTTTTAAACATGTATTTCTGAGAAGTATCCTATATTCCTACTATAAGTGGGAAAAGTTATATGCTATATGGTATTCAGATTTATACTAATTAGATTCCCCCTTTTTTCCCTGGATTACTTTTCATGAGTCTTTGTACCAGTTTTCAATGTTTGCAGGTTCAGAGGTATGTTCCCATATTTATGGTAAGGCTTTTTATCACACAGTGTTTATATCATCTGCTTGTGCTCTAAGCTTGCACAGTATTCACAAACTGCAATTCTAATGTACTTGTAATCATGTCTACCTTTGACAGATCATTTACCTCTGTGACATTAATATTCTGCAACTTCTTACATTTAAAGCACATTCTCACAAAATGACCAGCTCCTTTACACATTCTGCAAATCTGATTTTTTTTTCTTTACTTTGCCTCTTATCATATCTATAACCACAATGTTTACACTGTAAGTAGCTCCTTACAGTTCATTTGCTACCAGATTCCCTTCCTTTATATATATATATATATATATATATATATATATATATATATATATATACAGTTTTTCAGCATCTTTTGTTTTTTGCACACACTTCCAATTTCTTGGTTATAAGTTTGTAACTGCACATTCTACAATTCATTAGCATGACACACATTTACGACGTTTTCCAGTGTCATATCAGATTCTGTCAATGGTCTGTTTCTTGAAATGCTTGCGACAAGGATTGTGCCGGTGTGGTTTGTTTTCATTTATATAAATGTATGAATGCCTATGTAGTAAGTGATGGTTTATTAAAGATGTTTCTTATTTAAAAAAAAGAGAGTCTGCTTCTTGTATGGTTGTTTCTTTTACCAAAAACTATGATGTCTCTCACTGAGAAGTTGTGCAACTGCCAAAATTCACAGCCATGTTACTTTTGTCTAATGTAAGTAGCACATGCTTCCATATTCTCTTGTACTCTTTGATTTCTGATAAAAAAATGTAATATATAGGGTAGATTCGTCTTTGACTTGTAGCATGCTTAGAATGTACACTTCAATATTGCCAAACTGTTTTTTCCTCCTGTTTCAGAGAAAAAGTTTTAAATATCTTGATGGTTTTACTTGCATTTAAAAAAAAACAGCACAGTGGACATTCTTTGGCTTGACCTACGGTCACTTACAAGTGAGATACAGCTCAAACCTTTGTATCCCAAACTTCCATTTTTGTGATAGGTTTCACTGCAGCTTCACAATTGCTACTGAAGAGATGCCATAACAAGTCAAAATAAAGAAATATCTTGAAAACGGAATTATATGCACACAGTTCAATGAAAATCTTTGTATCCCACAAAAGCACTTTTCAAGAAAAATCTTGATGATTGGATGGGAAATAGAAAATTCACCCCATTGATCACTTCTGTGGCTCTGCTCGACAGGGACACGGGAAAATAATTTTCTTGGGTGGCGAAAGCCAGGGTACCTTTTTGGCTAGGCTTATATAGGCCCTAGGGCTAATAACCTAGTACCTACTTATGAACCTATGAAATATTTACTTTCTAGTGAAACACAAGTAATAGATTTCTGTATGTGAAAACAAAATTTCTGAGCCAAATTTTCAGTAAAAATTACACAAATGGAACATATAATGAATAAATTTACACATCTGTTACTCAGTCATACCGCTACAAGTTGAAAGTGAAAGACATCCATTCAGCAATAGTGTATACAGGCAGTCAACTCTCTCAGTAGGAAAAACCAAAATAAATAACTATTTCAAACTTCCTTGCAGATCTGTATTTACACTGATGTTTTTGCTGGCACTGTTTTAGACGTTTTCTACATTTTTGATATCATGGCAGAAATTATTCGCAGTTCAAGAACAAAGGTCTTAGTACATCAGGCCAAGGCATGGAGGCCTAACATAAACATGAGACATAGGGGCAGAGCTGCATCTTCATTGACTTTTAGCCCCAAGTGCCAAACCCCTGCTTGTCACATGACTCACTTCCTACATTACAGTAACTCTTAAAGGTGTAATACCCTCACATATTAACTATGTGCCATACATACACATAAATCACCACTGCTTCCATATTACCAGAATAGCATATTGATAGGATATGAAATAAAAACAGAATCAATTAAACCAGATATATTTTTCATGTAGGCTTTCATATTACAGATACTGTTCACTTAGAAGCACTGAAACATGTATTTCGATAACAGAAAAGGCCTTCTTGGCCCATTCAGTCTATCAGTTTCTGTACCTTCAGGAAAAGCTGCATCCTGCTTATCTGACAGTTTACCTCTTTTTCATTTCTCATTAACACAAGTATTATCTTTTGTCTGCCCTGGGCATTCTTCAAGTCTTTGACTGATTGTGATGCTTCCACCTCTTTAGGCAGTCTGCTTGAATCATCCAGACCGTTTCATAAAAGAATACTTCCTCATATTGTCGTTGAGCATTATATTTTCAAAGTTTGTCTTTTATACTCTTATACTGCGGTGGTGGTGCTGCGGTAGCGTTGTCGCCTCACAGTTAGACGTTGCCTGTTCGATTCTCAGTTAGAGCGTCTTCTGTGTGGTGACATGCATGAATGGGCATTCCTTCGTTGAAGGTTGTGCATTAGGCCCGGCAAGCGAGCACGTAAAACTCTACTGCCAATCATTAGCGGACCGGAGTTCCACTGTGGCGACCCCTAACCGGGAAAAGCCGAAAAGACACAAACAAATACTCTTGTATATCTCTCGCTTTTGAACATTTTCTTGGATTTTATAGATTCCCTTTTAAATATTTCTATCATATCCCTCATCTGCCTCCTCACTTCAAGCTCATGAGATGTAGTCCAAAAAAATTTTGTTTGTGTCTTTCGGCTTTTCGGTTAGGGGTCGCCACAGCGGAACTCCGGTCTGCTAATGATTGGCAGTAGAGTTTTACATGCTGGCTTGCCGGGCCTAATGTACAACCTTCCATGAAGGAACACCCATTCATGCATGTCGACACACAAAAGACGCTCTAACTGAGAATCGAACGGGCAACGTCTAACTGTGAGGCGACAATGCTACCGCAGCACCACCACTGAGAATAATAACACAAAGTTGTCAACTGTGAAGCTTTCCTCTCTATTTCAAAATATTATTCTACTCGTGAAATACATCATAATGTTTCTTGCCTCAAGAACTTTTATTTCAGTCAATTAAGTAGGAATGTATCTATTGTGGTTTATACACCAAGTAAGTCTCGCTGGTCCAAAGGCAATATGGGGCTAACAATATTAGTACCTTACTGTTTTATTTTTTTTTTGTCTAATAGGTGAATAAACCGCAGCCATTAGAGAATTAAAACCTTATCAAATGTCACTGCTTGTCTACTATTGCATTATTAAATGTCAACATGGAAGCATTCCATAGTCCCATCTTTCATTTTGCTCAGAAGCAGTACAGGTGAGTTTTAGTGATATGCAATTTATTACAATATAGCAGTATGGCCCTTAATCACAGAATGCATGGAGGACAGTAAATTTTCAGACAGACACTGTTTACACTTCCACCTGTGGTATGCAAAGAGAGGCATCCGGCACACCCAATATCAGATCAGTCCACACACTAGTACTACCTCAGACTTAGTCACTCTGTCTTCACATGTAGTACTGCATGTTTCTGCATTTACCATTTTCCAGGTTGTTTACAGCTAACAAAGCAAGAGCTGCAGAAACTGTCGTAGAACTCATTAATTCTTACATATGTGAAAAGATGTCAGTATATATATGTAGAAGTTAACACTGTTTAACTTGTACTGAAAGTGTGATGCATCATTTCCAAATATTATCCTTTTAACTTTATTATACCACCTTGTTTCCATGGCACGCTAATTAAATGTATTCAAAATGTAGAACCAGGAGCAATCTGAATGCTCTGCATTTCTGCATTTAACTTTTTTATGTCTAGACACACAGGTCATTGCTTGCAATTTTAGTTTGCAAAAATGAGATTCTTTATTTTCTAATAAATGTGTTCTTAACCATGCCCCTGTCCTAAGATGTACGTTTGCAAGAGCATGGGAACCTGCTTATATCGGTAGAATGTTGTTGGCTGTTAAAACATTTCATTACCTCATATCACTTAAACATGCACATTAATTTTGACATGAGCTGCACTTTTCACTGGGTGAGAGGTTGAAGAACTTACAATCTACTTGTAGGGGAACTATATCAAGCCTTAATTATAGGCAGCCATTGTGAATTTTCCCCACGTTATTTGTCTTCACATTGAAATATATTCAGATTTGCTTGGAGTGTTATCGTTGTGACTTAGATTTTGGCATTTGTTCCTGTTGTAGCTTGTTTGGCTCAATGATGGGTGAACAGTTATCAAAGTTTAAAAACTGCTTAAAACTAAAAGCCTCAGTGAACCACTGGCATTCACTAATCTGAGAATGTTTTGTTAATCAAGAACTTTCCTTCATTAATGACTAACTCACCGAAATAAGGTAAAAAGAAAAAAAACTAAGGGCAGACTTTATACCTTCAAAATGGGTATATTAGAGCATTCAGTATCTGTGTTTCAGAACACTGGTTTGTGGCCAGGAACATATTTATTTAGAAACCAAAGAATCCATGACTCAAGGTTAAAATTGCAAACAATGGTTTCTGTGTCTAAACAAGGCAAAACAATGAGGTAAACCACCATCAAATATAGTAGTTTCTTTAGACATGCATGTCTCACCCTTTTGAAAGTTCTCCTTGACTAGCCTTCATGATAAACATGCTGTATAGAAATGAATTGTTCGTAGTTTTTTTTTTTTTAACTTTCATTTGATACATTTTTTACTCACTCAACCAACTTGTTTTATTGGGTATTACTTCACTTCTCATTTGCAATGTTTTTTATTAGTTGTTTACCTGCAACCCAGGTTATGGTTGAAATGGTCACTGTTGGTTCAAAATAATTGCTCACTTCAAAATAGTAAATAAATAAATAAAAACTGCTAAAGCAGTTTGAGAGAGGTTACTGATGGTTATTATAAAATGGAAGTTATGAGCACACTCACACACACACACACACACACACACACACACACACACACACACACACACACACACACACACACACACACACACACACACAGTTTACCTATGAGCTGTTGAATCATGCTCAAGCAAATCACTGATTTCCTAAACATAAATATTGAAACCAGTGGTTTGAAAACAGTAAAAAAAAATATAATATGTTTTTACAAGTGTGCAAGCCCCCCCTGCACCCTCATGTGGAGGAGAGGGCTCTATCCCCACAGCCCCTAAATTACATATACCAGCTCCAAGATTGCACCACAGTGAAGAAAAAGGAAAAAAATCTTCTAAAAATACACTGCTAGCTTGCACAATATAATAGATTGCTATGAATGTAACCATAATGTTAAACTTTCATTTTAAAGGCACTCATTCGCCAATACTTCAACAACCTGTAACTATGCCCACACACACACACACACACACACACACACACACACACACACACACACACACACACACACACACATACACTTACTCACAATCACAGTGTAACTGATGCTGTAATTCAGTTTATTCTTTGTTGTTGTTATTCATTTATAGAAACACAACAGAGTTTAGCATTACAAAATAGTAAAACAAAGCAAAGACCTGTATAAAGTTAGGATATCTGCATATGTGACTATACGATATGAATCCCACCCACTCTCTCTCCTGCTGAATTTATTTGTTTACATTATTTTTTGTTGACAGGACTTGTCCCAGTAGGAGTTTTGTTTGTTTTCATGGGGAAACTTGCAATGGTAGTTATACAATTTAGGAGAAATTTGGCTAAGATACAGAAATATTCCTCTGCATTTCACATGAGAGGGAATTAAGGAGTGATTTTCTTGGCAAAAAGAGTACATGTCAGTATATTTCATCTTTTTGGCCATACAGCCTGGTGTTGGGTTTGACTAAAGAAAGCAACTTACTTGATAAAGTGGGTCTCCTAAATATGGACAGTGCATAGTTCACTGATAACCAGTTCCTCAGTCATAGTTAACAAATACCCCACATCACCAAAACTGCAGAGTATCTCAACACAAAAGGCCAAAGACCGACATAAATCCTGGAACCTGGAAATAGAACATAATCATAATATTTCAGTGCAACATTTTCTTCATAAACTTATAATCATGCTTCACAGGGATGCAAGCCTTCCTGCACCATCAACGTGGAATGCTTGCCCTGACTCCCCTAAGATTTTTATAATGACAGCTCTCAAATTATGTGTGCAACAAGAGTTTGACTGCGAACATTGCTTGTTGAAAATGTCAACCTCAAGAATCAGGCTTGTGTGATTTTGGAGTAGTAACTGAAAAATTAAGTGGCTTTGGGGGCAGAGTCTCACACCCAGGTATAGGGTCTTGTCACTATGTAAAGTGTAAGCACAAGATTAGGCATTTGATACTGAAACTGTGGTGCTCTAGTCTGTGCTTTATTTCTTGCTGTGTTTGTCTTTTGTGGTGGGATGCCATGTTCTTCACAGTTTTGCACAATTGGCAATCTTTGATCACAGACCTGTATACCAGTGAGCCAAGATGGCCACCTTTAGGAGACCTGAAATACTGCTGAGTTTGAAGAAGGTTAGCTACTTTCAACTTGCTACTACTGCTGAGAATTGATCTAATATGGTTAATAGGATCATACTAGGATTATCATAAACTATTTTTATAATTAATCATGCCAAGATACAAGATTTTTGTCCCTAAAAAACTACAGAAGTCAGCAGTGTGAAAGCTGAGTGCTGCATAGGATGCCTTAATGGTGCATATCTCAGCAAGAGATGCAGTAGTGGTGGTAGTGGATTCAGAAAGCCAGACAGTGCCTGAGCAAATAATGGGTTGTGCAGCAACACCATGTGACAAGCAACTGCTGGCAAACAAGGAAACAGTTGTTTTATTCAAAGACAAATGAAAAGAAATTTTCTTGCCTGCTGACAGACATTACATTTGGCACCAAATTATTGAAGACCAGGATTTCAGAACTGAATACATTTGTACTTTAATTCTAGTTGGGATTGAGTTAATCTATGATTTTATCCTGGATAGTGCATCTCTCTTGAACAAACGTTTGACTAAATTTGAAAGATGAAAAGTTAAAAATAAAATCTTAGGTAGACTTTAATGGATACACTTTAACACTAAATAAAAGGAAAGGTCCATTTCTTGTGTGTTCACTATGTTGTGGATGCTGAGACTATCTTAATCCAGTAAGATGAATGTGATGCGCAAGTAGGCTTTCTCAAAATTTAAGGACAAACAGTTGGTTCTGACTGATCAGTAAGAAGGGGGAATATTGTTGAGGGTAATAGAAGTACAGCTGTACTACCCTCCGATGAAATGTGTGTTTTTTGCCTTATTAGATAGCTGGCCAGTTATGATTATGCACTACATGTGAACCCTTAATGGTAACATGAGGAATAAGCCATACAAATGAATGCTGATTGTACTAGAAGGGGCTCACCACTGCATTTTGTTGTCAAGCTGTATGCAGTTAAGAGTGCAGATCATGGAGAATAACCTGATGATATTGCAAACATAGATAATAAAGAAGTGCAAATGCAGACTGCAGAAAAGAAAGGAGATGGACATGCTGAGGATCGTTTAATACAAGTAAAATAACCTGCATGGAAAAATGAGGGGGGGTCCAAAAGCTAATTACATACTTAAAGAGAAAAAGTTTTCACTTTTGCAAGAAGAAGCTGAAGAAGGGGAGTGAGTGTGTAGTAATGAGGAAAGGTCTGTAGATTTGATCGGGAAATGGGTTACTAAGACAGATGGCCTAAAACCATCCAAATTACTTAACAGTTCAGCTGAAGCATTCTCTAATTGGTATTTACAAGGTGAATAATATTCATGCAAGAATGGCAATCCTGAACCAACTAGAAGAAGCAAGAGCTAGCATTTTTGTGAGCTAGGTAGAGGGTTTATCTAAAAAAAAAAAAAAAAAAAGAGTTGATGATTTACTGTTTTGTTTGGAGGAGATTTTGTTGATATCTGATCCAGGTGATCAATGTTTTGTGGTGTTTTTATGAGACCCCGGGCCTCCTCTGAAAATTGGCTTGTTCCAAGTCGGACTTTCCCAGTAAACAAATGTTCAATAAAAGACAGGATTCCAAGTTAAGGAAAAAAGTTTTGTTGTTAAACTATGAAGAACATTTGTTGTGGATGTGGTTTACAAGGGGCCAATATTCAGAATTTGCAGCAGTTATTGTATTGTGTGCACTTTGAAGGATTTGTATGCTCTTTTTTTTTTACTTAGTAATCTGTCGATTTTCTTACTCCACCATTTAGTTTATTGAAGAATGTTTTATTAAAGGTATGCCTCACAGAAATGAATTTAATTCTTGAATTTAATCAATTTATGAGTGCATTTATTTAACGTTTTGTACTAAGTTATACATTCCCAGTTCACAGAAGCAAGGTCACCATAGCTGCCATTTGAAAAATTCTTATTTCTATCTATCTATCTATCTATCAATCTATCTATCTATCTATCTATCTATCTATATATTTCAGTTTATATATTTTTTGTCTGCTGATTTTAATCGAATGACCCAATGTTGATGTTCAGAACATTGACCAGAAAATGCCGATATTGTAAATGTTGCCATGTTACAAACAACAACCTTGACGAATTAAAAATTAAAACATAAAAGTAAACCAAGAAAACATTTTTTGTAGTGGGAAAGACCCCCTGCACCCTCCATGTGGTAGTCTGTGCTCCCACATTCTCTGCTGATTATATATACTAACTCAGAGATTGTACAATACTGGGGAAAAGGCATATTCCATACCATGAATAGTGTGCAGTCTCGCGTACCTGTCTACCAGCTGCTTATTCGAGCAAATTTTGTCAGCTAAACAGATGTCAACCAACTTTAGAATTGAAAATATTCAGTTCCCTGGTATCTCTCTCTCTCTCTCTCTCTCTCTATATATATATATATATATATATATATAAAACATTAAGGGGATGCAGCAATTTTTGACTTAAGCATAGCCAGAAGGAACATTTGTCAGGGTAATATTTAATATGTTTTTCTATTGCTGGCATTTTTACACTTTGTTAAAGAGATTGCTAATGTTTATGAGTTGAAGTGCTCTAGCACCAACATTCAATATTAAACATAATTTGTCTTACAATTTCCATCCAATTTCAACAACAAACACACCATCTAAATAATTTTTCAGTTGTGCAACAACCTTCTTCTTTCTCCATTACCCAGTCATAACTAACCTATCTCACCTCTTCTCTCCTTGCCAACCACTGCACAATAATCCTGTAACAACTACTGGTACACTCCAGGCCTTCCTCCCATTTTACCCCTCCTATCTCTTTCTCTCCTCCCACCCACATCTTACACTTCCTGTGCATGCTGAACCTCCCACAACACAAATTCAAGTGACTACCAGTAGTCACTAATTCTACCATTCTTTTTACCAACACCTACTAAAACTACTAAAGAATATCTCATACTCTAGTTTTGCCCACACCTGCCAAAACTATGTAGGAATATCCTTACATCCTCCACTGATATTTTTTCCTACATATGTTTCCTTTCCTGCTCATTTTATCACCACGGAAAATACTGTAGCTCATTTGAACACTCACTGACCTTCTTGTAGAAAGATAAGTTATTCATGCAAATTATCAGACCTTTTCTCTCTTATTGATATACCATTTACCATTCTCACCCATACAGAAACTATGGACCACACTCTTTTGCACAAAACTCCTGTACCCAGACACTATACTCACACTTCATGCAAACTCACCTCATTAACACCCCTAACCTCTTCTCACTCACTTTCGTTCACCTGTCCAATGCTCCTCCAACCCAAACAATTGCTTTTTGCTCCAACTAGGTATTAAACACAACTACACATACAAACAGATATCCCCTTATGAGTCTGTCACTCCATCCCTATCTATAGCCAGTGACATACATCCAAACTCATATCCCACTCCCTGACCCACCTCCTCTGCCTCTACACATAGCAGCAATGACCCATATGCACACTCCACTAAAGGACTTCTATCATGCAAACTGGCAACGCATATATAATAAAGTCCATGAACTACAAGCATGATTAGCTCTATACTCCCCTGATGTTGAAGTTCTAACTGAATTATAGCACAAACTATGCATCACACATAAAGAAATATTACCTGCAAGCTATATCATGTGACTTGACAGGATACATAAAGCAGATGTCATTGCAGTACTCTACCCTGATACTATCACACTATTTCCATATCCAAAAACTACTCCCTCTTCAATACTAAGTTATTCATCTTCCTTTAAAAAATTTAATAAAAATAATAACAACAAAAGAAACTGCATAACTACAGCAAATATCTCCCCCAGGAAATACCCTTCCCCATAACTGAATATCTCGTATCTTGGTTATCCACTAACATTAACCAAGAAAACATTATTCCAGATGATCTAAATATAGACTGGCTAGCTATCAATCCAATCTGTCCAGTCTTATCGACCTGTATGATTTACACAGCTTCTTAACAAGATATAATGAATCTTCCAAAAGAGAACATAGCTTTGACTGGACACTTACATCTAGCTCAAACTAACTTATCTCTCCTATCATACTTGCAAACTCACTCAAACAATCATATGCCAATCTTTGTGAAAAGGTTATCTTTCATTCCATAAAACAATACCAGTGCAGCACTGTCCGTAATATGCCTAATTTTAAGAGTCTAAAACATAATGACTGAGTGGCACATACTAAAAACACTTCCCCTAGATGATGCTATCATACACTTCAATGACACCATTCTCATTGTACTAAACCAATAAGCACCTCTCAGACACAAACAAGTAAAGCATAACCTCACTTCAGGGCTATCCAAAGCCACAAAAGAGCATAAGAACCTACAGGACAAAGCCTGGAAAGTGTATCTTCAAAAACAAGAGCATAGCCCAACGTGCAATACCACAGACAATTGGGTAATCAAGCCAAACAACCCATTACATATAATTAAAAAATCACACATCACTCCAAGATACCTTCCAAAATAACCCAAAACATTTCTGATTCTTCATGCATTACCTACTTAATCCAGGCCATTCAGCTCAGCCTTCTTCTAACAACCAACAACCTTAACCACAGTGACTCTCTTGCCAGTCTGTTGTATTACTATTAAAAAATAAGCCTCCAGCTACAATGTATTACTCCTGGTTCTGATAACCACTCAACAGAACATCTCAGAATGCCTGTTTACTCTGTTTCAATCCAGATAAACAGTCCATCCAGGAAAACTGTAGCAGATATTTGGGAAAAGATCACTAGTTATATTTCTTCACAAGGGAGGCAATGCCACTGATTTCTTCAAGTATCACCCCATTGCCTTAGGATCTCCTTTCTATAAAATACCTGAACAATGTATTCAAACCCAACTTCTCAGGCATCTCCTTGCAAACAGCCTATACTCCCCAGCACAACATGGCTTCAGACCACAGAGCTACAACCATACTGCTCAACTGTCAGGATTTTCACAGAATTTCCAGATTTTTGGCTCATATTTTTGGTTCCTTATAAAATTTGTGGTTTTCTGGAAAATCACTGGGATGATCTGAGGATTGAAGTCACTAAATAATAAGATATATTTGGTTTCAGAATTCAAATCATTCTGAAAATGTATGTAAAACTAAACCTCTTATTATCACAACTTACAAAGTTTGTAAGAGCAATATGTTAAAAATGTCCCTATTTTTGTGTCTTTGTTCCCCTATTTTGTTGGGCTTTGCCCAGATTTCTTGCACTAAGAGGTTGAGAGGTATGGCTATATATCCTCTTCTTAGTTTTACCAACCAAGTTAATCTTTACATAGACTCTGGCAACCTGGTTTCTGCACTATTTTTAGACTTGAAGGCATTCAGTACCATATCCCACAGGTACTTCTAAGCAGACTGTCCATACTAAATCTAGATTTTACTGCCCTCTCCTGTTTCACAGCTACTTGTCAAGCAGTCACTAAGCAGTAAAATGTCACAATGAATTCTCTTTCTTGCCCAGCCCAGGAGTACCTCAGGGCTCCATACTTGGACCGTATTATTCAATATTTTTATAAATGACTTACACACAGCATCCAGAGAAACCACACTCTTCAATATGTAGATAACAATACACTCATCTGCTCTTCAAATACACTATCCCAACTTGAAAGAAATTAAATCACATTCTCTGCTATTATCTTTGTTTAAAAAAATCTCCCTCATTTTTCATTCTAAAAAAAAGCTGAGCTCAAGCTATTTACATCTAGAACTCTCTCATAAACTAAATGACCCTTCCATCTCTTCAGCCAACTACACCCCTGACAGACTAATGTCCCACACAAAATTAAATGGTAATATCATTAATGAATATCTAAAGTTTGATCTTATACACATGTAGCTATCAAAAAATCTACCAAAAGCAAATACTCCCTAACCAATACTGCCAAAACACTATAGCCCCAATGATCCTTTTGACCTCACGATTATACGCTGCCTTATATTCACAAATTTACAGCATTCCCTTCAACAAAAATTGAACAATGTTATAACAGACTAGCTAGTTTTGCTGCCAAGCACAAATCCATGTCAAACCACTGCATTGCCTTGAGACAACTATACTGGCCAGAACTACGAAACACCCCCCTCTATCACCCAGATGATAAAGTTCATCTTATAATAAATAAAATACAAAATTGTCTAGTCCTACTAAATAGTGTTACTCCCTACTCCCTTACCAGTCCACTATACTCAATAGATAAACCATCATAAAAAATAAATACTCCGCTAAAAGCTTTTGCTATTCCAGTTATGTAACTGGGTGTGTCTTTCGGCTTTTCCTGGTTAGGGGTTGCCACAGCGGAACTCCGGTCCGCTAATGATTGGCAGTTGATTTTTACGTGCTGAGTTACCAGCCCTGATGCACAACCTTCAACGAAGGTACGCCCATTCACGCATGTCTCCACGCAGAAGACGCTCTAGCTGAGAATTGAACCGGACAGCGTCTTACTGTGAGGCGACAACGCTACCACAGCACCACCACCGCGGGTTTTTTATTCCACTTATGTAACTAAGAGTTGGAATTCCATTCCTACCTGTTATTAGCCATCAAAGCAACTCAGTTAATTTTAAGACCCTCCTAACACAATACTTGACTAACTCATGGCTATGGTCTTGTACATCTCCAGGCTAGCTACTCCTGTCTCATACTTGTTCTGTCCTCCAACATGCTAACTCACTGTAGTTATACTGAAATTAGCATATAAACCCAGTTACTCTGAACTGTAAATTAATCTAGTCGTGTGTACTATTCTTATCATCGCTTCCTTTCTCCCTTAGCTACCCCATGCTTTTCTTTCTCACATACCCCTAATAGTCTCTCTACACTGGTGCCCTATAAGTTCCCTGTTACTCTTAATTTAATATTATAAAATTGTAGTAATGAACATAAATGCTTCCATGGATAGCATGTCCACTTTTCATGAATTAAGCTCCTTGCATACCCTGCTTATTACCTACTGGACATCTTGTTGCCTATAGTTGACTATTTCTCTTCCTCATCTGCATTGATAAGTCTTTTTGACCAAGGTGATAGCTGTCTGCATTTATTTTATTGTACCACAATGTATAGTATTTCTAATGGTTCTGCTGTGAAATACCAATTTCCTGAAAAAATCATTGTGCCAAAAGGATGACCCCCCCAAATTCAAAAGGGCAAACAAAATATTTTTTACTTGTTTTTGCAGTAGGGAAATCCCCTGCACCCCACAAACTTATATACACCAACTTCATGGCTACACTAACTTGGAGAAGGGCGAAATCTCACAAAACAAGCAAATCATTGCTGCTCTCACTTAGAAATTACACTGGCAATGATTTCCTATGGGAAAGAGTGTTAAGCATTAAGCCATTCTTCTTCTTTTTTTCTTCATGCTACTGATGCTTGAGGAATTTCACCTGAAGCATGCCTAGTGGAGCCATTTCTAATATTTGTTACTACTACTCTTTATTAAATGCTATTTTTCAATAATTGTACTCCTGTGTCAACTTGTAATAATTTGTAATGTTCTGTTCTATTATTTTTTGCTGGAGCTTTTCTTTACGGGCTTCCACTTAAAGCTACTGCCTCCCAGACAAGCCTTTCTGGTTAACAAAGAAAATAAATAAATAAAAATAACCACATTAGATTAAAATACTATCTAGTATTAGTTTTAACAGTTTAAGTACACGTTATACTCTGCAATATTTACTAAAAATTTTTATACAACCTTTTTACAAGAAAACAGTCCCATTTAACTAAGCTTACTACATTTTTCTGTGTTTTGCTGAAACACACCTGCAAGTTTCCCTTAGTCTAGCATATTTCTCCTCCTTTTGCAGACTTAAGTGAATTTTATTGCAATACCAGCAAAAAGGAAGACAATGGTTAAAGGTACACCTCAAGATATACTTCTTCAGTTTCTTGCGTTAAAATATGTTGTGCATTTTTATTAACATGCTAGAATACTTGCCATATATTCCTGACATCTGTCTATCCTGATAAATAGCTCTGCACTTTAGATTGAACATTGCATTCCTGTGTCCACACATGATGCTATACCAGTTGGGTACATCCTGACTTTATATTTTGCCTTGGGAACCTATGGATACTAGTTGCTAGTCTTGTACACCCCTCCCACCTTTTCAGTGTTTGACCAACATAAATTGAGTGAGGAGTAGAGTCCCCTTGTGGAAGGACATACAGTAGGGCTTACCCTTCTTGATAAAACAGTGTTTCTGGGTTATGTTCCATGCATTTTACTCTGGCTGAAGTTTTGTAAGTTATTTTTTTATTACCTTTACAGTAAATGTTATTATCATCAACTTTTTTAGTGGGAAACTAAATATCACCAGTAGTAAGTACTTACAAGATCATTGCAAAGCATTAGGTCATGATAACACACTGAATAGCATGAATGACAGTTTTGTAAAATGCATCACAACACATATTATATTATTGTACTGTAGTCTGAACAGAAAATACCATAATACAGAAAAAGTACCCAATAAAAGACAAAAGAAACAAAATAAAATAAAATAAAATGTAGTATCTTAAGAAAACATTAATTCTAAGAAAGTATCCATGAAAAGAAAAGACCTACAATTGTGGGTAGGAGAATAGTTTTCACAATGACATTTTTAACAGGTGAATGTATGCTAGGTGAAAAGCAGATGACTGTTTAGAATAATTCTTAAGATCTTTACCTCATAGATACAAGGTACAGGGTTTGGCTCTAACCTTGAGTTATGGAGTAGGATTAAAATGGCCCTTTAAGGCATCTAGCCTAGTATTTATCTATGAACAGACTGCTTTGTCAATAAACTAGGCTGTTAGATTTATTTTGAGTGTTTTAGGTGTACACAGTCTCTTTGATTGTAGTTGGAAGATCATCCCCAAACACTTGGAGCCCGAAAAGGGAAGGAACATCTTGGTGTATTTTAACTTGTTTGAGGGTCTTTGTATTTATTTATTTAACATTTGTTTACCAGGAAAGTCCGGCTTGGAATGAGCCAATTTTCAGTGGAGGCCCAGGGAGAAACACTCCAGATACATGTCTTTGTAACATGGGAGGAAACCAGAGACCTGGAGGAAACCCACACTAATGCAGGGAGGACATGCAGACTCTGCATAGAAGGCATCCCAGCCAAGAATCAAACAAGAGAACCTCTTGCTGTGAGGCAACAACATTTATTGCTGCACCAAACAACAATCTGATCACGAATGCAGAAAGTATTAACCATTCTGGGGTACAGATAATGGTGGGCATTGTTCCATTTGCTGTATTGTAAATCAAAGTGTGCTTAACAACCCCTCAGATCATACAGTGCCTTACTGAGTAGTCATCTGGTCATCCTCAAGGTATCCAATGATGCTCCCTTTTCAAGCCTGACATAACCCGCAGATTCTTTTAGAGAGAAAATGCAAACTGCAAAAATTCATGGTGATGGTAATAGACACATGAGGGTACATGAATGCCAATTGTGACATTATCAGACCCTTTCCAACGGCTGACTGAGTTTCAGGGATAAAAAAAAAATCTGGAAAATTTCCAGCAGCACTGCAGCAGTTGATTGATTTTAGTTTTTACCTGATCTATGAGTACATCCATAATAAGTGATGGATCTAGCCAGACCTCCAAACATTTAAAGGTAAATCCGATTCCACATTTAATATGTTTTTGATTTGTAAACACCCAAATCTGTAGGGACTTGTTACTGTCTACAGTCCTAAACGACAGGGATTTGGTCTTCTTTGTGCTATGTAACAGCAGCTTACCATTAAAGCATTCCCAAAGGATATCAAAGTAATCTAACAGCTTAGTTTTGATGGTAATAACAAGGTGACCTATAAATAGCGGGATCATCTATGTATGAAACAGAATGAAGTACAGGTGGGTGACATGGAAGCAAGTTACTGTAAATGGAAAAAAGAAAGTGAACAAAGGCAGAGCTTGTAGAAATCTGATATGCAACTTGGTATGTAAGGAAAAGAAAGTGCCCTGTTCTACTAGTAAACCTAGCTATCACACCTGAACCAAAGTGTAATTTAGACATTATAATTACATGAATTAGAGTCTAAACAATTATCTGTCAAGTACAATCATGAGAAAAACTCTCTGAATGCCCAGAATAAGACTGCAGTCTTTGGGTGACATAAACAATTTACTCATTAAAGCAGAATTCTTACGCATGTAGTCATCCAACCATCAACATAGAACTAAATTTTAACATGTGACATACTTGTCTGTTGAAATCCTGTACTGTAACATACTTCAGTCAGAATGTCAGTCAGAAGCTTTGATGTTTGTGTCCCTTGTTTGAGTCTACTGGGACATATTATAACATTCATGTGTCAAGTAGTACAGTAATATAATTACAGTCATCATTGATACTGCCTTTTATGAATATTTTCCTGGAATTCTGAGATCTGATCACATCTTAAAATAAATGAAATAACCTGTATAGTTGGTGGTGTGGGGTAAGCACAGCAAAGGAATACTGCAGAAATAAATGTTTTCTAAAATACCCTCAGGAAACAGGACAAGAATAAAAAGTTTAATAACGTATATAATCATATAAGCTGTGTCACTTCCCTACCTGTTTAAATTAATTTAGCAACAAAAATAGTTGCAAAAGGTATTTGATGGTTGATAATGCCCATTCAAAGAACCTGTAAAGAAATTCATTCCCTTACAGTCAGTATTTAAAAATAAAAAAAATCCATTTCCTTGTAGGAATAAAAAGGCTGCTCATCTAAAATAAACGCAGAGGCATTGTTCTTGGAAGTAATACAAGTCAATAGGTTGCCGTGAAAAGAAAATATTTGCTTCAGTAAGCCAGAACATGAAAACACATCTGGTACCAAGATGCATAGTAAAAAGTACAGTAACCTTTGTAATGAGCAGTTGTTTCTTTACTAGCCAGACTGGTGCACCACAAAAAAATGCTGGTATGCATATAATTGGATACTATATTTAATGATGTCATTAATCTTGACTAATCCTGATCCTAAAATGAACTTAAGAAAAAAATGTAACTAAATTGTGCCTTTTAAGCAGAAAAGAACAGAAAGGCTCCAAGGTATTTGGAGAAGCAGACAACCCCATAGAAGGTTAAGGTGTGGCAACTGCAGTAATTAGAAATCACAGCTAACCAAGAAACAATCTCATAAACAAGACTGGGAGGGCTCTTTAAAACTTAATTATTTTTATTTATTTTTTTATTGTTGTTTGATTCATTTGCCAACTGGGTAAAACCTACTAGGCATGAATATTCCTTGTCTGGTTTGATAACTGCTTAGAGTTACGCAGTATAGAAAACACAAGGACACTGGAACACAGTCATGATGTAATACCTTTAAATTAAAACATTTCTTATTTTTTTCTACTGCAATATACAAGGGGAGATTAACCGAATCAAATCTATAAATACATTATGAATCTCCTCAGCATAATCTACTGCCTGACAGTTTATTATTTATAAGCACTATTTTCATGTTCTATGAATTAAAGTTTAGTTGTGAGAGCTGGTGCACTTAATATGCTGTATGTCCTTAAAATCGAGACTTCAATAGCGTACAGAGGGCACACTCAAAAGGAAAAAAAAATACACTCCCAGATGGGGCCCAGTTAAGCATGGCCTAGTTCTGACTCAGATCAGCAAAATACAACATATTTCATGACAGAAGAGTTAAGCCAAGATCTCCCTTACACATGGGTTTTACAGTAAATAGATTAACCATAAGCAGTTGTTGGGCCTTTCGGCTTTTCCTGGTTGGGGGTCGCCACAGCGGAACTCCGGTCCGCTAATGATTGGCAGTAGATTTTTACATGCCGAGTTGCCGGCCCTGACGCATAACCTTCAACGAAGGTACACCCATCCACGCATGTCTCCACACAGAAGACGCTCTAGCTGAGAATCGAACAGGACGTCTTACTGTGAGGCGACAACGCTAACGCAGCACCACCACCGCAGTTAGATTAACCATAAGCAGTGCTGGTACCAAACAGAGCGCTTGTTCCTGCTTCTTTTTTCATGTTCATATTTGTGATCTGTTTCGCCCAAGGGGTCATATAGCCTATCACTACCATGCTTTATAGTTGATATAAGTAGACTATACATACATTTGATTCTTGAATTTTTCTAATTCAGTAGTGGCATTGCTGATAAGAGGAAAAAATATCATCACTTTTTCAGGATGCCCACAGTGGGACATTTCTTACTACAATGCAATATTTTTGTTGGACAAAGTGCACCATTAGATAATGCAAAGGAGTTATTTTCTTTCTTACTAAAATTAAGATTCAAATTTATATATGTTTAGTTGTTTCTGCTGTTTCATGTTATAGTAAGGTGCTTCAGATCTTAGCTTTTCCAGGTTAATTGTCATTTGTAAATAGTTATTTATTTATTTATTCCCTTTAGTTTACTGGGAAAATCCAGCTGGGTAGAAAACTCCTCAGCAGAGGTCCAGGGAGAAAATCTCCATACTAAAACTTCAACTACAGTGAGGTAATCTAGTTTTCCATTCTCTAAAACAACGAGAGAGGATGATAGCTTTAAGATTACCTGTGTAATTACAATATCAGCATCCATGATTTATATTTTAAATGATGATATGGGCTACAAACATGTGACTATGCTGTCTGGAATATACCATTATAACTAATGTAAGAGAGAGTACAGACAATAGTGGAAAAACAAAAATCAATGCTGTGGGTATAGAAGGAATACAATTGGAGAAGTGTAATAGGCAGACAAATAGAGTTTATCTAGGAGTGGAGAACAAGAACAGCCAGGAATATGTGAGATATAGTTTTAATAGTACTTTAAAGGTTTTGAGGCTGTTGATCTGTTAGGGAATGCGGGAGGGAGAACTTTTTTAAATGATGGAATCTATTGTCTAGTTCATACGTGTACAATGAATTGAGGGACAGGTAATAACCTTACAGATAAGTCATTCCAATGATGGCTTAGTCTTTCACAAAACTAGTTCTTTCTAACTGTACCTCTAATGAAGTTACCCTGAAGTAATTAATATTTACTACAGTGCAATGGTGATTTTAGTGCAAGCCTCAGGCCAACATTCCTAAAACTATAGCTATTGATATTAAGTTCTCCTTAAAGTCTCCTATAGCACAGAGACCTACATACCTTAACTTCTTATTAGGGAAAAAGCATAGGTTAATGGAGACCACTGAGGAGCCTAGCTCAATTTCTAAATTGTCCCAGAGCACACTCTGGTTAAGTACCTTGTTCTAACTTGTTCTGTCACACAGAAGCAAATGGATACTGAAGGAATCAAACTCTAGACTACACAAAGTAGTTTGCCAGTACTCACAGCATTAATCCTGCATGCTTCTTTTGACTGCTTCAGTGAATTATTTTGGCCTGGAGCTGACTTTAATTTTGTCATGTTGGGTTGGGTAAGGCTTGAAGACTTTCTACATGTTTTTTTTTTTTATTTGATTTTGTTGCTCCACCGTTTTAGCTTGTTGCCAAATTTTCCTATATAGTTCTGCTTCATTGGCTTGAATTTGTCAATACAGTTGTTTAAAGAGTAGCAGAGGGCACTATTGTTGTTTATCCGTTAGGTCTGGTTTTGTGTTTAATAGGAATATCATAGATTTGCGGTTAAGCTGATATTTAGCTTCACAAAGGAAGCAGGGTTGTTTGTCAGGATGATGTTCAGTATGATTCTACCACTTGTCTGCATTTTTATTACTTGAGAATTGTTTATGAAATCTTGTATCTTTTTTGCCTAGCTAGCAGCTGAGGCATTGTTTTTCTGTTAACAAAGGGATAATTTAGCTCAACAAGCAGGAAAACTATTTCTATTATAGGAAGGGCAACAAATTTATCAGATAAGTGTCCATGTTCTTGAGGTTCACGAAGCTGGTGTGAAAAATGATAGAAAAAAGTAGTTTGAATTGTTTTTTGCAGGGCCGGATTAAGGTGGGTGCTACTGATGCTGCAGCATTAGGCCCATTCCTGAAATAGGCCCAGATGAAAACAGACGAGAATTTTCCGGAAGCTGAACACTTTTCCTTTGCTATATTAACCTCAAAATAATTCTTAGACTAAAATTTGGTGTCCGAATTTCGGACGCCTATACACAGCGTTACTTATTATACAGTTGTTATTATTCTTTGCGCTGTGACGTAACTATAACATCATTGTGTTTATTGTTAACCGAAGATTTCAAGTTAATGCTATCAGTTTTACGTTAAACAGTTTACTTTGTGATATCTTTTGTTCTGTTTCGCGCACACTTGCTATGGTGTCTCAACTCAGTGGATGGGATAAAGCAAAAAAGAAAAGGAAAGAAGCAGCAGAACAAGAAAAGCTTTTGGCAAAAATTCCAAAATTGAGTTCATACTTCGGAGTATGAGCTTCTTCGTCTCAATCGTCTGCGTTGGAAGCAATTGCGAGTTTGAGTTTGAGTGCTCCTGAAGACCAGGCTAAGCAAGATGAACCTGTGGAGGCAAGAGAGAATAAAGAGCGAGAAAGTTCAGCAGAGAGAGAAGAGGTGAAAGGAGACGCTATCGCTGAAGCACTAGCACCGACGCTGGAGGCTTTCACCAATGATTTGGGTCAGTGGGGTGAAATCGACGCTGACACTCAAGAATATTGGGCCAAGAAAGGTCCAAAAGACTGCCAACACACTGAATCGAAGTTTGAAGAGAGTGCCAGACAATACCAAGGCGAGTCGTTCCAATGTTGATGCACAAAGACCTTTGTGCATACACATCCGCTCAATGGCAAAAAATCCTGTACACAATGGTTGTGCTACGCGCCTTTGACAGGGAAGATGTTCTGCTTTGCATGCAAGTTGTTCGGCGGCAGTGCTGTTCAAGTGACCAAGTTCGTTTCTGGTGGTTTTGACAACTGGAGGGCAGGCGAATCCAGAATAAAAATGCATGAAAGCAGTGATGGTCATCGCAATGCTATATTGTCCTTTGCGAGCCGACAGAGGGAGGCCGGTCATGTTGACTACCTAGCTGCCAAACAAGTTGAGGAATAGCAGTGTTACTGGTGCCAGATTCTGAAGTGGCTCATCGATGTTCTGATATTCCTAGCTGAGCATGGTCTTGCTATAAGGGGCGTGGATGAGATCATAGGTTCGGCTCATAATGGTAACTACCTTGGCATCATTGAGCTGTTTGCAGAGTATGATACTCTGCTGGCTAGCCATATTAGAAAGTATGCGAACCTCGGGAAAAGTCATGTTTCCTATTTGTCATTCACAATTTGCAAGGAACTGGTGAAGCCCATGGGACAAAAGGTGCAGGACACCATCCTGAAAGAAGCCAAGGAGGCAAAGTATTTCTCTGTCTCGATTGACTCGACACCTGATGTATCACACCTCGATCAGCTAATGATTGTTATCCGGTATGTTCTGTCGTCGGGCCCAGTTGAATGGTTCCTGACATTCATGCCTATGATGATGAGACACACGGCGGAGCAGATGGCTAGCATACTTCTGAACTTTCTGAAGGAAAAAGGCTTGGATATTGGTAATTGCAGAGGCCAGTCATATGACAATGCATCAAACATGTCAGGATGGTACAATGGTGTCCAGGCAATTGTGAAGCAAGAATGTAAATACTCTGCTTTTATTCCATGCTGCAACCACAGCCTAAACCTGGTAGGAGATCAGACTGTTGAAAGCTGCAGTGGCTGTACCAGGTTTTTTGATTTTGTCAGTGGATTATATGTATTCCTGTCTGATTCAACATATCGCTGGTAGCGACTAAAGAATCGCTGCACGCTGACACTCAAGGGTTTGCCTGGAACCTGACAGTGTGAAGGTGCAGATGCTGTCAAAGTGCTGGTAGAAGGGTGGAAGAGCATTCAGAAAGCCCTGGATGAGCTTGTGGCAGATAAGGAGCAGAAGGCAGATACGAGAAATCAGGCCGAGGGATTTTCACGCAGGATGGATGAACTTGAAACAGCAGTTATGGCAACTGCCTGGAATGATATCCTTGGCCGTCTCAACAGTACGAGCATTAGCCTCCAAGATCCTACAATCAACCTGACTACAGTAACTGGCTTGATGGCATCACTGGTCAACACGGTTCAGTTTGCACGGGACATATTTGACATGTATGAGCAGATGGTGACCGAAAAGGTTCAACATGGTGAATACAAGGCTGAGCAGCATCGAGGCCATAAGCGAAAGCGAATGTCTGATGAAGGAGCTGCAAATGAAGTAGACCTCAACCCAAGGGAAACATTCAAAACTCAGATGTATCTGGTCATGATCAACAGTCTGTTAGCTGAACTGGAAAAGCGGATGACGGCATATGACGATATTTGTAAAACATTCGGATTTCTCTCGGAGCTAACGTCATTGAGCATTGAACAGATCGAGGACAAAGCTAAGAATCTTGTTTCCTCGTAGCCAGATGACTTGGAAGATACACTGGTGGCTGAGCTTATATGTGTTTGGTGCATTTATGCGCACTCAGAAACCAGTGACTGTGAACAAATTAGCAGAACTTACCATGTACAAGCTTTTGTCATCATCGAATCTTTCTCAGATATTTCCAAATGTCGAGATTGGGTTGCGCATCTATCTGTGCATGATGGTGTCCAATGCCTCCGACGAGTGGAGCTCCTCAAAGTTGGGAATAGTCAAAGGAGAGCTGCGGTCCTCAATGGGGCAGGAAAGGCTAAGCATGCTGGCGCTTATGAGCATTGAGCATGAGCTGCTGCGCAGCCATGACTTCACTGACGCAATCGAAGAATTCACGCTTGCTAAGGCTCAAAAAACAGCAATATAAGTAAGCAGCACTAGCGCAGTAGTAAGAGTGACAATATGCCTAGGTAGGCTAGGTTAAGTTGATCTGGTTTAGCCTTTTCTGCATTAAGTGCACTTTTCAGACAATTGATATTGAATGTTGATGTTACATAGCTTGATGTTAATCTCTAGTTGTTAGATAATACGTCAACACGTCGTTATTATTATTCATGTTCAATAAAGGTTGGCTGGTTGCGTCGCAAGCAATTAAGGCTTCTTGGTCAGTCTGAGTGCGCATGTACAGTGAGTGTAGAATGCACATGCACCAATGCCGAGAAAAAATAGGCCCTTTTGCACTGCAGTATCAGGCCCAATTTGGTCTTAATCCAGCCTTGTTTTTTTGTAACCTTTAGAGTACTTCATGCCCACAATTTGTTTCTCTTACCCTGATTTTGAAAGATTGACTTTTGAAAATGGATACCCCACTTCCTTCCTCAGTGAGCACAACAAAGTGGGAAAGAGTTATAACCAAGCATTTGCGGAATGTAGGGCACATTTTAAATCATGTTTCTGTAAAGGCACACACCCTAGTTCCCTGAAAGGTAAGGTTAATTTCTAGGCAGTTTAGATTTTTATTAGGCTATGAGCTTTGATAAGCCCTACCTTCACCTTATCCCTGGATATATAATTTAACTTGGGGATATGCATTGATTTTACACTATTAAAAAGTGACTGGGGACGAAAATTGTCATTCAGTATACTAAATCCTTTTGAGCAGAGCTGTAGTCCTTATCCTTCAAAGTAGGTATGGGGTCCACACAATTACTTCCAAGCAAAGAGACACTGAACCTATGCAGCAGTTTTTATGGAGTCCATTTTAGAAATGTCATTATTGTTATTCTGTTTCTTATTTCTTTCTCATCTAACAACCTTTCATTGCTTCTAATCAGAACTAGTTTCCAATCTGCTGCACCATTTTGGGATACAAGCTATGCCCTTTGACTTTCCTACAGCTTCAAGTGACACACATTGTCAAAGTCCTTATTAAAGTCCAGTTACAGTACATCCACAGAATTTTCCTGTCCAGCTAAGCAGCGTCCCAGTCATAAACTGAACTACCTGTAGTGTCATAATGTTTGCTGTGTGAATCCATGCTTTCTAACATCAGCCAGAGAATTAGCATTCATTCATACAGAGGGGAGATTCAAACCCTGTGCTTTTGCCAGTGGAAGTAGCTCGTTAACAGTTTGGAGCTTTAATCCCCTGTGCTAACTGCCATACTAATGGACTACTTTATTTTCTTTTTTTAGAGGTTTTGTTGATGACTTGATTGTGATGCTACCATCACACTAACATGTCTCATTCTGTCATTTCTGTGACACATAAACATGCACATGTAAACACACACACACACACACACACACACACACACACACACACACACACACACACGCACACACCCCTGGATGTGTACATATGTGTAACCTTTCAGGCTTTTAAAATATTTTTTATACAATGTTCTGTTAAGTTTCACTTAAAGACTACTTGAACTATGGTAAAACATTCAGCAACGCCCTGAACCCAGTGTACAAATGCACTTGTTTTGTGTGTATGGGTGTATTTTTGTGTGTGTGTGTGTGTGTGTGTGTGTGTGTGTGTGTGTGTGTGTGTGTGTGTGTGTGTGTGTGTGTGTGTATAGATGTGTGTAACCCTTTACAGGCCTTCATAGGTTTATAGGTGTTTACTAAGCTACCAACCACAAGGGCCATTTCAAGCTTAGCCATGCATCCCAAATCTCTGACAAGTTCTGGCACCCTTGATACATGTAAGCAGGGGCTTGGAAGATGAAGCATTTACAAGCAGGGGCCTGGAAGATGAACCATTTACAGGTTGTCTGTGTCCATTAGAGACAGAGGTGACAAAGCAAGGATGAATTTCCTGTTCTCCATCCAGTTGTCCAAGTTACACTTGAATGGAAAAGGATTTAAGGGAATTTTCCTTTAAGTACAGTTTTGGTGCCTGTATTTTCAGCTTTCACCAAGACATTTGTTCCAAGTTTACACTTGAATTGGGTTATAGAGGAACTCTGCTTCACAAGGATGGGGAGCTTGTTCCAGAGAGGTGGTAGTCTCTCTGATACATGCGTGTCTCTCCAACAGGCCCTATTTATATCACAGGCAAGGTTTGAGTCTTTAGATAAGGTAATTCTGATGCTGTTTGTTATATGGATATGCAGGAGGTCTATCAGAGTAGGGTCTGACAATGCCTTGTAAGCCAGGCATAGATCTCTCTTCAACAGCCTGTAAAAGACAGAATATTGGGATAGAGCTTTGAAGCAGTCTGCATAGGACATGTTACTTACACCCTGTATTCTTTTAGTGAAGAATCTCTGATATAAACAGGACAATGCTGGAGAGACTGGTATGTATCCCAGATACTACTCCTTCTCTAGAACACGTTCCCCAGCCATGTGAAGCAGAGTTCCTCCCTAACGTAGTTCAAGTGTAACTTGGACAACTGGCTGGGGACCCAGAAATTTATCCCTGGTTTAACACCTATGTCTCTAGTGGTCAGAAGCAAATGGTTCATCTTTGAAGCCTGGGCTGGTAAATGTTTCATCTCTCAAGCCCTTGCTTATGCTACCAAGTGTACCAGAACTTGTCAGAAATATGGGATGCATGGCTAGCCTTAATAAGGCCCCTGTGTTTTTTATCCTATTATACACATATGTACCTATGAACCTGTCTGAACCATGGCAAAACCTTCCACAAGCTTCTGCAGCCCTGAATTCAGGGCAAAATGCTTTTATTTCGTCTAGCTATTTAGCTGTCTATCTATAATTATCCTGTCTTTGAACCATAAAAATACTTATTTAGTGTATGAGATGGATAATTATTTATTAAGCTATGCAACCATACATTGACAAAGCAGTCACACATTTTGATCTCTATTAGTAAAATAGGAAGGCAGGAAAAGAATATAAATTTCTCAAAATAGATAAAATCAATATCCATGGCCTTATATAAAGCATATAGCTGACATACTTAGTTTGTACTTTTATAGCAATACCTCTAAAGGCGTTCTATATATCAAGCATGATGGCCAATGTCTTCCTAAATGTGAACAATCCTGCTGGACATATCTTAGGATTGGGTCATTTTGCTTCTTTGATCACAAAGTTTTGAAAATTAAACCAGACAAGTAATCAGAGGAGCAAAAAATAGTATACAAGTAATTTAATGAAATAAAAACAGTGTTAGTGAATTATCATACAAAATATTAAAAAGAGTTAGCTTGCGCCCTACACTTAGCTCATGAAGATCCCATTGATAACATCTGTACAGCTAATTTATATAGAAACAAAGAAGCTTACAATACAAACACAGCTGAACAGGAATGACTCATTTTCAATTATTAGAATAATACAGTTGTATAAAAACATTTCAAAATATAGTACAGAATTAAAATGTCACACAACTTCATTTGCAAGGTTGCAAGCAAAATGCACGTAAACTCAAAAGTATAACCCCCAAGAGCACTTGAAAAAGCATTTTATACAACTGTCAAGTCATGAAGCAAATGTTTCATACATGAATCCATCCTGCTAATAAAAAACACATATTTCATCCTTGAAGTACCACTGTGCAAACTGCTTCAGCTGTTAAGTTTCCAAATGCAGTTTTAGTGAAAATGTATCCTTCTGACAAGGTCTGATATGCTCATTACTACTCTGAATCCACAGTAATAGTCTATTCCATATCACCCCATTTGACAGATTCATTATTTAAATTTTTTTCTTACAAAAGGAATAATTATGTTTCTTTATTTGCTCCTTAGAACAACCTTTTGTAAACATAAAAGCATGAATCAGGCCTACACTGAGAAAAAGATGATTTCCCAAATGTTCCACTTATTCCAGGAAGTTGAACAGAGAAACCAGCTTCACTCACATATTGGTTATATGCAGAATTAGAAGATATTCACAATGGACCAACTGAACTATCGCCAACATAAGATCTAACTAGTAAACAAATTGTTCAGTCTGTCAAAGTACTTGTATACAACCTACAGTTGGTCTTCAGGCAAAGCGCAACAGCTATGAGTAATGATATCAGCTGTTTGATATAAGTAGTATGTTTCTTAACAAGGTAGAACAACTTTTTTGTCATCCAGATTACTTAAAATCATTCACTTTCACTCCAGTTTTGTCAGTATATCTGTCATGAATTCTATTTTGTCTTGCACAACCCCCAGTTTTGAACATTAAATAATTGCTGATAGAGCAAACCTTTATTATGTGGTGTGATCGAAGCAACTTTATTATGTAATTATGAGGAGCCTTTAACACACTGAATGCAAGTACTACTTAATTAGCAACCTTTGTGCCAAGAAGCTGTGGATAGCCACAGTCCAAACATAATAATTTACTGACTCCTCTGGGGCTGCTGCTATCATTTACTGACTCTTGTGGGGCTACAACAACATCTTTAACAATCTGCATGATTCATAGATAAATTGCTCCCACATAACATTTTATTTAATCCACCTACAGTCTACTCTGATAGCACAATGTCATATGCTCATCCTTTTTTTAAATAATTTTCAGCTGATTTTGCTATTGTTTGTAGACCCATAAACTCTAAATTCATTATATTGTCTGTGCCTATCTTCATGTCTATTTATAGTGGGAAAAGTTGTATCAAACATAACATGAAATACTTTATGTATCTCTTATAGTGACTACATCAAGGAACAGATTTCTTTCTAGAGGTAAAACTGTTTACCCAGAGGTACATAAAAGAGCATGCATATTTGAGTACCAGAGCATATCTCATATTCTGTGTTTTGTTTATATTTATAAATATGCCTTGTTTATCACTGTCATTTTACTTTTTTAAGCTATCTTGTTTTATAATGTTTTATCTTATTTTATTCCTTCTTAACTTACTGCTTGTAGGCACATAGTTCATATTAATGTTTTTATTTTTATTTTGTATAATGTTTTGGCTCAAGCATTTTAATAAATTTGAAGTTGAAATAAAAGCTGAAGAGCATCTCTTGTTGTCTTAAAGGAATGCTTAAAATGGCCACTCAAAGTAAAGGTAGTGGGTTCTAACTCAAACAGATTTAGTAAAACCAGGGTAGGTATAGCAGTGGTGGAACTAACAAATAGATTTGTAGTGTTTCATGTCCTTCTTAATGTTAAATTATTTTAAAATGTGGTGATCTGCCCATTGTAACAAAACTTCTGATGAGGTACCCAACTTAGTAGGATGTTATCTGTTATCTCTAAGACAGGCGCGACCGTCCCTAATCCATGACCTTACCCTTCCTATATTCAGGGATATTTGTAAAACATTCGGATTTCTCTCGGAGCTAACATCATTGAGCATTGAACAGATCGAGGACAAAGCTAAGAATCTTGTTTCCTCGTAGCCAGATGACTTGGAAGATACACTGGTGGCTGAGCTTATATGTGTTTGGTGCATTTATGCGCACTCAGAAACCAGTGACTGTGAACAAATTAGCAGAACTTACCATGTACAAGCTTTTGTCATCATCGAATCTTTCTCAGATATTTCCAAATGTCGAGATTGGGTTGCGCATCTATCTGTGCATGATGGTGTCCAATGCCTCCGACGAGTGGAGCTCCTCAAAGTTGGGAATAGTCAAAGGAGAGCTGCGGTCCTCAATGGGGCAGGAAAGGCTAAGCATGCTGGCGCTTATGAGCATTGAGCATGAGCTGCTGCGCAGCCATGACTTCACTGACGCAATCGAAGAATTCACGCTTGCTAAGGCTCAAAAAACAGCAATATAAGTAAGCAGCACTAGCGCAGTAGTAAGAGTGACAATATGCCTAGGTAGGCTAGGTTAAGTTGATCTGGTTTAGCCTTTTCTGCATTAAGTGCACTTTTCAGACAATTGATATTGAATGTTGATGTTACATAGCTTGATGTTAATCTCTAGTTGTTAGATAATACGTCAACACGTCGTTATTATTATTCATGTTCAATAAAGGTTGGCTGGTTGCGTCGCAAGCAATTAAGGCTTCTTGGTCAGTCTGAGTGCGCATGTACAGTGAGTGTAGAATGCACATGCACCAATGCCGAGAAAAAATAGGCCCTTTTTGCACTGCAGTATCAGGCCCAATTTGGTCTTAATCCAGCCTTGTTTTTTTGTAACCTTTAGAGTACTTCATGCCCACAATTTGTTTCTCTTACCCTGATTTTGAAAGATTGACTTTTGAAAATGGATACCCCACTTCCTTCCTCAGTGAGCACAACAAAGTGGGAAAGAGTTATAACCAAGCATTTGCGGAATGTAGGGCACATTTTTAAATCATGTTTCTGTAAAGGCACACACCCTAGTTCCCTGAAAGGTAAGGTTAATTTCTAGGCAGTTTAGATTTTTATTAGGCTATGAGCTTTGATAAGCCCTACCTTCACCTTATCCCTGGATATATAATTTAACTTGGGGATATGCATTGATTTTACACTATTAAAAAAGTGACTGGGGACGAAAATTGTCATTCAGTATACTAAATCCTTTTGAGCAGAGCTGTAGTCCTTATCCTTCAAAGTAGGTATGGGGTCCACACAATTACTTCCAAGCAAAGAGACACTGAACCTATGCAGCAGTTTTTATGGAGTCCATTTTAGAAATGTCATTATTGTTATTCTGTTTCTTATTTCTTTCTCATCTAACAACCTTTCATTGCTTCTAATCAGAACTAGTTTCCAATCTGCTGCACCATTTTGGGATACAAGCTATGCCCTTTGACTTTCCTACAGCTTCAAGTGACACACATTGTCAAAGTCCTTATTAAAGTCCAGTTACAGTACATCCACAGAATTTTCCTGTCCAGCTAAGCAGCGTCCCAGTCATAAACTGAACTACCTGTAGTGTCATAATGTTTGCTGTGTGAATCCATGCTTTCTAACATCAGCCAGAGAATTAGCATTCATTCATACAGAGGGGAGATTCAAACCCTGTGCTTTTGCCAGTGGAAGTAGCTCGTTAACAGTTTGGAGCTTTAATCCCCTGTGCTAACTGCCATACTAATGGACTACTTTATTTTCTTTCTTTAGAGGTTTTGTTGATGACTTGATTGTGATGCTACCATCACACTAACATGTCTCATTCTGTCATTTCTGTGACACATAAACATGCACATGTAAACACACACACACACACACACACACACACACACACACACACACACACACACACACACACGCACACACCCCTGGATGTGTACATATGTGTAACCTTTCAGGCTTTTAAAATATTTTTTATACAAAGTTCTGTTAAGCTTCACTTAAAGACTACTTGAACTATGATAAAACATTCAGCAACGCCCTGAACCCAGTGTACAAATGCACTTGTTTTGTGTGTATGGGTGTATTACTGTGTGTGTGTGTGTGTGTGTGTGTGTGTGTGTGTGTGTGTGTGTGTGTGTGTGTGTGTGTGTGTATAGATGTGTGTAACCCTTTACAGGCCTTCATAGGTTTATAAATGATTACTAAGCTACCAACCACAAGGGCCATTTCAAGCTTAGCCATGCATCCCAAATCTCTGACAAGTTCTGGCACCCTTGATACATGTAAGCAGGGGCTTGGAAGATGAAGCATTTACAAGCAGGGGCCTGGAAGATGAACCATTTACAGGCTGCCTGTGTCCATTAGAGACAGAGGTGACAAAGCAAGGATGAATTTCCTGTTCTCCATCCAGTTGTCCAAGTTACACTTGAATGGAAAAGGATTTAAGGGAATTTTCCTTTAAGTACAATTTTGGTGCCTGTATTTCCAGCTTTCACCAAGACATTTGTTCCAAGTTTACACTTGAATTGGGTTATAGAGGAACTCTGCTTCACAAGGATGGGGAGCTTGTTCCAGAGAAGTGGTAGTCTCTCTGATACATGCCTGTCTCTCCAGCAGGCCCTATTTATATCACAGGCAAGGTTTGAGTCTTTAGATAAGGTAATTCTGATGCTGTTTGTTATATGGATATGCAGGAGGTCTATCAGAGTAGGGTCTGACAATGCCTTGTAAGCCAGGCATAGATCTCTCTTCAACAGTCTGTAAAAGACAGAATATTGGGATAGAGCTTTGAAGCAGTCTGCATAGGACATGTTACTTACACCCTGTATTCTTTTAGTGAAGAATCTCTGATATAAACAGGACAATGCTGGAGAGACTGGTATGTATCCCAGATACTACTCCTTCTCTAGAACACGTTCCCCAGCCATGTGAAGCAGAGTTCCTCCCTAACGTAGTTCAAGTGTAACTTGGACAACTGGCTGGGGACAGAAATTTATCCCTGGTTTAACACCTATGTCTCTAGTGGTCAGAAGCAAATGGTTCATCTTTGAAGCCTGGGCTGGTAAATGTTTCATCTCTCAAGCCCTTGCTTATGCTACCAAGTGTACCAGAACTTGTCAGAAATATGGGATGCATGGCTAGCCTTAATAAGGCCCCTGTGTTTTTATCCTATTATACACATATGTACCTATGAACCTGTCTGAACCATGGCAAAACCTTCCACAAGCTTCTGCAGCCCTGAATTCAGGGCAAAATGCTTTTATTTCGTCTAGCTATTTAGCTGTCTATCTATAATTATCCTGTCTTTGAACCATAAAAATACTTATTTAGTGTATGAGATGGATAATTATTTATTAAGCTATACAACCATACATTGACAAAGCAGTCACACATTTTGATCTCTATTAGTAAAATAGGAAGGCAGGAAAAGAATATAAATTTCTCAAAATAGATAAAATCAATATCCATGGCCTTATATAAAGCATATAGCTGACATACTTAGTTTGTACTTTTATAGCAATACCTCTAAAGGCATTCTATATATCAAGCATGATGGCCAATGTCTTCCTAAATGTGAACAATCCTGCTGGACATATCTTAGGATTGGGTCATTTTGCTTCTTTGATCACAAAGTTTCAAAAATTAAACCAGACAAGTAATCAGAGGAGCAAAAAATAGTATACAAGTAATTTAATGAAATAAAAACAGTGTTAGCGAATTATCATACAAAATATTAAAAAGAGTTAGCTTGCGCCCTACACTTAGCTCATGAAGATCCCATTGATAACATCTGTACAGCTAATTTATATAGAAACAAAGAAGCTTACAATACAAACACAGCTGAACAGGAATGACTCATTTTCAATCATTAGAATAATACAGTTGTATAAAAACATTTCAAAATATAGTACAGAATTAAAATGTCACACAACTTCATTTGCAAGGTTGCAAGCAAAATGAACGTAAACTCAAAAGTATAACCCCCAAGAGCACTTGAAAAAGCATTTTATACAACTGTCAAGTCATGAAGCAAATGTTTCATACATGAATCCATCCTGCTAATAAAAAACACATATTTCATCCTTGAAGTACCACTGTGCAAACTGCTTCAGCTGTTAAGTTTCCAAATGCAGTTTTAGTGAAAATGTATCCTTCTGACAAGGTCTGATATGCTCATTACTACTCTGAATCCACAGTAATAGTCTATTCCATATCACCCCATTTGACAGATTCATTATTTAAATTTTTTTCTTACAAAAGGAATAATTATGTTTCTTTATTTGCTCCTTAGAACAACCTTTTGTAAACATAAAAGCATGAATCAGGCCTACACTGAGAAAAGATGATTTCCCAAATGTTCCACTTATTCCAGGAAGTTGAACAGAGAAACCAGCTTCACTCACATATTGGTTATATGCAGAATTAGAAGATACTCACAATGGACCAACTGAACTATCGCCAACATAAGATCTAACTAGTAAACAAATTGTTCAGTCTGTCAAAGTACTTGTATACAACCTACAGTTGGTCTTCAGGCAAAGCGCAACAGCTGTGAGTAATGATATCAGCTGTTTGATATAAGTAGTATGTTTCTTAACAAGGTAGAACAACTTTTTTGTCATCCAAATTACTTAAAATCATTCACTTTAACTCCAGTTTTGTCAGTATATCTGTCATGAATTCTATTTTGTCTTGCACAACCCCCAGTTTTGAACATTAAATAATTGCTGATAGAGCAAACCTTTATTATGTGCTGTGATCGAAGCAACTTTATTATGTAATTATGAGGAGCCTTTAACACACTGAATGCAAGTACTACTTAATTAGCAGCCTTTGTGCCAAGAAGCTGTGGATAGTCACAGTCCAAACACAATAATTTACTGACTCCTCTGGGGCTGCTGCTATCATTTACTGACTCTTGTGGGGCTACAACAATATCTTTAGCATCTGCTAATCTGCATGATTCATAGATAAATTGCTCCCACATAACATTTTATTTAATCCACCTACAGTCTACTCTGATAGCACAGCTATGTCATACGCTCATCCTTTTTTTAAATAATTTTCAGCTGATTTTGCTATTGTTTGTAGACCCATAAACTCTAAATTCATTATATTGTCTGTGCCTATCTTCATGTCTATTTATAGTGGGAAAAGTTGTATCAAACATAACATGAAATACTTTATGTATCTCTTATAGTGACTACATCAAGGAACAGATTTCTTTCTAGAGGTAAAACTGTTTACCCAGAGGTACATAAAAGAGCATGCATATTTGAGTACCAGAGCATATCTCATATTCTGTGTTTTGTTTATATTTATAAATATGCCTTGTTTATCAATGTCATTTTACTTTTTTAAGCTATCTTGTTTTATAATGTTTTATCTTATTTTATTCCTTCTTAACTTACTGCTGTAGGTTCATAGTTCATATTAATGTTTTTATTTTTATTTTGTATAATGTTTTGGCTCAAGCATTTTAATAAATTTGAAGTTGAAATAAAAGCTGAAGAGCATCTCTTGTTGTCTTAAAGGAATGCTTAAAATGGCCACTCAAAGTAAAGGTAGTGGGTTCTAACTCAAACAGATTTAGTAAAACCAGGGTAAGTATAGCAGTGGTGGAACTAACAGATTTGTAGTGTTTCATGTCCTTCTTAATGTTAAATTATTTTAAAATGTGGTGATCTGCCCATTGTAACAAAACTTCTGATGAGGTACCCAACTTAGTAGGATGTTATCTGTTATCTCTAAGACAGGCGTGACCATCCCTAATCCATGACCTTACCCTTCCTATATTCAGGGATTTGATTCCCTCAGCCTCCATTGTGTGACCAAGTCACTTAACCAGGCTGTCATCCAGAGTAGAATCTGAAAAAGGATCACATGGATCAGTGTTCTATACCAGTTAGTAAACACAAATAAATAAATAAAGCCCAAAATAATACATAAATATATAATCAATTCTTAACAATTTACTCAACATGAACAGATGTAAATTCACTAGGGTACCTTTTTCTGATACTGCTAGCATTTCTGTGAATCTTTGGTATTCCATAAACAAATGCACAAACAGTATGAGCCAGAATAAGATACACAAGGGTAACCATTAACAACCAACTCATGCAGTTGTGTATTAACTGCCTTTTTACTTAAATGCTTTACTTTAGACCCCTTCATAGATACTGTCTATCAGAATAGATGTTAAAGTAACAGCTGAGCCTGTCACTATACAACAGGCAAATAAGTACATAGCAACTAAATTTGATAAGGCCACTGTAAAAGCAAAAACTTTGCTGGTGTGTACATATACATTTTTAATGATTAAGCTGATGGGACAATTCAATAATGATTGTAAATTTAAGAAAGTAAACTGATACTATCGCCAAAAGAGGAGAGAAGAGACATGGGTATGATTCTGTCACATGGAATAACTTTATATTAGGTTTTTTATGGTGATCTTGTATAAAAGCTTAGAGAAATGGAAGGGGACATGTCATGTAACTAAATGATGGTGATTTAAATGCTTTCACAATCAAATATTTCTTTAATGGGGGATGGGGGAGTTGGACCACAGAGGGATTTGCTCTAGTCATTGGTGGAGCATGCAATAGTAGAGTCTTTCAAGCATGAATAGGTTAGCTGTAGTGTTGTTAGGGGGGACTTACTGGACAGACAGTTAAGGCTAGCTGCAACACACAAGTGAACTAGATGGATTTAGATTCTTTATTCTCTGCTTTACTTAAGAGTGTGTATATTGCATACCAATGAAATGTGCCAAGGATCAGGAATTCTTGCCATTTATATAAATCTCCTGTGTTCTGGCATATACAAATGCACCAGGGAGCACAAGACTGAGGTACGAGCATACATTGTAAGAACACCCATGCATATCCCTAAATGTCTTTCATAAATGCACTATGAAGATAAGGCAAGATCTACTATAAGCAAAAACAAGAAAATACAATTATTTCTTTTTTCATTATGATGTTTATGAAAATTGTACTTCCAAGTTGGCTGCACATTGATCAACAGCTTAATTTCAGCTCTCCCATTGTGAAAACAGAAACTAAGAAAAAGGAATCAGTTAACTTGTCAATTTGAGTAAATTTCAGTTACTGGCAAGTACACTACCTGGATGCCACCAAAGAAATTTGGAGATCTTGAAAGAAAATCAACCACAAAAGGTAAAGAGAAAACACTGACTGGAAAGAATCCTACAGCCGTTTAGCAAAAAGCAGTTCAGGCTTCAGTTTTGGTTCAATATGTGGTTTACAGTAATTTAGAGGAAACAAATAAATCAATTGTACTCAGAGGTGATTAAAATAAATGAAACATTGAAGAAATATATCAACTCAAATAACAAAAGGCTGGAAAAAGTAAAAGCTTTAACTAGCTATTCAGATTAACTGGTAAAACTACAAAAATCGGATGTTGAAATGAAGAAAAAGCTGACTGAGTATGAAGATTCTCGAGAAAAACAGTACAGTTAGCAGACAGAGCGTGCAAAGAAAACCTGAGATTTTCCTGCTGTGTTAGAGAAACTGCAAGGAACAGACCGAATTAATTCATGAAAGCACAAAAGAAGCAATTACACTTGTGTTCCATAACAGTGTTTGTCAACTGAAAGGGCACACTGATTATATGCTTCAAACCTGGCCATGAGAAAGCAGCCAAGACTTATATTAGTAAATATGCAATCATACTAGCAGAAACAGTTGATTCTGACAAAACTGTGACAGAATGGATACATATTAAATATTGGAGATACTAGAGTATTTGTGCACCAGGCAGAAGAAGCAAATTTATCCAAGTAATCAGGGACTGTCAAGAGACAGGTATAGGATTCAAGCTGCTGTACCCAGCTATTTTCAGAATAATTTTTTCCTTGAGGACCAAAGTAATTTTTGGTGCAAAAATAGGTTAAGGAGGAAATATAAATGTTTGACCAAAAAGTGAGGCATCAAACAGAAAGGGAAACTGCTTCTTCTTTCTTCTGACAATAAAGCTCATAGGCTTTGCCAGTGAAACATTTTCCAGTGTTCCTTAGGAAAATGCTTGACAGACAGGAAAAACACATGTGTTGACTAGAAGAATCAGGAATACCATAGACTTGAACTACAGTCTGGTGTTGGGAGATGAAGATGATCAGGAAAAAGGGCAGCACTACTGAAATTAGTGAATCAGTGAGAGATTATAAAGCATCACTCACTTTATTGAAATTTGTAAGGAAAAGTGTCCCAGAAAAGAGCAGACTTTTGTTGACTTTGTTAAACTAGTGGGTACACTATAAAGCACATACGCCATATTATACCAATAATGTTTAGAAGGACAATAAAGGAAAAATAAGTAACTGTAAGTAAAATAATACTTGTTCTTATTAGTATATGTCTAAAACATTTCATGGTATAAACTGCATGTTATATTGTAAAGCAGTTTTGTGTAGTGTGCAGTCAGAGATGTTTTAAATGTGGGGGAGTCTTTTCATGACTGTTGTATGTGTTAAAGATACTAAAGTAAACAAGTATTTTTTTAGTTGCAAGAAATATAGGATTTACAGTATAACAAGAGAGGAAAGGCTGAACAGAAACAAGTTTAAATTAATATAATTATGTGATCTTGGGCTGCAGGGGTGGGGGTGGGGTATAAAAGTGAACTGATTATATTATCTGTAGAATTAAAATAATTATTTTTCTTGTTTTTACAAGGGTGGATATTTAGATTGATGCCCTTGGCCTAAGCTAGAAACATTTTTGTAACAAATAGGTTTGAAAAAATAAGACAAAATCATGAAAGATATGTGAAATGCAAAGTTTCTTGCAAATGCAAAGATAGTAGCTTGTTTTTTTTTCATTAGCAAATATTCTGTGGGAGACAAGAAGTCCATAGCTGAAGGCAGTTGGCCATGCAACAGCAAAGTTGTTAGCTTTTATTTCAAATTGCTGATTACTTTTACATGGAGATGAACTGCATACAGGTGCAAGCAATTAATCTTGAGAGTTCTGAGCATTCTTTGCTGAAGGAAATGCAAAATGTAAAGGTATAATGATAAACAGTTCAGTAAAAAATAAAGTTTGAAATTATGGGAAGTGAGTAAGAGACATTAGCTTCTCCAATAGCCTTAATACTGTGCTGTGTTTACCAAGACAATGCACATTTTAGTTTTATTTAAAGGTAGCCAGTGCACTTTTTCTTAGGGCTGAAAGTTAATGTTTTCTAGAAAAATACAACCTGTTTTGCACATCAGGGGAGGAATACAGATAACAAAAGAACATACAGCACTTAGCTTAAGTGGGAAGAGGGAACTCAGGCTGTATCATGTACTTAAATAAGTGCAACCTTAATTTTAGATTAGGTTATGCCTGTGGGTACAACTGGCACTTTTTAACAATTGTTCCTATATGGAGGGTTGAACTTCATTTGTTGAAAATGTATATAGTTTTGTGTGTGTGTTCTAAGTTAACAGGGGATGATGGTGTTTTGAAAATGTATTAGTTTTTTTTTTTTGTTTTATAGTTTTCATTAAAATAAAAAGTCTTGAAAATATGACATAGATTCAAATGGAAATGAGAAAAAAAACAACTGCATAAAAATGTCACCTTGCCAAACATTAATGTGTGCATGCAACACAAAAGTTGAAAATATGGATTAAGAAAATGTCTTTTATAATAGGTGCGAGCAACAATTTTTTATCATAATGGCTACTCTAGCCATATAATCTTGGAATTTAAATGGACTTACAGGTATAGATAAAATGGAAAGAGTATTGGATTATATTAACAAATGCAGAGTGCATATAGTAATGCTGCAGGAGACACATTTGGTAAGAAAAAAACGTGAATTTGACAAAGAAAGGATTTCAGGATGGATATTTAGCAGAATATCAGGGTAAAAAGGGAGTAATAATACTAATTGCTAGAGGGATGCCAGTAGTAATAGAAGGAAAAAGACAGTAATGGTAGACTTGTAGTATTAAGAGGCTATTGGCAAAGGAAGAAAATGATGCTGGCATGTAATTATATTCCACCAAAAACTGCTATAAAGGAGCTTAAGAAAATGTTGTGAAAAATTATTAGCTTTCACAGGGAATATTGCTTATAGTTGGGGACTGGATCTTGATTTGCAATAATGAAGATCTATCAGGTGGACCTAGAAGGGAAATATAACAAAATAGCATAGATTTCTGAAGAAATTTATAAAACTATTTGATATGGAAGGCATGAATTCAGTGGTAGGAGCTTGGACAGAATTTACACGTTATTCCCCAAGATACAGTGACTGAGCAAGACTCAATAGAAATTATATTTCACAGGAATGTGCATTCAATTGAAATCTTCAATATACATTCTGTAACTATTTCAGATCATCCATGGATAAAAACTAAGATACAAATTCAGGGCATTGAAGTACAAAATGAGACTCTGCCACTTTCACCTGTTAAAAAGACAAGAATTTAAAATGGGTAGTGGAAAGTATTTGAGAGTTATTAGGGAAGACAGAAATTTCTTCAGAAGGGATAACTAGTGAGCAGGATATAATGAAAATTAAGTTTAAAGTAGAGTAGAAATAAAAGAGAAAGAGATATTGATAAAAAATAATAGGAATTATTTAGAGGGGATGACAAAGGTTAACATACTGCAGAATAAGAGGAATCCCATATGACAAAAAGAGGCACAAATGCAGATTGTTAAATATTAAATAAGTGAGTATTTAGATAATATGCATGATTTTAGAAATATACTACTGTTAAGCAACTATTTTTTGATAACTCCTGAGCCCAAAAGCTTTTAGCACAGTGACTTAGGCAACAGAAAGTAGAAAGCATTATCATCAAACTTACGGAGCTTATGATAAGAAAAATAACTAGAGATCCCATAGAGACATTAGAAATATGTCAGAATTTTTTTTGAAAATTTGTATAAAGCGGAGGAATGTGGAAGCACCAACATCATGGAAGAAAGAGACTAAAGATTCATCAAACCTAGCTTCATATACACCTGTTTCAATCTTAAACCATGATTATAAAGTGTTTATATTTATACTAGGTAAAAACATGGCAAAGATGTTACCAAATTTGACAGATATGGATCAATGTGGCTTTGTGGAGGGAAGGCAAATATGAGACACCATTAGTAGAACAATGATGTTCCAGTGGGAAGCAGAATGTAAGAAAATACCACTGTTCTTGATGGTTTTTGATGCAGAGAAAGTCCTGGACAGAGTACACTGAGATGTTATGACTAGGGATGCATCTGCATTACCCGATACAATAATAAGGTTAATTAAAGTCAAGTCAAAGTCAAAGTCAAAAGTAAACTTTATTTTCATTCAGAAATCACACAAGTGCAAAAACTGAATGAAGTTCACTGTCTCCAGACTCAATGTGCAGACAACATATAGACTATTTTCACAGATATTTACACATATAACACCTAGCTATTACATCAAGTACATGCAGGTAGACAGACTAATATTGCACATAATTAGAAACACATTTTAACACTTTGTGAAGTGAACACTTACTTGCATGAGATTTTAGTATTGTACAGGTAGTGAAATTAGGCGAATATATGAAGGATTGGAGGCAAGAATTAAAGTGGAAGGGTTTCTCTCTGATAAATATGTTTGAACAGAGGAAGAAGACAGTGGAGTCCTCTTACCTCTTTGTTATTTGTTTTATATATTTAAAGCCATTGCCAAAGAAAATAAGGGACCCAGAAATTTAAGAATGTAATTGGTATGGTTGTGACAATTGGGGAGAGATGGACAAAGGCTGCCAGCCTAGTCAAATAGAATTTGATATCTAATTCTGGCATTTGTAAATAAATGTGAAATACAGGCATGTTTTCTTGATAATAAATGTAAAATACAGGCATGTTTCTTGAGTGTAAAGAAAACACTGTAAAATGTGAACTTCAAGATTGTTACAACATTGCCCCCATGCTGTAAAGAAAAACAAAGTCAAGCCTTTCAAATTTGTCTTTTGAAATTGAAATGATTTTATGACATTCTTTGATCTTTAAAGTTGGTTCTGGTCAGGTTGGCTGAAGACATTCTGTCTATTGTGTTAACTAAGGACTGATTGCTAGAGTGTATATGTGAAAAGCCTTTTATTGTTGTATTCTTCTGTGCAGGTGTTAACTTGCTAAATAATGTAAATTGAGTTTCTATTAGCCTGGGAACATAGAGCAGGTGTCAAGATGAAGCAATATGAATACTGGGAAAACCTAAGTGTCAAAAATGATGTAATCTGGGGAGGACCCAGGGACATGTTTGTTAGTGATGTTTTTTAAACTGTCTCAGAAAGAGACCAGGAGGCATTTTGATCTTGATATCCAACTTACCAGCACTCTGCTTATGCTCACATGTAAGTTTCTAGCACTGTGATTTCTTGTAGGAATAGTTAAAGCTAGTAAAGATTAATTAGGTATTTTTCTTTGAAAGCAGACCTGTCCTACTGCATTTTTTAAGTTTTTGTGTGATCTCTGAACTCTTAGATATCTCTGTGGTGTAGTAGTTTTGTCTTGTGGTTTAATTATTTATTATTAAATATTTTTAAAACCTTCTACCTGTGGCTGATTTATGTAGAGATAAAGTATGCTTTGGAGTACATTATATATTTATAGAGTTTATTGTAATAGGCCACTCTGATACACCTTAGACTTTATAGTCGCATTACCGTTGGATATTAATATTGCACAGTAATAATTGGACACCCTTTTAAGGGCCTTTTAGTAGCTGATATTATTAACTGGGTAGTGGCAGTAATTACCACTGTATAGTCTGGGTAAAGGGACACAGCTGGAGAATCTGTTTCAGCCTTTCCCAGGAGTGTCTGTAAAGTTGTATAAATACTTATCTCAGAGAGTGTGTGTGGTGTGTCAGCTACTTGGCAGGGATACAAAGCACTGGTTGGACAGAGAGAGTACTGGAGGTTTTAGCTTGCCCAGTTAGGCCGAGACCTGGACCCTATAGCTGTGCCAGTGGGGAGTCTTATTGGGGACCTGGTGAGCAAGGGAGCAACCAGCCCAAGACTGACTGTGATCTCTGTGTGCACTTAAGGGAAATTGTACTTTACTGTGTGTATTAGTTATCCTTTCCTCTTCTATGAGATGACCTCCCTGGTGTTAATGGTGAGGATTGAGGCTCCTTGATTGCTGGGCCAGGGCACGGTCATCACAATGGTAATCAAGAAAAGTAGACTTTATTTGCAAATGACAGTATTTTGTACTTGATAAATCCAGAAAAGGACATCTAGTCATTATGGAACATTTTGAGACAGTTTCATGTAATTTTGGAATATAAAATTAAAGCAAATAAAACAAAGACAACAGCCATAAATTATGTACTCACTGACAAATAGGTTCAGCACTACCCATATTTATGGAGACACAATAAAATAAGGCATTTAGGAATATGGATTAAAGCAGCGTTTGTTATGGCAATTAAGGATATGCAGGAGGGGAGTAAACAAAAGATAATACAAAACCAAAAAACAGGAAGCTCTTGTTGATCGAGTTGGACAGTAAGGTACAAGCAGTGAACATGATTTTACTCCCTTTAGTTTTATATACAGGTCAGACATATTTTTATCAACCAGATGAGAAGTTGTGGACAATAATTAATAAAAAGTTGAATGAAAAACAAGGTGGTTTAAGGTTACCTGAACTGAAGTGATACTTTAGAGCTGTATATTTAAGGCGTATATGGGTTCATATGTAAATACAAGGCTATCAGTCTGCTGACTATATAAGTCTAGTCAATAAATAGAGGTCAGAATCAAATCCTGAATTTTGAATCTGTGCGGTTAAGACTTTAACCATTATGGCAACCCTCCTACATGTGGTACATGCAGAATATTATAATTCAAATTTGAAACAGATGATGATAGAGCAGGGGTAGTGGAGTTCAAGAAATAAGTAAAGAATGGAATTTTGGATGCAGATTCTTAAGGAGAATAATAGCAAACATAGAGAAATTATTCTAAGGACTTAGCCAATGTAGTAAAGGAGAAAGAAGATTTTGCGAATAGGGATAACTGCAACTTGGGGTACAGAAAATAGACAAGAGAGGGTGAAATTTACTGGAAAAAATGGTGTAAGAGCCAATGTATTGGGAGCAAATAACTAGAGAGGGAGAGGAAAGATAATGGAGTGGGATTAGGCCAAGAAGAAATTTGGACTGCAGGCTAGATACTGCCTTCTCTACCAGGAACTGAGTATAGGCAAAGGGAAAGGAATAGGGGAGTCTTAAGTGAAAGGACTGCTTTAGGAGAATTTTTAAGTTTAAGCTAGAAAGAAGTTGCTGTTAAAAGGGATAAATTAGTAGGTGAGATAAAATATTGTATGATAACTATAAGAATCAGTCAGAGGAGGTTAGAAAAGCTTGGAAAAAAGACTGGAAAAACAATTTACAAGGGAACAATGGGAGGACATATGTATCGCTCCCAAGCATGCAGCAAAGTTGTAGATCATTGTGTATATCTCTTTAAGAAACCTCATGTGGGCATGTACTAGGGTATTGATTACTGAGCACGTGCAGGGACAGAGTACCATTTTGTGTTAAGATTTTGAAGTGTTAATGTGACTGTGTGTAAGCTCTGTATGTTAATTAGTTTGTTTATAGTTATTTAATCTGCTATCAGTCCTGATGTGTTTTCATGTAATAAAGCTTCTTAAATGAACTACCCCACCTGCTTGTCCTCCTTGGATTAAGGGATGAGTGACATGGTGTCAGAAGAAGCATGTCTAAAGGCACAAAGACAGAAGAGGCAAATCTCATGGGCAGAAATAACTCCAGTTTCTCTACTTTGACTTCAAGAGGCAACCAGTTACACTTACAGGTATATACAGTAGTGGATTGTCTCTGCTGTGTTTAGGATATTTGGAAGTTTTTCCTTAGGTATTTTTATACCCCAAAGCAGACTTCAAAGAATTTTTGTCATCAGGTAGGTAGCCAATTTTGAAGGTATGGTGGGAAGTAACTATGAGCATGTATTTGGGAGTGTAATGATTGGACAGATGTCAAAAATTCCCTACAGGAGGCGTGGCCATGATGCCAGAGTGAGAACAGCACTTTCTTGTTGCTCTGTTTGTGAAGTAATGTTTCTGACAGGATTTTTATAATTTTATTTAAAAAAACTTCAAAGATTTTACATCATAACTATTCCTTATACTACTGACGATTATCTTCTGGATATAAATTCAAACTTTTATTGAATTTTCCTCACATTTTATTGTCAGAACTTCTGAAGCTGTATACAGATTGCTGAAGCCATGACTCACTCAAAATCTTCAGTTCAAGATTCTCTCATGAAAAAAGAACTCCAAACTATAATTAGTAGTATTCAAGACCTCTCAACAAAAATGGACAGCTTGGAACACATAATGGAAAACATGAAGAAAGAAAGCAGGAAACAAATTGAAGATTTGAAAAAAATAATCACAAAACATTCAGATCAAATTGCCAGCATAGAGGAATCTGTCAATGAATTAGATGGAAGACAAATGGAGAATGATACTCAAATTAAATTTCTTCTGAAGCAAAATAATTCCTTAACAGAAAAAAAATAGAGGACCTGGAATCAAGATCAAGAAGAAACAACATTAGAATTTATGGGCCCCTGAAAAGACTGAAGGTAACAACATGATTCTTTTTTTTGAACAACTGGTTACCTAAGTTATTAAACCTTCCTGAGCCCCTGTCATTCGGAATCGAGAGAGCTCACAGGTCTCTATCTAATCCATCTTTCTCAAAAAAGTCATCCTCAGTGAGCTCTTTTATTGTCAAGTTTTTATCTACTCAGAATAAAGATTTCGTTCTGAGAGCTGCTTGGGCAGGGAACTCCATCCAAGACAATGGAAGGAGCATTAGATTTGACAATGATTATACATCTACCACTATAACTAAAAGGAAAGCATGCATTCCTTTAATCAAAGACCTTAAAAAAGCTAGCATAAAAGCTTAGATCCTTTTTCCAGTTAGAATAAGGGTTACCTTACCAGATGGACAGAAAATCTTTGACAATGTAGAAGAAGATACTGATTTTGTCAGAAGCAACAATCTATTAGATAAACTAGAAGACATGGACCTCTCTTTACCAAGTTTAAAAAGACAAGCTACTAATGGAAAAACAATAACAAGTGATAAAACTAATAAAAAACTTAAAGGGAAGTAACTTATCTCACCTTGTCCTTCACTGCCTGCAATGGACTTTTTTCTTTAGAAACATAAGAAGCCAGCAAATATATTACAAGGTATAAATCTTTTTTTTTTTTTTTGCATGACATTAGTTATTGTGAATCAAATCATATTTAAAAGGTTTATTATCATATTTAATCTGTATAAGTATTTAAATGACAGCAGAAGCACTTGATGGATATTGACAAGAGTCTTAGGGTGCAAAGATGGTGGTTTGGATGATGCATTCATAAACACACTTTATTAAAAAGGACTTAGACATAATATATTTCAATGGTTACACAACACTTCTGGAATCCCATTTTCAGGCTAAGAGAAGAGGCACTATGATACTGTGGAGCAAATCTTTACAGATGCACAAAATAGTAGACACTTTTTCAGAGAAGAATGGTAAGTTATGTTTAGTCAGGCTAGAGTTGAATAAAAGATACATCACTTTAGCTAGTACATATTGTATCGGTGCAGGCACTGCTAATAAATATTTAGAATTAATATATATTAAAGCCAAAGGAGACATAGTTTATGCTGGAGATTTTAATTGTATTCTTACTGAAAAGGATACCACCAAAAAATGATAACTTCAAATTGTGTGCTCCAGCAAAAAAAAACTAAAAAATTGTATTAATTCTTTAAATCTCAGAGACATATATGATATAAAGAACCAGAATTATTAAACTACACACACTACTCATATAGATATAGAACACAGACAGCTATTGACAAAGTATTACTTTTTAATAGTCTAATTTCTAAAACTCATGATGTTTTAATTAGTTCTTGCCCTTTGTCAGATCACAATGCTCTTTTATTCAAGATTAACATCAGTCCTAAAGATCTGATGGCTTAGCAAAGATTACCTGCTTACATTGTGAAACTCAATGGGTTTAAAGACTGGTTCTTAAATGAAGCTAAGTCATTTCTTGCTATCAGTGACAATAATGAGACTTCTAAGACTATTGTTTGGGATTCGTTAAAATCGTATCTTTATGGCAAAATAAAAAACTGGTATTTAAACAAAAAGAAACAATGAGATGACAAGCTAATAACATTACAAACAAAAATTGGTGCACTAAAAAATAATTTAAATAGCAAAGGTATAAATACAAACTCTGAACTAAAAACATTAAACGCAAAGTATGTAGAAATCTTGAATCATAAAGTGGCTATAAATCTAGAGAGGCTTAAACTATAATCATACTCTGCAAATCCAAAAAATCTGCATAGATTGGCAGTTACATCAAAAAATTCAAATCCAAAAAATCTGCATGGATTGGCAGTTAAATCAAAAAATTCAGCTAATACAAACTATATAAAAGAACTTACTGACAACACAAGGAACAAACATAGGCAAGTGACAGACTTAAAGGAAATCTTAGAAATGTTTAGATCTCATCATGAGGCATTAAACAATGCTAATTGAGATTCTAACAACACTCTAAAAGAAAAGTTTCTGATTGAAAATGTTAATAAGAAAGTAACCAATGAACAAAACATCAAATTGATAAAACCAAACTCACTAATAGAAGTTAAGGAAAATATTAAAAACATTAAAAGCAATAAGGCCCCAGGAACAGATGGTATTATTGGTGAATTTTATAAACCTCGTCCTGATAAAACTTTAAAAATTCTAGTAGCAGCTTTTGAGGAATTTAGAAAATCTGGAAATCGCTTCCCCTCTTGGAAATATGCCATACTCTCTCCCATTTTAAAGTAGGACAAAGATCCCAAACTAGTAACATCATACCACCCTATATCTCTATTGAATGTTGATTATAAACATTTCACCTCAATTCTCGCTAAAAGATTAAACCAATTCTTGTCAAAATTAATAGCAGAAGATCAAACAGGCTTCATATCGAACAGGAAAGTTCAAGACAATGTCATCAAAAGTCTATCTTTAATAGATATAGTGAATAAGAAAAAGAAAGAATTATCCATCATTAGTTTAGATCTGGACAAAGCTTTTGACTCTATTACTTGGCCTTATTTATATAAAGTACTAGAATCATTTAATTTTTCACCTGATTTTTATAAAATTAATAAACAATCTATATGAAAATTCGGTATCTTACATCAAAATTGGGGCTTACTTGTCCACTCAAATCAAAATATTGAAAGGAACCAAACAAGGCTGCCCACTTTCACCGCTATTATCTGCCTTAGCAGTGGAACCATTAGCCAGCTACACCAGAAATTACACTAATATGGTTAGCTTTGATATTAATTCATATCACTCTTGTAAAATACAACTTTTCACAGATGACATTCTGTTAACTATTGGGAATATAGATTATTCAATATACCATATTATAAAATCTCTAAAAAATTTTGAAGAAATCTCAGGCTTAAAATTTAACACTAACAAAATGAAAACTATACTGTTAAACAAAAAAAATCAGCACCATATTAGAAAAACACAGTAATTTTAACTGGAAAAATGACACCTTCAAATATCTAGGTGTGCAGATATAAACAAATTAGAAAGACATTATACATTCAAATTATAATAACCTGATAACTGTGGTTAAGGAACATTTAAGCAAGTGGGGAAAAATGTTTTTCTCTATGGAAGAAAAATTATCCTTAATAACAATGTGTATTTTACCAAAAATGTTATTCCTATTTCAGACTATAATATTTGGACCTCCAAAAAAATTAATAAAACAACTCAACTCACTTCTGTTTAAATTTTCATGGCATCCGCAGAAACCAAGAATAAGATATGATTGGCATTGTAGGGAATGGGATAAGGGAGGCATTGCATTTCCAAATCTAGAACTTTATGCTGAAGCAGCTACACTTAATATAATGAGTCAGTGGTTAAGTAATAAATATTCATCAAACTGGAAGAAATTGCATGAAACTATATTGACTTCTAACCTTGATGAGACAATAAATAATGACGTGTTTACAGATAATAATAATATGTTTTAGTTGTAAAAGACATAATTTTTAAAGAAAATAGAATCGAAAGATACCCTCATTGTATCAGCTACATATTAAACAACTTTAAAAAGATAATGAACAGTAACTATAAGACAAGACATCTCTTATTCTTAATATTTCCAGTTGCATTGACAAGAAAATGTCTAGATTCATTTAATAGAGGGAAATTAATGGTGATGAAGGAAAATGGTCTAATATATTGGCACCAATTCATTGGTAGCAAGGATATATATTATGCAAATAGCCTTATGGTTAGGTATAGTTATAATCAAAATAACTGGTTAAATATCCAGATTTTTAGAGAACATCTGCTAAACGAGCTCAAATCAAATCAAGTGCTTGATGTTTCATTATATTCTAAAGTAATCTCTCTTTTCTGTGAACTGAATATGACTAACCACAACATAGACTTTACATTATCTAGGATTTACAAAACACTAAGAACAGACTTACAAATACCAGAAGATTCTTTATGGAGTTATATTGAAAAACTAAATAAAGCTAAATTTTTAGACTCTGATAGAGCCTTGACATTGAAATCAGTTAACAACACAACCTCATCTCCTTTCTGGAAAATTTCCACTTGGAAGTTTATCCATAGGGGCTATATTACCCCTCATAAATTGGCATTGATCTCAAATACGAGTACTCATAAATGTTGGAGATGTGAAGAAACTTTATGTGCTGACTGGGCACATATGTTTCTTGAATGTAAAACAGTTACAACCTTTTGGCAGGAATTTAAGTCCTTTTCAAAGGCTTTGTGGTCTGACAAATGTGACATTTCAGATTCTTTGATATTATTAATGCACCGATACCAGTACATATTCCAAAGACACGAGCGCATCTTCTCTGGTCTCTTCTTGCAATCACAAGGAAAATTATAACATCAAACTGGAAAAGTAGAAATATCCTCTCTTTTTCTGAGTTTATTTTACTGGCCAAAACTGTATGTAAAAGAGAACTGTTTACCCATGATTTAAGATCAACAAAAGTAACTCATAAGAAATTATCATGGATAAAACTAAAGAATTTATTAGATAAGATGTAACATATACATTGTAAATTTTGTATGTTATGGGCATTGTAAATAGTTGTGTTGTATATGCTTTTGCTTTATTCAGTTTGTTTAAATGCACAGATTTCTTTGTTTTGTTTATAAAAATTAAATAAAAATTGTTTAAAAAAAAAAAATTCCCTACAGAGTAGTCTGTCAGAAGTATTTGAGTACCAATTGGCTCTGAATAAGGAGATTATTTTTTTGAGCTGGAATACATAATCTGAGTTGCCTAGATGTAGTAAGTTTAATTCTGTTGGCTGCCAAAAAAAAAACAATTACTAGAAAATGGAAATCAAATTGTAAACCTACTCTATTTGAGATATTCAATATTGTAAACAGATAAAAAATGGAAGATAGATCTTTAGAAAATGGATGGGGCAAATTACATAGAAATAAATGGAATTTGTGGGAACAGTGCATGCATAATAATGTTCAGGAGGAGAAGTGAGGTTTAAGGGATGGCAAGGAATTGAACAATTTATATAATGTTGGACTGAAAGGCAGTTATTATAAAGATAAAGCATATGTAATGAATGATGTGCAAATGGAAATAATAATGTGGTTTGTTTTCTTATTTATGAATGTATGTACAATTAAGTCTTAAGTGACAATTTAATAAAGGTGTTTAAACACCAGATGTTTATGAAGATTTTCATGTTTTTTCTTATCGCAGTATATAATATGGAGTGCAGCAAGTACGCAATAAAGAAATGTACAAAGAAGATTAAACAGTGTCATACACTGAGCTATTTTGATTACTATACACAGATTTTCACTTCTACCTTGAAGGAAAACTTCAGAACTACTCCATCTCTTTCACTCCCATCAATCAAAACCTTACTGTATTACTGATCTTCCTCATTTCACACTAATCTTCCAAAATGTATACCAAACCATATTTTGTTGTAAACTTCCACACTTTGTTGTTTTCCACCATCATATTCTCCCTACTTTACACAGCCCATTCTCATCCATTTTTCTGGGGTTCCCCCTGAAATAGTGGCATGACTATAACCTGCAACTATTCAATACAGCTTGTCTTTTCATGGTAACTCAGTCACAGCTCTGTCCGACAGGTGTATTCCTCTCAAAACTTCTGCTATACTCAGTTGCTGTAATGTCCTTACAAACTTCTATGGTGGGTTACCGACCCTCTTGTGTTCCCTTACCATATCACAAATTGTGTAATAACATTGACAACATGCTTTGCTGGTTTAAAAGCTTTCTGTCCACACCCCCATATTCCTCATCTCTCTCTTGTTTTCTAATTTTACTGACACCCTCCCAGTATCTCAGTTTGCTGTTAGGTCAGTGCAAAACTGACTAGTATTTTCCCCATTCAGGATCTCCAGTCATGATAATGGCGCTTCAAAACTGCCATAATGACATAGTGACCTCATGCTCAGTGTACTCACCTGCTAGAATGCTTCTTTAAAATTTCCCTGACCTGTTTCTTGTATAAAATCTTTGAGCAGTACTGTGCCTATGATCAGGTATCCTCAGGTATCTCTGATAAAAGTCATATCATTACAAAATGTCACAGTAGATCTTAACTCTCCATCACTCTACATTTGGTGGAATGTTCCGCATTCAGCAGGCAGAATAGCATTTAACTGTCCTTCTTTCACTGCAGACAGCTCTGATTTCCACTCTCTAACCGGTTTGGCTTTAGAGCCAATGAAAGACTGATTTGGGAGAACTTATCAATCAAAGGTCCAATCCTGAATATCACTGAGCTTCTTGTACCATTGTGTTTTTTTCAAATAAGAAGAGGTACCAGAGGGTGCTTATTTCTGTTTATCACTTGAGTTATCATCATATTTTGGAGTTAGGAATGAAGATCAAAGATTTTGACTACAGTTCTATGAAGGTCAGCTAGATATTGTGTAGGAGCTTCTTCTACTGATTGCTGGTGTATTGCTGCTTGGAGCAGCAGGTAGAGTATAAGAAAGAAAGGTACTAGCTACAGAAGATTGTTTGCTGCTGCTGCTTTCCCTGACAGTCAGAATCTTTGATCACCTATTTTAACTGTCCCAAGTGTGGGTGTGTTGAAAAGGATATCCTGACGCATTTTGAAGTGGAAACAATTTTTACTGCACAAAAGAATTCTCCATTAGAAAGCAATGTTTGTATTAAATCTGCTGGCAGTCACACATACCCAAGTAACTTGCACAGGATTATGTTAACAGCAGAACAGGTTTTGAAACAGTTTTCTGCTCAAAGTATCCTCTTCAGTACTTTGTGAAAGTGAGTTGAGAGAAAATAATTGGATAATGTGCATTTATTGCTATGTGACTTGCAAGCAAGTTGAAAATCACTGCCTGAGACTAAGCTTTGGCAGTAAAATTCGAAGGTCCTCCTACCAGTTGTGGTTGCTGTTTGCTTTGGTTTTAGGTAGCTGAACAACTAAAGTTTCTTCAAATAAAACATACCTTTTAATGATGTTTTGGGGGCTTGTTTGGCTAAGGCTATAAAATTTAACATTGTATTGAGTAATGGGTTGGTTTAATTAGTTAAGCCTGTAACATTCAGCATTGTACTGAATAATGTGCTAGATCCTGGATCATTAAGTTATAGAGTGCTACAGTTATGATCTCACTGGAATGAAGAGACTTGGGCTTCAGAATAAGATGGGGTATAGACCAAGCATTTCTGGTGATAGATATATACTGTCAAATTAAAAAAATATATTTACACTTTCTGTAGATTTTTAAAGATGGTTTAATTATTTTATGATTTAGCCATTTATTGCATAAACCCAAATTATGTTATTCTGTTAAGGTACATGATGCTATATCACTGACCTTAAAGGTAAGGCCATTAGTACTGCATTGTTTGTTTGTTTGTTTGTTTGTTGCAGACCACCTTGGAGAGTTTCAGCATCTTTATTAAAGTACTTGAAGTCATCAACATGTTTAGTTAATTGTAACTCTTTTCCATTTTTTTTAAATATCTGAGACAGTTCAAAAAGAATTGCCTGAGTGCAAGGGCCTATGTGATACCACTGGTGGTAACCCCCTCAGGTACAGACAGATAGCCATCTCACCATGACTTACTGTGTCCTGTTGTTTAACCAGTGTTTTAACCATTAAATTTTGTATACACGCTCCATGTTTTTTCTGTTAAAACTAAAAGAAAAACCCAGTCAAGCTAGATTTTCCACTGTGTGATTCTTTAAAACCTCTTGTGTTACAGGTAACATGGGATATACGCAAATGACCCCTTATGGACATCAGATGTTTCAGCTATATGGCAGTTCAGAATGCCTACAACTTTTTTCCTTTTCAAGTCTGTTATGGACAAATTCAGAGAGCTATTAAATGTGGATTTTGTGTTATAGACCTGGCTGAGGAAGTAGCTTAAATACTAAAAAAAATAACTTAAAGATTTTCACTGAGCTTGACATCTTAGGCTAGGATAGTCCCTTGGGATAAACTTTATTTCTTTTATATTTACCACCACTTGTAAAACTGTTTAACAAAGTGATACCAAAACACAGTACGCACAATGGAATACTGTATACCTTGCAAAAAACATTGCAAAAAAAAAAAAACATTGCTTTTGGTTGAAAGACCATTTCCATGCAACACAAAACAGCTATACTTTTTATGCACTGAAAATATAAGATGATCCAGTTCGGACAGTCTGTCACACATTGCTCTGGCCTGAGTGGACACTTAACAGGTTGATATATGTGCAATTGTACTCTTATCTATCTAGCTGTCTAGCTGTCTGTCTACCTATTAATATTTCTATCTAGCTGCCTGTCTGTTTATTTATTTTTAGTAAGGTACCTGTTGAAATTATGAGGACTGTAACTGCAATTCCCTGAGTTTCGCAATTACAACGAAAAATGTGGGGTAGTACATATTGAGTATAATATAGGTATCTTGTTGTAGTCCTAAAAATTCTGAAGTACAGTTATGTCAGAGTTAGTATATACAAACAGCACGATTTGGGGAGCATAGGAGGGTGAAGACCTTTTTTCAAAAACAGTTTAAAGATGTGACAATAAGTATTGCAATTTGCTATTTTTTGTTGAAATTTCAAAAATGTTGTAATTCACAGTATCAGGTTTTGAACATCTATATCACAGGGAGCTGTAGTTATTATTAAGGATCATATTTCAGGGTAAGAGGTAGACTTCTCTTCTGAGGGAGGATAAACGTCTGTCAGCACTTTCCTGCTATTGCTTATGTGAATGAGTCCATAACTTTCGTGTTTAAGATGAATTTGCAGTAAGCATGCTCCTTTAACACAATGGCACATGTGATTTTATGAGCTACAGTGTAATGAAAGCTGCTATCTATAATTATAAGACGCAGCTTCACATTCATAGTAACAGACCACCCATGTGAACAAACAGCTGCTTCATGATATAGTGAATGGCCTGTTTTTACAGAAAGAATTAAGTCCCACTTCATTTTGCTGGTGAAGGCTTATAAGCCACGCAGAACATTTAAATGCATATCACATTTGAAATACATACTACCTTTATACTTAAATGAAAAACAACTGTTACTTTTTACTGTACTCACTGTTACATATTTCATCAAGGTATTCTGTGATATCACGTCTAAAGTTAAAAGTGATGCACGTAGAGCTGTGAAGCATATTCTCTAATATCTGTTACATTCCAGTGCCTAATTATTATAACTGTATATTAGAGCTTTTACTCCTGGGCCTCCATTGAAAATAGGCCTTTGGCTCAATTGGACAATCTTAGTTAACAAATGCAAATAAATAAATAGAAAATTAATAAATGTAGCACCAATTAATTACATGCATTTTTCTCCCTATTGAAATGTTGCCACTCAAAATGCCAAATAATGAAAAGCCGAAAAAAAAGACTGAAAACCCAGAGAAAAGTGAATATTGAAACTCGCTCTTCTCCTTAAAACTTCTTTTTGCAGGGGGACAAGCCCCCTACACCCACCAAACGTATATATACCAACTCCTACATCACCATACTTCAGAGAAAAGGTAATATTCCAAGAAATGGCATTTTGGACTTAGTATATGTAAACTCAATCTTTCGGCCATTCAGTCTCGGCATTTTAGGACTCGCTGTAGTGGGTCCCGACCTTTCTAATGGTTACTCATGTGGGGAGCTCTTGTTTTTGAATCTTCCAAAATGTTTTGCATAGTTAATTGCCAACAAAATAAGAATACAAAAAACTCTTAGGCAATGTAAGGGTTGCAGTCTTAGCCTTTAAAATGTCCATAATTCCACAAAGTATCTCAGTAGGGTTCAAAAGATGTAGCACTGTCAGGCTAAAATAAGTTTTTTTAAAAAGTGTTTATAATAGTCTAATTTATAATCTGTCTGTATGGTAAAATGACTGAGTTTCACCTGCCATTTAGGAAGCCTGGGTTTGAAAGCAAACATTATCACCAAGTGTTGGGTTAGGGAGTAGATTCAATTACCCATCAAAAGCTTACCAGTCTGAGAAGAGGACTGTGGCAGAATTTTTTTTTTTAGCTCTCCATGCTGCTGACATCTGGGTCTTCTACTGCAAGCTCCTGTATTGTCCAGTCATCTCAGTTCCCTGCTTTGTGGTGGCACCTTGCTGTGACCTGTAATGGGATGGTCTCCCTTTCAAGAGAGCCTATACATGTGGGGGCTGCCAATTTCCCCCATGCCCATGTGCAGATTCTAAGGGGTGCGGGCTACCATGCACTGAGGGTTGGACAGTGGCAGAGGAGGTGTCATCATATTGGAGTTTTCAGGGGAATTTCTTCTTTAACATGCATGGCTAACATCATCAGACAGGTGTGCAACTGCATCGCAAGGGTAACACCTCCATCACCTATGTGATGACACATCCACGAATGCCTGTCCGTTCACAGTAGAAATGACTCCCATTTAACTCAGTATCACATTCACCACTGGAGCTCACAAACTAGGTGTACCTCCTACATGTCCCATCAGTCTCTTCCCTGAAAGAGGCAAGTGCTTCCATCTGGCCAGGTTCAACAGGTACCCAAACTGCTATTTGAACTCAGGTCATCTGGACTGTACTCAGGGCTTTATCCATCAAAACTATAGAGTTGGTTGGCCTGAGGCAGGACTTGGTGTAAAACAAGCCCTTCTTGAAGAAGCAGAAAGTCTCACATACAATTGCTAATGAATACACCAAAAACATGGGCTGATGCTGGGTGACAATGCACAATTTGATTTGTCTGTTTTCAGGAAGAAAATTATGCTGCCTTCTAATATAGAGTGATGTTTCCCTTGGGAAAGCTTCACTCTACAGTGAATTGCAAATTCTACTACACCTACAAAAATAAATAAATAAATAATGCTTGATCACTGGACTCCAGCTCTGAGGATATCAGAAAAACAGATAAAGAGATGATCTCTGTCTCAAGATGTGTGCTCTATGTATTTGAACAGCATGATAGTTCATTGCTTAAAATTCTCCATGTCACAGGTCAATAGAAAAAAAATCTGTTTTTGGAGGAGACTGGGGTGCCTGTAGTGATTAAATGACTTAGAATAATATAATATGCACACATACCCATAATCTGTACTAGTAAATGCAACAAGGAGCTTATTCACAATTCATAACTTGAGCTCTATACCTTTACTTCCTAATCCAAATGAAGAATGTAGGAATTATTGCAGAACTTTGACTGTAATCTTGTGAAGTATTATAATAAAAGTAAAATAATAACAGGATTATCAAAATGTCAGCATGTGAGACTACTATATATAACCTTTTAGGTATGCAGTGCCAAAATAGCCACAAGGGTTTCTTGTTTGTTTTTCTTTTTTAACTGTTTTCACTTTTGATTTCTCCAAATATGACTTGTCAGCAGGCCACGTGAACTGTTGTTATTTTTGCAGCATGGAATTCCCTTGCATGACACTCTGTCAAATACTTTTAGACTGAAATGTTATTTTCCTTAACTCACATAATCAAGAATAGACTCACTCATACAGCAGCTTTCAGAATTTCGTCACTTCAAAACACTTGCAGCTACCCCCTGCCCCTTTACTTATACCATTTTCTGTCTTTTACTGAAAAAAACTTTTTAGCTGAAGCTGCACAACAGTGCCTAGCACATCTCAGGATCTACAAGTATTTATTTGTTCAGTAAATTTGCTTTGGCTGTCACGGCAGGAACTGTATACACATGGGGGTCTGCATTTAACAGTGTGTCAGTGTAAATACCTAACTGAAGCCCTTTCAGTTCAAGCCAAAGGGCAGGCCTACGAAGTGTTGAATTTTCCTTCTCGTGTGCAGGATACATACAGCATACTTACTGGAATTAGAAGCATATGACAGAACTAAACACATAGGTCTCTGTTTTGCCGGCCCTCCCCAGTATTTAATTAACCTAACTGACTTCTTTATGAGAGAAGGAGTAGGAATCCTAAGTTCTGTATTTTGTCATCCTGAAATCTCCTTTCTATACTACCTTTCCAAATACTGAAAAGGATTCCCAGCATGGCAGCAACACACATTCTCATTTAGTCTCCAGCTCCTGACCTTATACTGGAAGACAGCACAGTGGTTAGTATTGTTGCGTCTCATTTCCAGAGTCAAACGCTCACTTCTGGTCTCCAGGTGCTCTCTGCATAGAGTTTACATTTTCTCTCCATGTCTATGTAGGTTTTCTCAGGGAATGCCGTTTTTCCCCAAAGCTATGTTTTTGTATAGTGGCTATTATAAGAAAGTAAAAATAAATTATCCCTAGATTTGTATTCTGAAGCCTTTTTCCATGATTCTTACCTATAAATGTGATCTAGGCTCCATAGGACTAATCCAATTAACAAAGTACAATGAATACCTAAATAAAAGAAGCTAATCTAAGTTATGTATCGCTATGCACAGGATATCTTGCAATGCATTGCTTCTTTATATTCCCCAGTTTCATGCAGGCAGTGCAGATCCTATATTGGACTGGCAACTTAATATAGCACTTTGAGATGATGTTTTTATATAATTGTTGATTTCATGTAACCGACCCATTTAGAATGTCATCTGCCTCATCCTAATTTTTGGCAGGTCTACTTCTTCTGCTGCAGTTATATATGCTTGTGATGAAGCTGCTAGCATTGCAGTGATCATTTCTGGTGACAAGCCATCACACTGCAGCCACAACATAATTTTCCAGCATAACTCATCCCTTAAAGTATGCTGTGCGATGTGATATACAGCAGCTTATGTGTCTGCCTACATAACAATGGGCGACCTATCACATGACTTGTCAATGTTCACCTCTGCACCTCTTCCAGCCTCCAGTGCATCGCTTGTAACGCCACTGATTCACTATATCCCTGTATGATGATTTCCAAAACAGACCCTTTCTGCATATATCATGTTATCTGTTTCACTGTTGATAATTTGATATATGTGAAGGTATTTATCCCCTCTCAATAGTCATAGCCTTCAGTCCCTCCTCCTCAATACTTGTTCTTCACTAAACACCAAACAGAGGTACAAAGTCTCCAGCTGCTTTTATCTTTAGCTACATTGTGTGCAGCAAACAATGAGCAAAGGGGAATACAAATATAAAAGAGAATAAAATCTGCCATTGCAGAATAGTAAGCAACATACAACTTCCACCTGTGGTGTATTCCTACACATAGTTTTTCTTGGAGAAACCTTCCAGTCCTTGAACAAGGGTGCCGGTATGTTTACCTTATTTCCTTGGCTGTCCTTGATAATTAGCTAGGTTTAGCAGAGTCCCTTGGATTCTCCCCTGCTACTTTAAATTCCAATTGAAGGTTTCTTTCTCTTCCCCCACCCCCCAAGTGATTGCTCAGGTACAACACACCAAAGGTTTTAAAAACCCTGGATGCCATATTTGCTCTAATTGCAGCTGAAATCCGTCCAGGTGTAGCATCTGTAGTAAGTGTCCCCGGACTAGCTGATAGTTTTTTTTAGCTAAGTTCTATCTGGAAGGTGTAGCCCCGCTCTGTTCACTCCACTCACTTCACTCTACTCCCACCCCCCATATCATTACCTTTATACCTATCCATACAACCACAACCCCTCACTTCCTCCCTAATCCCCCACCCCCTACTTCCTGTTCTCATACTACCGCCCTTCTTTGCTCCTCCCCACACTTACCTACTATCCACTATCAAAGACTACTATACGTTACTCCCACCCCTTCCTCACATCCTCTGTTCTACATCCCATAAAGTGGCATGTCTCTTACAACTCAAACTATACTCTTACCTTCTCTACTCCTTATACTCTATCACCTCACCTCCTATCACTCACAATTACCTACTCCCTATTTCCATCCCTCAAACACCACTCTTAACCCAAGTACTACACCACAACCCTATCTACTAATTTGTACCTCCATCCTTCCCCCAACCACTCCCATTCCTAAAATAAAAATATCTCCCCCCTCCCCTTTAAAACAAAAAAACAAAGTCTACTTACTCAAATTAAAACCCCATTACAAACCTCTACTTCTATCTGGTGACATTCATCCTAACTCAGGCCCTACAGACACTACCCTGAACAATAACCCCCCTGTATCTAAACCTGCCAACCCCTCCAACCCACAAAAACAAATACAATTCTTCTCTATCAATGTCAGGAGCCTTGTAAATAAAGTTCAAGAACTCCATGCTTGGATAGCTAGCTATACTCCTGACATAGTTACCCTAACTGAAACATGGTTAAAACCACACCATCTGGACAGTGAAATCATCCCTCCTGGCTATAATATCCTTAGATTAAACTGACCTAAAAGAAAAGGAGGAGGAGTCTCTATACTCTACTCCAATTGTCTCTCCCATATCAGTCCCAGACTAGACTTACCCTCCTTCTCACCAGCTGAACTCCTACTGACCAACTTCAAACTTAACAGTTTCAACACCATAAATGTCATAGCAATCTATATCCCCCTGGTGATAATATTAACATACTTGAGAACATCCTATCTCACCTCTCACATACCATCCACAATGAAATAATTATACTGGGAGATGTTAATATTGATTGGCTTACAATACAAGCTCCCAACACTACTTCCTGTATAAACCTACATGGGTTTGAGCAGCTAATCACAACCCCAACCTACATTAATAAATCTCACCTACCTAGCTCTCTTCTTGACTGGATATTGGTCTCCCACCCTCAAAACTATCATAACTTCCAAACCCTTCCAAATGCCCTCAGTGACCACTGCCCTATAACAGTTACCAGACATACTCCCCACCTTACCAAACCTAACAAATTTATTACCACCCGCTCACTTTCTCATTTCTGTCCTAACTCCTTTATTCACCAACTCTCCAAAATTAACTGGTCTTACCTCACCACTCTTCCTTTAGATGAAGTTGTCCACTCCTTCAACACTACATTCCAAACATTCTTAACTTCCTTGCTCCTCTTTGCACAATTAGAATCAAACCTAATACTGCTCCCTGGTTCACTAAATCTACCAGAACCCTCATGATAAACCGGGATAGGATTTGGAAAATGTGGACTAAAACTAGGACCCCTTCTCTTCTTCAGAAATATAAAAAACTCAGAAATAAAATAAAAAAATAAACTTCTATGCCAATCCTCCCTCTATTCTTAAATCAGATCCAAAGATATTCTGGAGCTCTATTAAACAGACTCTTCATCCAGGAAACCCTTCCTCTCCTAACCCATGTCCCAGTGCAACACCCGAAGACATAGCCAACAAATGTAACAATCATTTTATAAACTCAACCTCCATAAAAAATTCTCTCCCTCCCAGAAACAACACTAGCACCCCTACCAAACCCTCCTAACTCCTTCTCTCTAAAAGCAGTATCAACTAACTATGTAAAGTCATTACTCTCTAAACTTAAACCTTGCTCCCCATCTGCTGACAAGTTACCCTCTTACTTCCTGCAGATTGCCTCTGAACCTCTTGCCTATCCTGTGTCCATCTTAATCAACCGATCTATTTCTGAATCCTATGTCCCCACTGTATGGAAGAATTTCTTTACTCAACCCATTCACAAAGGGGGCAACTCCTCAGACATATCCAACTTCAGACCGATTGTCATACTCTCAGCACTCTCATAAATCCTAGAGAAATGCATTCACAAGAAGGTAATGCATTACCTTCACCAGGAAAACCTTCTCACACCCACACAGCATGGTTTCTGTCCCAAGCATAGTACAACTACTGCACTCATATCATTCATCAACATAGTCTCCCTAGCTCGTGATAACAATAAACTTGTCTCATGCCTATTCCTTGACCTTTCTAAAGCCTTTGACACTGTCTCTCGCCCACTCCTCCTAGATAAACTCACTAACTTACATTTCTCTCCCCCTACTATCTCCTGGTTCTCCAGCTATCTCTCAACCCGCCAGCAATCAGTTAAATTATTTTTTATTTTTATTTTACATTTGTTAACCGGGGGTGTCTGACTGAGCCAAAAAGGCCCTTTTTCAGCAGAGGCCCAGGGAGAAAAGCTCCACAAAGAAAAATTACAGGCACATTTAGTTATTTAGACATGATCAGTATACACACAAATTACAAGAGACATGTTTTTACAGTGGTATGTGGCATATAAACAGTTACAGTGAAGAGAACAAACAAAAAAATATTAATTTTAAAAATAAAGATAATTAATAGATTTGTGGTGTACAGCTGAAATTTGGAACATAGGTAGAATACATATATAGTACACAGGTACAGTACATACATTGTAGATTAGCCAGTGTTTGTGAGTCAGATTGAAAACTATTATGAAGTGCTCTAGATTTAGTATGTATATGCTATCCGCTTTCACAAGCCTGGGGAGCAATCATGGCACTGCCAACTTTGCTTGAGATGTTGCCTGATGAGGTCTTTAAAGGAGGCTTTGGATGATGTGTTTTGAATGCTAGTAGGGACAGAGTTCCATTTTGTAGCCACTGAACTACTATATAGTGCATCTCCAAAGCTAGTGTAGCTGTTGGTGACTTCTAGTAGTAGTTTGCTTGATGATCTAAGAGGCCTTTTGGCTGAGTGATGTTGTACTAGGTTTTTGAGGGCAGGACACTTATTGGGGAGGTAATAGATAGAATGACAGAGGCAGAGCTGATTGTAGGTTAGGAGGTTGGGCAGTTCAAGCCAGTGGAGCTGTCTCAAAGCAGTACAGTGATGTGTTCTATATGAGCAATTTGCAGCAAAGCAGGCAATTCTGTTATAGCAGGCTTCCATTTTGCTTAGTTCAGTTTTATTGAGATTAGTCAGAATGGGAGATGCATAGAGTAGGGTGGATAGAAGTTGGGAGTGAGCAATGGCTGATCTTGTGTTGTTGGTAAAAAATGGTTTGATACAGTAGAGTGACCCCAGTTTGGCATGTACTTTTTTAATAGTTAAGTTGCGATGACTATCAAATTTTAGGTGGGAGTATACGGTTATTCCCAAAAGCTTAGCCTGTGCCACTGGAGCAATTGGAGTAGCATTTGTGAAGTAGATAGTGAATTGACTGTTAGTGTTTTTGTTAGAACTGGTTATAATCATAAGCTGAGTTTTCTTTGGATTGAGAATAAGTTGGGCTTTGGTAAGGTAGTTTTCAATGTCAGAGAATGCTAGTTGAGTTGTTTGCAGGAGGGTGGGAATGTTTTGTGCAGCACAGATTAAGGTAGTGTCATCTGCATACTGAATTATAGATGCATGCTGTGTGGAGGTAAGGAGGTCATTTGTGAAGACTGTGAATAGTAGTGGTCCTAAGATAGAACCCTGTGGGACTCCTATGGTTATGGGCAGCTGAGGAGAGAGAGAATTTTCCCATTTCACAGCTTGGTACCTGTCAGTTAAGTAGCTTTGGAACCAGGTAAGAGTGGAATTTGATAGATGATATTGGTTTAGTTTGTTTAGCAGGATTTGGTGTGAGACTGTGTCAAATGCTTTGGACATATCCAAAAAAAGAGTTGACACTTGCAGGCCTTCATTTTTGAGATGGTTTACTGTGTCTGTGAAGCAGAGGAGAGCTGTAGTGGTACTATGGGCAGGTCTGAAACCATGCTGAGTAGGTGACATGATGTTGCTGTCTAGGAGATAGTTTAGCACCTGGGTATGGATGCATTTTTCTAGGATTTTGTCCAGGGAGGAGAGTAAAGCAATGGGTCTGTAGTTATTAAGTTCAGTGGAGGTCCCGCCTTTATGTATGGGTGTAACATAGGATATTTTCCAGAGTTTGGGCACATAGTTTTCAACAATTGATCTGTTTATGAGAGTGGAGACTGGGATAGTAATAGCATCTGCTGTGAATTTCAAGAAATAGCAGGGGAGTAGGTCGGCTGCTGTTGATGAGGTTTTTAGTTTGGAGAGCATGCTTTTGATTGAAGTGGTGGAAACTGTTTTGAGGGCAAAGCTTGTATTGGTGTTATTTGTGTTGGGGGGGATAGTGAGGAAGGAACTGTCCTGTGATACTAAGGATAGAAATGAGTTCACAAAGTGGGAGTTGAATTGTGTTTCAATGGGAACTTTAGTGTCAGGGGTGGTTGGTTTGGGGGTAGCCTTTTAAGTGGATTTTAGTAGCTGGTTTACATTTTTCCAAATTTTTTGCGGGTTGTGTTGGTATTTAGTTTGTAATGTTGTGTAGTAGGATTTTTTGTCCAGCCTAATGCATTTTTTTGCACGGTTGCACAGTTCTTGGTACTTAGTTAGGCTTTGTGTTTCTTTGTTTTTTTGATAGTAAAGCCAGGCAGTGTCTCTGGACTTGAGGATTTGTTTGGTTTCTTTACTGAGCCAGGGGTTTGTAGAGGTTCTAACCTTGATTTTTCACAATGGAGCGACACTGTCTAGGTGTTGTAGAAATGTTTTGTTGAAATATGCTACAGCCTGGTCAAATGGGAGGGTTTTTAGGGGGGGTCCAGTCAGTTACACAGTAAAGTGTTGAGGACCTCAGGAGATAATTTGTTTGTGTTTCTAGTGGATATATAGTTAGTCATTTTGCATATGCTTGTTCTACTACGTATAAAGTATATTATGTTGTGGTCATTTAAGGTGTCTGGGAGACTGCCTGTGTGAGGGTACAATGTGGGGTTGTTAGTTAGGACCCAGTCAAGGATTAATTCCCTTTTAGATTTTTTATCACATCTAGTTGGAATTTGGACTAGCTGCTGGTAGCCATGGAGATTTATTAGATTACTTGGTGGTTCTGATATACAGGTGAACCAATCTAGGTTGAAGTCCCCCAGAATAAGGGTTTCTTGTGAGTATGTGGAAGAACACCAGGATAATAAGTCTTCAAGGCTAGCAGGTGTATTACCGGGTGAAATATAGATCACAATTGTGGTGATGACCTTTTTAGGGTGAAGTTAAAGTTGTGAGATAAGTATGTCCCAATTATTGGGGGAAGGGTAGGAGTTTGGTAATTGACGGACAGTTAAGTTGGACTTGTAGAGTAAGGCAGTTCCACCCCCTTTACGAAGTGGTCTGTCTTGTCTAATGATATTGTAGCTGGTAGGGAGAACTTCTGAGTTAGCTATGTTTTATTTAGCCAGGTTTCTGTTAAAGCAGCTATGTCTGGGGAGTACTGTGCTATTGTGGCCTGGAGTTCAGGTATTTTATTTCTGATACTTCTAATATTAATATTTAGCATTAAAAGATGGTTGGTTTTGCTGCTGTTGTTGATTTGCCCAGGGATGAAGAAAGTGGGGGTGTTATGTTCTGACATTTGTGTTGGAGCAGTTTGTGTTGGACAGGATGGTTTTGGGCCTGGGATAGGGTGGATATCCCCACTTATGGTGAGCCTGGAGTTAAAATGGTTATACAGATGTTGGAGTTTGGTGAGGAGTGTGAGAAAGTATTGTGTTTTTTTGGAGTAGGAATGAGAGCATATATGTTTAATTCTGAATTGGTCCCATTATGTAGTTCTTGAATAACTGTGGGCAGATATTATTATAATGTGTGGTGTCTGTATACGAGAGTGTATGATGCAGTGTTGTGCTACTAAGTTTAGGGATATTGCTAGAGTGATAACTTGTGGTGTTGTAAAGAATTATGGGAAGACAGACTAGACTTAGTTGTGTGATAGTCATGGTTATAAAGTTTAAGTTGTTTCTAGGTGGGGGGTCTGAATAAGAATTATAGGGTTGCACTATATGTGGATGGGGAAGTAGTGTGGGTGATGTAAAAAATGCCTAGTGGGAATGAGAGTGATTGTGAGTATTTTGTGTGGAGCAAGTTGGTGTGGTATAATGTGATATGACTTGAGGAGCTGTGATTGGTGGAGGTGATGTGAGGGTGAGCTGTGGGTGTGGCTGTGATTACTATAAATGTAGAGGTAGTGGGGGCGGGAGGTAATAGGGGGCAGGGCAGGGGAGCGGAGAGAGCCCAAGCATTAGCGAGGGCGAACGGAGCGGGGCAGAGCCAACCAAGACAAGAGAAAAAAGTAAGTATTACTTTACAAATCTGAACACGTTTAAAACAAATTCTTGAGGTCTAATGGCTTACCGGCAAGCAGAATATAATTGCTGAAGAGCACTTGTGTCCTGGTGGGAGACTAGAAAATATATAGACTTTGTATTGGGGGAGGGAGATAGCACAAGGGGTGTAAACCAGGTGGAATGCAAAGAAACCAGAGAGGCAATCAGTGGAAATCAGTGAAGGCCTCAGAGGGGGTAAGTAATAATTCAAACTACCTGTAAAGTGAAGGAGAGAAGAGACAGCAACATTTATTAAGGTTGGGAGTGTGTGTTTACATTGACTTGCTGATTAGTAACCAATTTGTGCACAGATTAGAGTAGGGAGATACATTAGCAATGAAGGGGAATGTATAGAGATGCAAATAAACAGGTGGGCCTCCAAGTGATACAAACTAAGGCAGAAAGCCTTAGTTTGTATCACTCTCTGCACTATCCTCCCCTCTCACTGTACAAATGGGAGTCCCCCAAGGGTCCATTCCTGGACCACTACTCTTTAATATTATCACTAACTTGCTCTGCTCCTCTTGTCCCCAGTCATCTCTAGTGCAATATGCTGATGACTCAACTGTTATAACCATTGCTGACAACCCAAGTGACCTCCACTCAACTACCCAGGCATCCTTCCACACCATTGAGACTTGGCTTAGTGATAACAAACTAATACTTAATCCAAAAAAAGCTAAACTCCTACTCTTCCTCCCTAAAAACATCACCACACTCAAAAGTACATTTGCCATCTTATCTTGCAACAACACTATCATCTCAGCTGAATCTAGTACTAAATTGCTAGGTGTTACAATAGATGATCAGCTTAAGTTTGATCTCCATATTACTAACTTGGTCAAAAGAACTCATCAGAAACTTGAACACATTTTCCGTAGCAAGAAATACTTAATTAACACTGCCCAAATAACTCTCTCCCAGGCTTTATTACTCCCAAGACTCCTGTACAACTGCCACATATTCACAAACCTAAATTTTACACTTATTTCCAAGCTTGAAACTACCTCTAATAAGATCGCCAGATTTGCAGCTAACCAAACCTACAAGTCACACCACTGCTTAGCAATACAGCAACTAGACTGGCTAGAATTCCCTCAGCTGCTCCAACTTTACCAACTATAAATCATCCACTCTATCCTCTATGTACCCTCCTTCTGCCCCAGCCTCTCCACTATCATACCCAAATATTCCCCTGCTAGGACGCTACGCAGCTCAAATCAAGAATTATTATCCATCTACAAACCCAAAACCAAAATAGGCTGCCTTCTCTATAACTATAACCCAGCTATATCCTGGAACCAACTCCCCTTGGAAATAAAATCCCTCCTGCATAGCAAAAGTTTCAAATTAGCCACAAGGAAATACCTAAAAACAAAATGGTCTTGCCACTGTAGCCAACCACCCTGAAACCACCATCCTTTCTCCTATTTCACCACCTCACTCTTAATGTATCTCTAACACTGTTCACCTGCCTCTTCTACCTCTTCCCTTCCTCTATCTCCAACCACTCTTAATTCTTAGAGTCTCAAAACAACCTACCTGTCTAGTCTGTCTCCTATACTCTACCTCCCCTACATCTCCTACTAGCATTCCTACTTTCCTTTCTTGTTTCCAAACCCCTATACAACTAGATCCTACCCACTTTAAATAAGCATCTGCCTAACTATTAACTCATTTTGCTCTAAGCAGCTTAAATTATATTGTAACTAGTCACATTTTCATCTGCTAATTGTTAAAAACCTTGTTTGTAACAACTCACATACTTGTCTGCCAATTGTTAATACTCTGTATAATTGAATTGCCTGAGGAGCTTTTTTTCTCTCCAGGTCTCTGCTTGTAAGATCCTATAGCTGATTGTTACTACTATGTTACTAAAATTTAATAAATTGTTTTTTAGTCCAGAGGAGCTTTTCTCCCCGGGTCTCTGCTGAAAATGAGCCAAAAGCTCAGCCAGACTAACCCGGTTAACAAATGTAAAATAAATAAAAATAAAAAATCATATCTTACTCTCCCATTCTTTTTGTCATTACATTTAATTGTACTGGAACTGAAGGAGGAATAGATTTTTCTTCCTGAAGGTTCCATCTATAATAAATTGCTCTTCCGTTTGCCTGTATTTAGATTCAGAGTCCTGTTTATACAGTCACCACGACTTTCAGAAGTGACTTGAATCCTTTCTTCCAAAGTAAAACTAACCAGCTATGTGACCTGATGTCCTGGACAGCTGAGGTGACGTGGTCTAAGCACCAGTGGGACAATCTCTTTGGAAGGTGACAGAGGGATAGAATACATATGTACTCACATTCCTGATTTAGCAGTACCAATGGCATGAATCCTTAGAGCAGTGTCTCTTTAAGGAAACCAATTGACCGAGCCTTTTTTTTGTGACCTGTGTTCCTCTTCAGAATTGCAAAAGTGCAATGATATCCAAAGGTTTGAAAGGCAATGTGTATTCACTTGTAGCCCCATTTTGACGTAGGAAAGTCTGCTAATGCCAGATATGGTTTCTCCATAGGGATAGCACCACAGAACTTCAGTCCACAATTCCTTCCCAGAGAGGCAGTTGTTCCATGAAATTCTTCATCCCGCTGGTATCCAAACTGCTAGTGAACCCCACTAATCAGCAGTGCAGGCAAAATCCTTGTCCCATAGACAGGAAGGTGGCTAAAATTATTATTAGCCCATTTTAATCACAACTGAGTACCACTGGATGCAGTTAACACTAAGTGGACAAGTCAAACAATGACAAATGAGAGACTCTTGACAACAGCTGTTAATCTATAAGGTATAAGCAAATTGTTCTCTCAATCAAGTGCCAGTTTCCATTTTTATTGGAGGCCTGCTGACTGACTGATTTGGTCTGATTAGGCTCTAAAGTGCTCTTTGGATTAGTACTTCAGACTTGTGTACATAGTTGTCTGTCATTCTTGGTATGCATACATTTCTCCTATTCACTGAACCAATGGCAGCAGACATGATCTTGGATTCCCATGAGAATGATATATGTAATTAATTCAGTGCGACGTCTGGATTAGGCTCTGTAGTCAGGTTAGCATAAGTAGAATTCCTAAATCTTGCTGTTGTGTTTGTTGGGGCAGGATGCATAAATTAACTGCTTACTTAGCATTCATAAGGGGAAAACATCTGACAGTATAGCACAGAGCTGTTATCATCCTATAACTCCAAGTCTGATTCCTTTGATCTCTGCTTGTTTACTTTGTAACTGGCAAATATTTTAACCAGATCACCCCCCCCCCCCTCCCATGACCATTGAAAACAGTCCCTTGTGTTAGTCATCTTATCTTGATAAGGAATAAAAAGAAATAACACAATGGCCATGATTTCTGGTAGAAACCAGAAGTCACAGTATAGTACTATGCTAATTGCACCAGAAAGTATAGCAGAAATGCCCACTAGTGACACATTCTCTGAGAATGAAATAAAATAAAAAAAAAATAGGAAAAGGACAGGTATTCCTTCCATTGCACCTCATACATGCTCGATGCCAACCTGCCAGCACAGCAGAAGTTTAATTCTCACCCTTGGCAAAACTGATTTCTCAAGGCAGCATAAGTTCACCTACCACCCTCACTCTTTGAACCTAACCTGGAGGACACTTTGTGCAGTAGAGTATAGAGAGAGTAGAAGATCAGCTGAGGAAGTGCCAGGCAGTTGGAGAATAATGCTGTGACACATGACTAGGATCTGACATGGCTGACAGGGTCTGTGGCATTTCTAGAAGGGCATGCTATAGGAGAATAAGGCATGGTAAGCTTTAAAATAACAGAAAAGGGCAATATTATGGCAAGTGATCAGGAATTGAAGGCAGGTTTACTATACTTGATACCATAACTCTTCATATAACCAGTAATATTTCTTGCTGGTACTGTCCTTCTGGTAGTAGCAGTGAAAGCTTCAGTGAACTGATTTGTAGTACTGGTGCAGATGTTATGAATGACTGCACTAAGCTATCCTCTTGGTAATGTTTACTGGAAACCATACCACCATGTGTTGCAGACCCCAAACTCCTGAAAATAAACAGTTAGTAGCAGTGCTGAATGAGGTCCTGTCACTATTGAGGTTGGACTGTTAATCATTCATATACTTGATGTAAATGTAAATACTGTAGCCTTATGGAGGACTACTATAAGTTAAGCCATGTTAATGCTCTAACTAACCAATGCTTCATTGCCTAAAATAGCAAATCATAACATTCTATGTAAAAAAAGTGATATTTAAAATTAGCCCTTTCACCACAGTAGCAACTTTGCATGCATTTCCCACTTGCATCTGTTGGTTGCTATAAATGGTTGATAAAAAGCATAATTTCAGAGCAATCCATAGATGATATACATATCACTGTGCACTGTATTTATGTGTAAAAGACTGGCATAGAATTCATATAATCATAAGTTACCTATATAATGTCTTGATGCTCTTTTAGGAAAGAGAAAAATAATGCCTTTTCAAAATCTAAACATACACTTACCTCCTTAAACAATGAAAGACTATTCAGAGTAAATGCACATTCTAATTTCAAGTTGTCTTCCTCTTCCAGTTTAACAGTCATACCCCTGAGCAATGAGCCGGTATCCAAGGCAGAGGATGCCATGGCAACCTAAACTGCAGTGATACAAATCATCCATTTTAAGTACTTGGTGTGAAAGAAGGTAAAAAAAAAAAAAACAAATAACAACTATAGCAAGTTTTCAATTTACAAAGAATTTTGCAGCAATCCAAATATCAGTGGTACTGAAAAGGTAGCTTATACTTATTACATAAACATACTAATTACCAACATACTAAAAATCTCAGCATTTAATTCTGAGTGTTTTTGGGAGGAGAAGAAGAACATGGCTAAGGCAAACAACATATTACAAACCATTCACATAAGATTAGCATTCTGCTGCAATATTTCAGATAACACTGGTTATCTTTTCATGGATAGCTGTTTTAGATTACAAAATGAGGTATTGAATCAGTAAACACAACTGTGACAGCTTTATGGAGTAGGAGGCTGCAAAAAAGGGCACCTTAGGTATGATACCAGGATGTTTATTGTCTTTAATGAAAATGGTCATCTGTGGTTGGAAGGGAGGTATTCAGAAATATTCACTATGCTATACTGCAGTGATACGTATTAAAGATATAGCAGTGCAATGTTGCTTGGTACTACTTAGTTATGTATAATAGGAGCAGCATAGCATCAGCATTCCTGGAAAATGGTTGCATAGTAAATTAGAGCCGCCACGTTACTGGCAGCAGTAGTGTTACCAAAGTGCAGTGATGTGGCTGCATTACAGGTATTCACATGACCAATGTGTATAGAACAAAAAGATCTATGTGTGTTCATATGAGCAACGAAGCACCCCAGGGCTGCAACACAGGCACTGAAGCTGGGCCACAGATGGCCAAAACAGCAAACTGCCAACTCACTTCATCATATAAATGGCAGGAAACAGGAATATCAAAGGCAGTGCAAGAAGATTAGCAAGCAAATGAACACACCCAAGGCCATTTGGGAAAGATAGGTGGTGAGGGAGAGAGGGCCTTTTTATTTTGGAACAAGTGTCTTATTTGTTTAAGAATAAGGAATGTGTGGGAATAAAAGAGGGAGCAGGGAAAGTAGCAATAAGGATTGTGTGGGAAGGAAAGAGGGAGCAGGGAAAGTAGCAATAAGGAATGTGTAGGAAGGAAAGAGGGAGCAGAAGTAGCAATAAGGAATGTGTGGGAAGGAAAGAGGGAGCAGGGAAAGTAGCAATAAGGATTGTGTGGGAAGGAAAGAGGGAGCAGGGAAAGTAGCAATAAGGAATGTGTGGGAAGGAAAGAGGGAGCAGGGAAAGTAGCAATAAAGAATGTGTGGGAAGGAAAGAGGGAGTAGGGAAAGTAGCAATAAGGAATGTGTGGGAAGGAAAGAGGGAGTAGGGAAAGTAGCAATAAGGAATGTGTGGGAAGGAAAGAGGGAGTAGGGAAAGTAGCAATAAGGAATGTGTGGGAAGGAAAGAGGGAGCAGGGAAAGTTGCAATAAAGAATGTGTGGGAAGGAAAGAGGGAGTAGGGAAAGTAGCAATAAGGAATGTGTGGGAATGAAAGAGGGAGCAGGGAAAGTAGCAATAAGGAATGTGTGGGAAGGAAAGAGGGAGTAGGGAAAGTAGCAATAAGGAATGTGTGGGAAGGAAAGAGGGAGCACGGAAAGTGGCAATAAGGAATATGTGGGAAGGAAAGAGGGAGCAGGGAAAGTAGCAATAAGGAATGTGTGGGAAGGAAAGAGGGAGCAGGGAAAGTAGCAATAAGGAATGTGTGGGAAGGAAAGAGGGAGCAGGGAAAGTTGCAATAAGGAATGTGTTGGAAGGAAAGATGGAGTAGGGAAAGTAGCAAAAAGGAATGTGTGGGAAGGAAAGAGGGAGCAGGGAAAGTAGCAATAAGGAATGTGTGGGAAGGAAAGAGGGAGCAGGGAAAGTAGCAATAAAGAATGTGTGGGAAGGAAAGAGGGAGTAGGAAAGTAGCAATAAGGAATGTGGGAAGGAAAGAGGGAGAAGGGAAAGTAGCAATAAAGAATGTGTGGGAAGGAAAGAGGGAGCAGGGAAAGTAGCAATAAAGAATGTGTGGGAAGGAAAGAGGGAGCAGGGAAAGTAGCAATAAGGAATGTGTGGGAAGGAAAGAGGGAGAAGGGAAAGTAGCAATAAGGAATGTGTGGGAAGGAAAGAGGGAGCAGGGAAAGTAGCAATAAGGAATGTGTGGGAAGGAAAGAGGGAGCAGGGAAAGTAGCAATAAGGAATGTGTGGGAAGGAAAGAGGGAGTAGGGAAAGTAGTAATAAGGTATGTATGAGAAGGAAAAAGGGAACAGGGAAAGTAGCAATAAGGAATGTGTGGGAAGGAAAGAGGGAGCAGGGAAAGTAGCAATAAGGAATGTGTGGGAAGGAAAGAGGGAGCAGGGAAAGTAGCAATAAGCAATGTATGGGAAGGAAAGAGGGAGTTGGGAAAGTAGCAATAAGAAATGTGTTGGAAGGAAAGAGGGAATAGGGAAAGTAGCAATAAGAAATGTGTGGGAAGGAAAGAGGGAGTAGGGGAAAGTAGCAATAAGGAATGTGTGGGAAGGAAAGAGGGAGCAGTGAAAATAGCAATAAGGAATGTGTGGGAAGGAAAGAGGGAGCTGGGAAAGTAGCAGGTACAGGCATAAAATGCAGACAGAGTCACACAGGAGATGCACGGACAAAAAAGTTAGGGACAGCAGCTGTGGGATGCAGACATACAGAAAGAGGGCAACTCATGATGGTACAGACCTAACTATAAGCAGGATATGGAAAGTAACACATAAGAAAGGGAAACACTATGACACAGGCTAGGAAAGAGTACAGGGAACCTAACTTTCTTGCTTGGAGGGGACCCACTCAGACACCAGTCACCTCTGAGGTTTATATCATGAACAGATTCTGCCTTTTGTGGTCTCTGACAGCCATATCAAGAGGCACTCCCTAGTAGGAGTCTAAGTTCCAGTACACCTCGGTTGAAACTAGCTGCTGCAGCTTACATTGGGTGACCAAGGGGGACTCCCCTCCAGGCTATTCTCAGAAAGGAAGCCTCTGCCCCCCCCCCCAAGAAGTGATCACAGAGGCCACCAGTGAATCTTACAGGTTATCTTAAGAAATTTAAGCTTCATAACCCTGCTGACAGGCATGTCGGGTCTGACACAGCATAAGATCCTTCAGCTAGTGCAAATGAAGGTGGATGCCACCATTCAACATCCTGCACCACAGCTGGATCTGTAGAAGGAAGAGACAAAAACTCAAAGATGATAAATAAAACACATTAGTGCAAATTTGTTACAAACACAATTTTATTTGTATAATACAATTGTGGACATAGTATAACTTACCCCATCACTGGAATAATCTTTTAGACCTCCTTAGACAGGCATCTCTGTTGAAGATATCCTCCTCAGCCTCTGTAAAAAGAAAGTAGGGACAGTTCAGTACAATGTGATTCTGTCAACAAAAGGTAAGGAATAGCCAGAAAAAAATAACAAATAAAATGTGTTGTTTTTACAGTAAAATCTTAGCACACTGTCCCTAATACATGTGGGATTATGCGCTTTACAGTCTCCACACATGAGGATAGCATGCAGATGTCCCATTCATCAGAGTATGGAAAAGGATGAGTATGCTAGCACTACCTGGCTGTGACAGCACATTACATTATGGCAGTGATTTAGAGACAATCCTGCTATGTTACCTAATTATCATGACTGCCAAGCTATGGAGTGTATTACAATGTGATAAAAATCTCAGTTGCCATATTGTGGGAAGCCACATTAAGACAAGCAAGTCAAGAATTGGAATCTTTGTACTGTGATATAGACATAGAGAAAGAATGTAAGACTGCTAGTAAAATATGACTGCACTACACTGAGCAACCACAGTGCATGGCAGTAGCAGGGAGACATAAGAAACAGTAGAGTGAGTGAAGTAACATAGCACAAAAAATAGCAGCTAATTCTTCAGGAGGAGGTGCTCACTATAACAGACAACATAGCAATAAGGCATGACAGGTAAATGCCCATTTGAGGAATCCACTGTGGCCTATATCCATGGCACAAGGGCTCCTGTGAATGGCTATGTGTACAGAGGGGGGGGTACCGGTTGGGCTTAGCACTACTGGCCATCATAGGACTGTAAGATAATAGAATCATACAAAATACAAGCCAAATGAGTCTTGAAACCATTTACACATTGCCATAACAGATTGAACCTACTGCCTTGATGAGGGCCAGGCCAGTAATGCAGGAGTGAATTTGTGAATAAGGATACAATTTTCCAACTCCCATTTGAATGAAGATAATATATCACACTGCTTAATTTGCAGATGGAGTGTATTCCAAACATGAGGAAGGTGCTGCGAAATGAACCTGTCTCTCCACCTTGTTTTACGTATCTAATGCTGAAGCTTTAGATCCCTTGTTTTGGTATTTGTGGGACTGTTCAGTTTGTAAAAATAAATGAAATACTGGCCTACTGGGTCCTAATGACTCAGAAGGCAAGACAAAGCATAGATCTCCTCTCAGGAGTCCATAAGACACTGAATAAAAGGACAGTGCTTACAATCTTTTCTAATACCGTAGGGATTTTAAGCCACTAATCTTAGGAACTTCTGGAGTCTTTCTAGTTGTTTGTTATGTCTAGTGAGGTGCATCCCAAAGGAAGCATTGTACTTAATAACTGGTCTAATTAATACTGAATAGTTTATTTACACCTTGTTTACCACATTAGTGCCACTAGGTCAATGGCCTCTTTTAAAGGAAGATCCAAGGTGGTATTCATACTTCTTCTTTCGTCTTTTCCTGGTTAGGGGTCACCACAGTGGATCACCTGTCCGCTCATGACTGGCAGTGGAGTTTTACAGTGTCGAGTTGTCAGCCCAGTGCCCAACCTTCCACAAAAGGCACACATGAAAGGCAATTTGGTTAGGGCATCAGTGAACTTCCCCACTTCTTTTAATAAGTGTTGTGGGTTCTTTTACATCCATCTGAACTGCCACCAGCTCAGGCAGATGGAGCCTTGGTTTGATTTCTCATGTAACAATGACCTGTTTGGTCTGGAAGGTATCCCCTTGGTGATCCACTGTGCTAAGTAGAAGGATGTTCTGACTACTGTTGTTACATGATGATCAAAGGAGAGGGAATTATCAACCCAAGTATCAAGGTCTCTAATAACATTGTCATTTAGAAATGGGATACTGTCTATGTGGTATGCTGGAGGAGGAATGGTTTACCAAATGGGACTATATTACCTATTTTAGCATTTAATTTAAGCCCATTCTTAGCATGAAAGGTGTTTACAAGTTTAAGTTCTTGTTGCAGGGCTTGGGTGTTTATTTTAGAATTTATGTTTTGTTGACAATAACTCCCAGTTTGTGGTCATCCACATACTTGGTTAGCTAGAGGTCTTGGTTTGTAATCGGTGGGGGTGTCTGAAAATGAAACACCAAACAAAAGGGGGTCCAACATTGAGCCCTGCAGAACACCAGTGGCTGCCTTCATACTCTTTGATGAGGCACCTGTTATGCACACTGTTTGGGTTATGTCCCTTAGCCAGTTTGCTATCCATATTACCACATGAGCATCATTTTGTAATGCATCAAATTATTTACAATGCTATCATGGGGTATGATGGCAAAGGCCTTGGCCAGGTCAAGGTATGTCATGAGTATAGCACGGCTGCTGTCAATAGCTTGTGTTACTCTTTCAAATAAGTTAATCAGATTCATTAAACAGAATATACCCTTAAGAAAAAACTGCTGCAGGTCTAGCCTGTGGAGATTTTTTAATTTAATAGTTAATCAGTACAGATATAATATGCTCTAATGGCTTTTCATATGAGACTTGTCAGGCCTATAATTTCCAGGATCATTAGTGGGACTACCATTGTGGAGTGGCATCACCACTGCTGTGCACCAAACCTCAGTGACAAAGGCAGTGGCTAAACCCAGGTTAAATAGTTCAGATTGGCTCCATCACAGTTTGCTTTTCAGGTCCCATGCAGGAAATATTTTTAGTCTTTGTGAGCACTTTAGTACATGATCTTTGGTGATGATGGGGATATGGCATCTTCATCGATAACTGGACTTTGAATAGTCATTTCTAGGATGAATTGAAAGGAGCAACACTCACCTGTGTGTATCATTTACCTTGGCTCAGAGGGGTCGCTGTCATCTTAAGGCTGCAAACCTCACACACCAATCAACTTAAGCCTTAAGATGATAGTGACCCCTCCAGGCCAAGGTAAATGCTACACACATGGGAGTGTTGCTCCTTTCAGTTACACATAATTTGAAAACGTTGTTGCCTACTCATTTTATCACCACAAAGGGAATTATTGGCTTTTAAATTGGCAATGTCAACCAGGTCAGAATAGGTGGGACCATCTTGAATATGTCCTGAGGAATGTCAGGTGTTATTTCTTAGTTTCCTAACATAATTAAAGATAGATTTGTAGTTGTCCTCAGTTTCAGATGCTAACCTCAGTTCATCAGCTACCTTGGTATATCTATTATTTTTTTAAATTTTTAGTCAATTTTTCTAAAGCTATCCTTGATTTGAGAATCTTTATGCCTGCTGTATACTCTTAAGATATTTTTCTTTTATTGTAGAGTTTTTTTGAAGTTGGTGGACCTTTGAAACCTTCCATTATATTTAATCTGGTAGGTACTGTCTATTCTATACATTTATCTAAGTGGGAATATAACTGTTTTGCATAGTTTCCTGCTAAGGCAATGTCAGGGGTTATGCTGGAATAAATAAATCTTGAAACTTCATCATAAAATATAATGAGATGTGTACATTTGAGATAATTGAATTTTCTAAGATATTGGTATCTTCAAGTTTATAGGTTCATAAGTTCATAGGTAGGTACTAGGCTATCGATCCAAGGGTCTACGTAAGCCTAGCCAACAAGGTTCCCTGGCTTACGCCACCCAAGAAAGTTATTTTCCTGTGCCACTGTTGAACAGAGACACAGAAGTGATCCCCGGGGTGTATTTCCTATTTCCCATCCACTCATCAAGATTTTTCTTGAAGAGTGCTAATGAAGAACTTTGCTTGACATAGATGGGTAGCCTGTTCCAGAGTATGCGCAGTCTCTGGGACAGGAATCTATCCCTCCAGCATGTCCTGTTTGGTGACAAGGTTCAGGTCCCTATAGCATGTAGCTCAGAGGGATTGGGATTTCTTTAGGTGTAGCATGTCCAACAACTCTGGGTTTGACATATCTTTATATGTTAGGCAGAGATCACCTCGGAGTAGGCGATATGCTATGGAGTAAAGCTGGAGTTTTTTGAGGCAGCCAGTGTAGGGCATTTGTTTGAGGCCAGTAATCCTCATTGTGAGGTACTTCTGTGGCCTTTCCAGCTGCTGCAGATGTCTTGTGAGGTACATTCCAAAAGGGGCATTGTACTCTATAATCGGTCTAATGAGTGTCGAATAGAGGGGAACAATGACCTCTTTTTTCCTGGATGAGAACCCTTTTATGATGAGGTGTGCCACATAGGAGGACTTTCTGACTACTGTGGTGATGTGACTATCAAAGGAGAGACTACTGTCCACCTGGGTCCCAAGGTCTTTTATCACACATTTGGTGTTAAGTAGATTGCTGCCTATGTGGTAGTTCATGGGTACAGAGTTTTTACCAAAGCGGATGACACTGCACTTTTTGGCATTGAGCTTGAGGCCATGGCTCTGACACCAGGCATCTGTCTCAGTGAGGCCCTTTTTAGGATGTCCATTTGGGGACTTGACTATGGCTCCTAGTTTGCAGTCATCTGTGAACTTTGTTAGCCAGAGGCCTTCTGTGTTAGCCTGTACTTCAGAGAAGTAGATACCAAACAGAAGGTTTAGAAGGTTCTAATAAAAAAATCACTAGTTTATGAACTGTCTTAACCGAGGACAGAAATACCAGAGGAATGGTACACGAAGAAGATGTATTTGTAAGGATCATGTCAAGAACATTATGCTGTCTAGTGGGTTTATTAACAATCTGTTCTTGGGAGCTTTTGTTAAAGAAATCAAAGAATTTTGAGGTGTATCTTACATTTGAGGTATATGTGCTCCAGTTTATTAACTTTTCTTTGTGCCTGGACATCATTCATGGAGAAGGAAGGACTTTGCTGAGGACCAGAGTCTTGCCTGCATTTGTGACATGCATGGAGAGCTCCAATATGTCTCTTTACATATGCCTCATGCTTTTGCACCAAGTCTTTCACACCTATGCAGACCACCTTAAGAGCCCTTGAGATATCAGAGATCCTAACACCTGAAGACAAATCACCATCACCCTGTCTTTGTCCAGCCTAGGAAAGGGGGGGTAATTGTGTCTTAATTGTTAAGTTGCTAACCACTAAAATGTTTTTATTTGTGGAGTGGCTCTGTGTACAGGATGTGGGATGATTTAAATCCTGTTGACTCTTTATGTGGAGTTAATCAGTGCTGTAAGAAAGTAGGCAGTGCTAACATAATCATTGCTAATGACAGTATAGAACAGGGTGGGAATGGTCACAAGAGAGCCACAGCTGGCTCATCTGGTACCCAGTTCTATCAAATGGAAGTTGAAGAACAAAAGAAAATAAAAACGTTCATTGCAAGCAAGATACATTTATAGCAAGCAGCTTCATACAACTTATACTACATAGGACATCCAGAAGTGCTTAAGTCCTACAGTCGCCACCATAAAAGCATGACTGGAATTCACTTCTGTACTGGAATTCAGAATAATGAAGACTGTGACCCACTGCATCCTCCCTCCTGTGTGGAGTATGTGATACCTGATGTACAGTGTGATTTGGTCATACACTGTGGAGCACATCCTTTCCTAACACTGCATGCATCATGTTTGTTCTTTGTGATACTGCACTGTCACTGTGTGATTGTCATGCGCACATAGAGCTGGACTACATATTCTGTGTGTGGTGTCATCTTTGTTGGAATGTGTGTGTGTGTGTGTGTGTGTGTGTGTGTGTGTGTGTGTGTGTGTGTGTGTGTGTGTGTGTGTGTGTGTGTGTGTGTGTGTGTGTGTATGGTATACAGCTGGTGCATGCTGTATCTCAGCTTCACTGTCATGGATGATGTTGAGATGCTAGCTGTGGCAGGTATGGAGGTTCCCTCAATGGATGGCTGCTATGCATGCTTCCTGGTACTGTGTTATGCAGCATCCTTGGAAACAGTAGTATGGGTGAAATGCTGAACCCTCCAAAATATCCCTCAAGCAGAAATGTACCTTTCAGCTGTGTGAGCACATGCTCACTGATGTTTCTGGTTTGCACACAGATGGTGCCAAGTTACTGTTTGGCAATGCTGTGTGGGTTCCTTAAAGGAGTCATTAGCAATAGCTCCAGTATATATTCTGCATCATCTGAAACACAGAGGGAGCAAAAGGGGATAAGACATATACATCATGTTTTTGACTATATATAAATATAAATATAAATATAGGGGTTCATAGTGTTTCATCGATGATTGTTTATATCGACTGGAGAAGGAAACAGTACACCTGGTTGAAAATCAGCTGTTTTTAAAATTCTGGCTGTTTAAGTTAGAGATTGTGGTATACAGGGGATCGAGCAGTATGCCCTTTTCCCACTGTAGTGCGCTTTCAGAGTCAGTATATATAATTAGCAGGGGATGTGGGGCCAACATTTGTTTTGTTTGTTTTCAATCTTTTGTGAATCAATGTTTTTTGTTTTTGATGCGATATTAGGATCAACGATTTGTGCTGTCAATGCAATTCATGTTCCCATGACTGCACTTACTAACAAGGTGGTCCTGTAGAATTGTGTTATGCAGGAAGCAGTGATATAGATGGCTTCAAGGACACTGCCAAGATGCATTGGTTATCAATCCATCTGCATCACACATCACCTGTCAGTTGATAGAATGGTAGCTGCTCCTATTGATATACCATTGTCCATGGACATTAGCTGTGGCTTTTATTACCACATGTGCAATCTATAGCGCCAAAAACTTTAGTGATGTGAGAGATATCACATTAGTCACTGATGTTGCTTGATGACTCTCATTTTGTGCTGAGAAAATAGATATGCTCATTTATATGTGGAAGTAGCATACTGATAAACGTACTGAGTATTCTGCAAGATGACACCTGTGGTATATGACTGTCTCAGGAACTTCCCTGTAACACATAACATAAGAGCTATGCACACGTTTGTGTCCATTGGTAAAGGAAATTCATGCATTCTTCCAGATCCTGTTTGTGGGTGACAGGTCAACTAACAACCATATCATGTCTCTGTCTATATGAAAACAGTCTCTCAGCTGCCGGCTGATTAACTGGTGGTATGTAATCCATTGCCAATACTGTTTTCATTTGCAACATATTTGGGAAAAACTCATTTCCCACTAATTACCACATTGATGGGAGCCCACTGAGTACTGAAGGTGTTGTAAGAGATCTAGGAACACAGGATGACAGCAACCTCTCCTTCAACCACCACATTGCCACTGTGGTCAAAAAGTCCTTCTATGTGGCACATCTCATTACCAAGGGTCTTGCATCCAGGAAGAAAGAGGTCATCATCACTCTCTCTACTCTTCCCTCATTAGGCCAATCATTGAATATAATACCCCATTTGGCATGTACCTCACTAGACACATGCAACAGCTGGAAAGCCCACAAAAGTACCTCACAAAGAGGATCCTAGGCCTTAAACACATGTCCGACACTGACAGACTCAAAAAACTCCAGCTATTCTCTGTCTCATATCGTCTACTAAGAGGCGATCTCTGCTTGACTTGCAAAGCCATGTGTGACCCAGCTCTGTTAGAAATGCTACATCTAAGGAAATCCCAATCCCTCCACACCACACTCTCCAGAGTCCACAACCTCATTACCACAATCAACAGAACAGGCTGGAGGGACAGGTTCATAACCCAGAGATTGCCCATGCTCTGGAATAGACTTCCCATACATGTCACACAGAGCACCTCACTGGCCCTCTTCAAGAGAAATCTTGATGAGTGGATGGGAAATAGAAAGTTCCCCCTGGGGATCACTGCAGTGGCTGTACTTGATAGAGGCCCTGGGAACTAACATTGGGTGGCACGATGCCAGGGCACTTCTATGGGCTAGGCTTGTAAAGGCTCCAGGGCCATTAGCCTAGAACACACCTATGAACTTATGAACCCATGAACTACATTGCCCTGAAGGCTTCTATTTCTATTTCTGTTTCTTGCTAATGCGCTTTGATTATTTTTCAATCATTACTAAATCCAACTTTTACTTTATACACCACTGTACTTTAAGTCACTACAGCTTCAAATCCCCTTATTCATAGTAAACGTCTAAAGCTTTTCCAGCACATTGATCTGACAAAGCAACATAGGTTACAAATGTAAACTGGCATTTGTAATTTGAGATCTAGCACAGCTTTAGTTTCTGTAGCAGGAGTTCCGGTGAGTAGACCATGAATGGCATTTCTTCTTTTTGCCTTTATCCGGTTTTTTAGGAGCATTCATGTGGATGTAGCCCATGCAGTATGCTTGATGGTTCAGAGCATTTTATTTAAACTGCAGCATCACTTTTCAGTAGCATTGCCTTTACAGGTTTCCTGGAAGTTAATTCTCTCTTTTCTTAGTTGTTGTGACTTTCTTGTAAAAGTGGTTACTAGATTCCATGCTAATTTAAACACCTTCAAACATAACTATTTTAAAGATGCTTATATTTTGTTTATAGGGATATGTGTATTCCAAAAGCTCAGCTAATAATTTATTGTATGCTTGCTTGCTAACTAGGTAGGTGGACTGATGCAGCTGGATCATACCTCACAAGTGTCCAGATTTTCACAGAATGTCCAGATTCTTGCCTCATATGTTTGGTCTAGTTCACATAAAATCTCTGGTTTTCTGGCAAATCACTGAAGATTAAAGTCACTAAATAATAGCATACATTTGAGTTTCACACTTGTTTCACACTTCATATCCTTCAGAAAATGGATCCCAGCACAAATCCAAGTATTCTAGCAACTTTCTAAGTTTATAAAAGCAATATTTAAAATCTGTCCCAAATTGTGGGCCTTTGTCCCTCCGTCATTTTAGGCTTTGTCCAGATTTCTTGCACTAAGAGGTTGAGAGGTATGAGCTGGATCCTTTCCAGCCACAGCCTGTCCATTACAGAAAAATGCACTCTGAATATAAAATAAAAGTAGTAAATACAAATGCAAAATTCAAAGAAAATTAGAGTAAATTGATGCATGTTGACAGAGTACATTGATGTATTTTATGAATGATATTTACTTACTCCATAGTGATAACATTTGGAACAAATGTTCAGATGACATTCAGAAGTGCAGTTCCTTATGTCACTTTAGTTTGCATACTGAAACATCTCATTAAAGGCAGCACAGTGTTTTACTGCTTAGTATTGCTGTATCATAACCGTTGACTCTTTGGTTCAGTTCCCGGCATGGGTGGCATCTGTTCAGAGTTTGCATGTCCACACTATGTCCACTCACACCTCTCAACTTCTTGGCTCAAGAATTCTGGACAAAGCCAAAAATAATGGTGGGGACAAAGCACCAAAATTAGGAACAGATTTTAAATATTACTCTTACAAACTTAGAAAGTTGTCAGAATAACATGTTATATCTTAGCATGCATTTTCTGAAAGATATGAAGTCTAAAACTCAAACGTCTGTTATTTAATGACTGCAATCTTCAGCAACTGGTCTGGAAACCACATATTTTGGAAGGAATAGATCAAAGTATGAGGAAAAAATCTGGGCATTTTGTGACATTCTGGACAGATGAGTGCATGTGTCCAGACGTTTTTTGTCCAATGCTCTGGTTTCTTGCCCCAGGTGAACTGGTGGTTCTTAAGTTGGGCTGTAGGTACGACAGAGAGGGGAAGGTGTGTGTGTGTGTGTGTGGGGGGGGGGGGTATTCATTTATTTATATGTATCTAACTATAACAATTTAATAATCTAAACAAGTGATCTAAACTATCTAGCTATGCACTGGGAAATCTACACCACCACAAGTGCACAACTGTAGATATTCCTGGACTTTGCAAATACAAATGGCCTGGAAAAATTAGTCAGAGTACCCACTAGGGAGAATAACATCTTGGATCTTGTCCTTACCAATATGGGAGCAACTTGCACTATCCATTGCTTATCTTCATCACTTGTTAGGTCTGACCAAAAAACAGTCTACTTTGAAATAAAACTGAAACAAGAGATCCCTTTAACCCAAGGAACCTTTAGAAATGTCTTTAAGACAAACTATCTACTCCTAAGTGATACATTGGTAAGCTTCAAATCCCCACCAAACCCAGTTAAGTCCACTGAATATAAAGAAGTGTATACCGCCACACTATACCAATGTGTAAACAGCTGCATAACTGCAGCTGTACCCCCATAGGAACAAGTGCAGGGCAAATCCAGAAACAAAGCCACGTGGTGGAACCATACTATCAGCTTTATAACAAAAGAAAAATAATTTTGACCAAAATTAAGAAGGGTAATTCCCAGAATATTAGAGCCCTTGTCGCTAAAATAAACAAACAACTTAGGAGCTTAATAAAATCCACTAAAGCGAAGTTTGAGACTAAAATAGCTACCCAAGCCAAAGACAATCACAGGTCATTTCTTAGTTATGTTCGTATTCTCAAAAGCACAACACAGCAATGTGCTGAACTAATTGTGAAGAATATTACCTACACTGAGACTGAAGATGTCACAAACGTACTGGCCAATACATTTTGCTCTAACGTTACCCCTCTCTCCCCTCCATCTGTCCCTCAAGATATACCTTAACCTGGCTCATCTCCAGCTATCACACCAGACCAAGTCTTAAAAGTGCTATCAAAAGCTGAAAATACTGCATCAATGGGTGCTGACAATATCCCTGGATGCATCTTAAATAGCATGAAGTATGATTTAGCCGCACCCCTAACAACACTGTTAATCTCAACCTCTATACAGGTTATGTACCAACTGAATAGAGAACAGCTACAGTCATTCCTCTGCATAAGGGAGGACCTTCCACAGATCCAGGCAATTACAGACCCATAAATTTGACTAGCCTCATATGCAAAGCCATGGAAAGATTTATCATTGAATTAATCAGTCAGAACATAAGGAACCTCCAAACACTGGACCTGACTCAGTTTGGATTCATCATTAAAATATATCCATAACTCTGAACTAAGCATGCCACTGGCTCTTTAACATCAAACAATACTTTTTTGTTGACATCATTTCTATACTTTCAACAAATATGATCATCTATCAAACTGTTTACATTTTTTTTGCTTTCTTCAGTGATCATTGTGATGATAGTGGATTTATGTATAGCCTTCTAACGTGTGTGTATATGTGTGTAAGTACCTTTCTCACATAAATATATATATATATATATATATATATATATATATATATATATATATATATATATGTGTGTGTGGATATATACATGATGCTCAAAAACAACAAAGATACTGTGGTTATACTTCCAGCCAATATGACATCTTTACTCTGACTCTCTTATAATGTACCACATGAGCTGTTCCAATAGTGTAGAGTTTATATATATGCATATATATATATATATATATATATATATATATATATATATATATATGTGTGTGTGTGTGTGTGTGTGTGTGTGTGTGTGTGTGTGTATCCTTCCTCTTATGCCCTTTATATTCAGAACAACCCCATTAAATTTCCTTGTCATGATCTTGTCCACCATATCAGACCCAAAATTGCTTCTGGTCCACTGTGTGCAAAGCTTTAGCTTATCTAATCATTGGTCATATCCTAGAAATAAAGATTTAACATCTAATGTTACAAAATAATATTCTGACTGTTTTGGGAACAACTTGATAAAGTCATAAAAATCATTCAAAATGCTTAAAATCCTTCAAAACTGTATTTCTCTTATCTAAAACTGGTCTCAGATGCCTCTCAACATAAATGGAGAATGGTTCAGTACTACAATTACGTACTATTTTTTGCATGATTTTTATGACTTTGTCAAATTGTTCCCAAAACAGTCAGAATATTATTTTGTAACATCAGATGTTCAGTCTTTATTCACTATGATTCCTAACAGTGCTGGAATCATGTTAGTAAAAGATTATTTAGTTAAATATAATGAATATAGTAGACAATTAGTCAATTTGATCTGTCTGTCTGTTTATGGAAGTAGTAACAGAAAACAATGTTTTTATGTTTGATAGAATTTATTATTTACAAAAAGATGGCGTAGCTATGGGTACTTCTTGCGCCAATAGCTACACCAACATGGCCATGTCCAAATGGGAGGGTGATTATATGTTCAGCACTGATTGGTATAGAGTGCATGTTCCTTTTTATCATAGATTTGTGGATGATTTATTTTTAATAGGGTAGGGGGTGTGAATGATTTAATGCAGTTCTACCATTATTTAAACAACACCACTACATTTCTGAAGTTTTTGATTCATTACTTTGGCACAAGGATTGAATTTTTGGATATTCGTTTATGTGGACTTGAGAATGGTAGTATAGATACTAGTATTTTCAGTAAACCTTGTTAGAGAAATACTTTACTACACAGAAGTAGTATGTACCCCAGACACATATTTAGAAATATAATTAAAAGCCAAGAGTTGAGATCATCTAGGTTAAATGCCTCAGATGAAGGATTTTTATCTGATTTATCAGATCTGAGGGATAGATCACTTATGAGCGGTTATAGGGACTATGAAATCAATGGTATATTAGAGATGATACCAATGTTGAAAAATTATGTATCACAACCTTATTTTTTCTGAACATCACTCTTCTGGGCATCCCCCAAGTGGGATTTTACACTAGAATAGAAAGAAAAATGTTGCTGTACCATTACACTATACTGGTGATGTCAATGGGGTCATGGAAAAAATTAAAAACATTGGAAAATTTTGACGGTAGATCCTAAGGTAAAGGATATTGTGGGAGAGACACCTTTGAAGATGATGTTGTGTTATCCAAGAGAGAATATTAGTAATATAAACAGTGAGATTAATTTTACTCAGCCTTGTAGAAAGTGTAATTACTGTTCATACATTACTAGCAGGGTTATTTTGAACTGTCCTGATACATGGTGTAAGTTCATATTTAAGGTTAATGCTGATTGTTGTACCCCACATGTAGTGTATTTAGCCCACTGTCTATTACACAGGGCATTCTATGTAGATAAAACTGGCAGAATGATGAAAGACAGACTAAGGGAACATTTATATAACATTAGGACACGTTCCATGAATAATGCTTTATCTAAACATGTTATTAACACTAGTGCACTACATACTTTTAACTTTTTAGTTATACATGTTTTCAAACCTAGTCCACGTGGTGGTGATATTAAGACAGTGACTGAAACCAGGGAATTAAAATGGATTATTAGGCTAAAAGCTGAACAAGGGAAGGGGCTGAATGAAAAGGCATCCCTGAAACCCGTTTTAAAAGGATGTAGTTTGAGGTCTTGATTTTGTTCTATTAGCGCATATTTTATTGAGAGTTCATATTTTTGTATTTTTATTTTACTTTAATTTGTTTGCATTAATTAGCACTCTATATTGTTTGGTTACTTTAAATTAGATTTTCCTATATAATGGTGACTTTTGACTCTGTTATATGGTCTGATGAAGCTGACGTGAAAGCGGTTACCATATGTAATTTGTGCACCTTTGCTAATAAATTAATATTGCTTTATTTTGTTTTATAGTGCCAATGAGCGATACTCCAGCGGTTAAAATATACAAAAGCACTGAGTCCCAAATGGCAGTAGTGCTTCCAAAAGGTTTATTCACACTTCCAGTACCACGTAAACAAATTCGAACAGTATAAAAAATACTTGCACGTACTAGTGATGAAAACTGCAAACATAAAAAAAAACAAAACCGTGAATGTTAAGCGCTTTTCGTCCGGATTCTATCTAGACTTCTTCAGACAACAAACCAACATTAAAATCATGTTTAAATAACTTCTCATTCTAGAAATGACCTATCAGATCACATTGTTCTCCATTTAAAAGTTTTTTAAAGCTATATTTACCTTTGCTCAAAAATGAGCGCAATTTCTACATAAAATCATTTAAAACATTTAGGATATGTCCATAAAGGTACATAAAATATGTTAATCTAATGAACAACACCCTATTCATATTTTAAATCATGTTTTCAAAAATGTATATATAAATACAAGCTGTCATTAATAAAAAAGCAGTTACTAGTGTAATCGGCAACCCTATGTTATTGAAACTTCTCTTCAAGGATCTCTACATAAGCATAAGAGGCATCTGTATATTGAGCCAACATTTTTTTAACACTTTCTAGTTAGTTATAAAGTTTAGTACTGTGCAGTAACTAGCAAAAAATATATTAGTGTAGATCGAATCATAAACTAATTTAACTTATTTCAATAATCTCTATGATAATGTGAGATCTGAGTATTAAACTAGAAATTTTTATTAATTCATCACTGCTTATGAGGTTAGTACTGTAAATACTAAAAATCAGTTTAAACAGTAAACCAAAATGAACTGTAATCTACGGTCACCCGCTACTTCTGTATTAGCTACTAATTAGCTTGTCTACTGTCACATGCAAGTCCTGTTAGGTTGTAACAATCTTTTCCACGAGCCATCTATCTAAGTTACCTCTATGAAAGTATTTATATTTAATAGATTAGTTAACAGTCATATTAAATCTATACAGTAAATCGTATAGAGTTAAAAGAAACAAAAGGGAATAGTACGTGTAAACAATGTTGGGCTTGGTTTCAAAGAAAGTAACCCCATTCTCGAATGGTTCTTTTTTACTTTTTTGCTTCCACTAGGGAGAAAGAATTCCTTGCAGTAGTATGTTATATTTATTTATGTTCATATATAATATAACCTCTATAGCTTAATTCATAAGTGAAACCCTTTTATCTAAGTAAGCTCCTTAGCTTAAGCACACATGCTATGGAGCACTTTTCATTCAGTCCTGGTTCGTTACTAGCTTCTAAACGTAGTTGCCAGTTGAGTTCACTTCTTTCTAACAGCAATTTGATAAAGCTGTCATCTGTATATTTTTTATTATTATTATGGTTGTTTTCTATACTTTGGCCTATTTTAGAAATAATCTTAAATTTAAAACAATGTTCAGCATTTTGATCACAATGTCTTGCTAGAGCATTATCAGTTTTCTTCTTGTTAATTACATATACATGCTCATAAATTCTGTCTCTTAAACGACAGTCGGTTTTACCGACATAAAATGCTGGACATTGTTGACATTGAGCCAGATATGCAACTGATCTTGTATTACAATTATAAATTTCATGAATATGAAATTTCTCATTTCTAATTGTAAAACAATTCCCACTGTCTATATAACTACAATATTTACACGCTCCGCATTTATGTGTACCTGAATTATTCTTTTTAGCTTTATGGAGTGTTTCTAATAAGTTTTTCATATTGAAACCCCGTCTGAATGTAATAATAGGGAACTCACCTATCTTGCTGAATATATCCTTATCCATTGACAAGTAGTACCAGTATTTTCTTATTGTTTTCTGAATGTCTAATGCTACAGGGCTATAAGTGAAAGTAAATGAGAGAGAGAAATTTTTATTTCTAATATTCAAAGGTTGTTCAAAACCTGTTACAGTTAGTCTCTCTTCTCGAACTATGTCACCCACTCCAGTGTTGGAGGTATTTCCCCATATCACCCTACAGTTATCCAAGATCGGTTTGTAAATACCTGATTTCCTTTTAACTTTTACTTCATAGAAAATGTCTGATAGGAACCATGTAGGATAACCTCTATGTGAAAACATATAATACAATAATTTACATTCCTCCTCAAATTCACTTTCTATAGTTATCATTCTGGCTGCACGTACCAGTTGACCCTTCACAACTGATTTTTTCTGGTGTAGGGGATGCATACTGGTAAAGTGCAAGAATGAATTTGAGTATGTGCTTTTTCTATAAATTTTTGCAGTGTATCTGCCCTCTTGTATGTTTTACGAAGTTCCACATCTAAAAAGTGAATCTTATATTCTTGGAAAATTTTGGTGAATTTTAGAAAAATACCTGTTGAATTGAAAAATTCAACTAGTTCATCCGCTATGAAACTATCTCCATTAATTATTATAAAGATATCATCCAGAAATCTTTTGTAGAACATAATTTTCTCATTCCATTGGCTTTGGGAAATAAAATTGGATTCCCAGTAGGCCATAACCAAGTTAAAAAAACTTGCCCCTACTGGGAACCCCATTGCTACTCCAATTTTCTGAAGGAATAGTCTATTGTTGAATGATATATAATTGTTTTTCAAAATAATGTCTAATAGTTGTTCTACTAGTATACTATCATTTTCAGTTGCCCCCTTATTTTTTATGAATTCAACAACCCACTCTATCCCCAGGTCTTGTGGTATAGATGAGTATAGGTCACACACGTCAACTGTGAGAAAATTATATTCTTCATTAAACATTAATGTTTTGTTTTCTTCTAAAAAGGACCACGAATCTTTACAAATTTGTGTTTCTTTTTCCACATATCTCTTCAATATCAAGTCTACGACTTTTGCACAGGGATAAGTGATAGACTGTCTGGCGTCAACCAAAGTTCTAAACGGTGGGTCGATCAATCTCTTATGAATTTTGGGTGTACCAAACACCTGTGGAATTTTAGAGGACAACATTGTTAAGTAGCGGTTTAAATGTACATCAGTTAAACCATCTATAAATAAGTCACTGATAAACATCTTGATTCTATTATATGCCTTATTTAATTGACTTAAACTCACTTATTCATATGTTTCCTTTTCTAGTACTGAAACCATTTTCCTAATGTAATCTTCCTTGTACATAACTACTATGTCCCCTCCTTTATCGGGTTTCATAAATCTAATTGGGAGGGTGTGGAATAGTGTTAACAAGTGTCGTTCTTCTAAAGTAATATTTTCAATGTTCCTTTGTTTATTATTATTAACCACTATCTGCCTGAATTCGTGTTCACATAAAAACTCAAACATGTTAGTAATAGGGTTACAAGGTGGTTTAAATACTCAGATCTCACTTACATTATCATAGAGATTATTGAAATAAGTTAAATTAGTTTTTGATTCGATCTACACTAATATATTTTTTGCTAGTTACTGCACAGTACTAAACTTTTTAACTAACTAGGAATTGTTAAAAAAATGTTGGCTCAATATACAGATGCCACTTATGCTTATGTAGAGATCCTTGAAGAGAAGTTTCAATAACATAGGGTTGCCGATTACACTAGTAACTGCTTGTTTATTTATGACAGCTTGTATTTACATATACTTTTTTGAAAACTTGATTTAAAATATGAATAAAAATAACAGGGCAAAAGTAGACATTATAAGTTATAGGTACAAATGAAATACTTTTCAGACCCCTTCCCCAGTGACATGCCCAAATGTGGCACACTGCACCCTTTCATGCTTCCTGTCTATTCACTTATCAGTAAGGAATAAACTGAATTTCTACATACAAAGTTTTCAGGTTTCTGCTGAATTGCTTTGCGGATATAAAATGTGTAATGGTTGTGCTAGACCATTTTTCTAACTGCAAATTATACTTCTGTATTTCTAAACAAATAAACTAACACAAACAAATATGTCTACAACAAAGTTCTTCACTTTTGACACCATGTAACATATGGATGCTCTTTGAGATGTTCAGTAAACAGCAAAGATATAGTGGACATCCTTGGTGTCTCCATGAGGTCTTTGACTGTTTTTGAAAGAAGTGTACCACATGCCATCCATTGCCTGTAGCTAGGCATTAACATGTTTAAAGATATATACACCATATACTATGCATTCTCTTAACCTCTCTTTAATCACTTAATAGCCTTTTTTTTTCCCTGGAATCTAATGACGGGTCTATATTAAAACCCCGAAAGGACTAAATAGTGAAAGAATGTACATCAACACATAAAGGTTGATGTACATACAGACTGAAACACCTAAAGGGTGAAAACCGGAACGCCGAATGTGTTTCATCATCAGAATGCGCCACACAGGTAAGTAAAACTTAAACTAAAATATTAAATTAATTAGCTTTTGCAGGGGGGCAAGCCTCCCTACACCCCCCATGTGGGGGGGCTTTGCCCCCACACCCCCCTACTTAAATATACCAACTCTGAGACTGCACTACAGTGGGGAAAAGAATATATTTCCTTATCCCCACCACTATGCTGCTGGCTAAGAAACACGTTTGGCGTTCCAGTTTTCGCCCTTTAGGTCTTTTGGTCTGTATGTACATCGACCTTAATGTGTCAATGTACATAGATTTGCACTTCTGATCTTTCAGTCTAACAATATAGACCCACACTAATGACTTATATCCTATAAATGTTATTTTCCTTTTTTTATTTTCTATTTGTATCTTTATCAGTTTTTATGCTCTTAATCCCCTCTATTACTTTACACTTCTCCTCCATTTGCTGTGATACCTACTGTCTCCTCTTTAATATGTCCAAAATCTTCTGCCTTAGCCTCATTACTCTCTTCCAACCCTTCTCTACTCATTCTTTGTTTCATTTTATTGATATTATCCCTGCATAACTGTGTAAAATTAAAAAGTTAAATCATTTTCCATCTTGTATTATACAGACTTTCATTATGCCGCAGTGGTATGGCAGTAGCATTGTTACCTCACAGCAAGAGGTTCTCCAGTTTGATTCTTGGCTTGGCTTGGGAGTGCCTTCTGTGTGGAGTCTGCATGTCCTCCCTGTGGTTGGGTAGCGCTTGAAAGACATGCGTGCATAAATGGGCATGCCTTCGTTGAAGGTTGGGTGTTGAGCTGGCAACTCGGCGTTTCGTAAAAATCTACTGCCAATCATTAGTGGACCGGAGTTCCGCTGTGGCGACCCCTTACCGGGAAAAAGCCGAAAGACCAACAACATTATACAGACTTGCATTGTGCATGGTATAAACCTTCATGTTATGTTAACTGCAAATATGTTCTGAGTTTATCAAGTTTAAGTCAGCATGTGCATGGCTGCAAGTTGTTTCATGAGAAGACAAGGACCTCATACCTAACACTGGATGAAAAGAAGAATTTAATATTTATTACCGTAACAACCTGATGAGAGCCACGCCCTTGACAAGCAAGAACTATATGTTATCCAGATAATAGTTTCCTAAACAAAAATGTAAAAAAACACACTGACAACTGGAGAAACGATCACCATCCAAATTTACTGTGCTCCTAGTACTTCGGCAGTTGTCAGTGTGTTTTTTGTATTTTGGTGAGCTGGTTCGTGGTGAAGTGATTTTGGAGTAAACAAAAATGTACCCAAAATAGACCTCAAAACTTGATCTGTTAATGGGCATACCACAGCTGCAATGACTAAAACCCTATGTAAACTTGGAGTTTTCAGAGATTATTTGTTATATATTCTAACTCTAGCTAACCATTACATTTCTACATATTGCTGCAAATCTGTCTCATGTATTACTGCTTTGTCTTAAGGGTCTGAATTATTGTTGTCTCGTGCATATTATACTAATTTTTCACTACAAAGTTAAAGTCTTATTGTCCCACTTTAAATCATAAAGTTAAAAGTGTAATAGTCCCTATTCACTGTCTTCTTGTTTCTTTACCACGACACTTTGTTTCCTTCTTCTTCAATTACTCTTTATCATGCTATGTTTATGACACTCACTAGTTATAGTCTCCATCTCTCCTCTAGGTGTCAGATATTGCTTTTTCATATTTGCATTAGTAATTCCAAAACCATGCTACATACAAGGTATCAGAAGATTTCATTTTAAAGCATACATGATGGCAAAACAATTGTATTGATATCCGACCGCTGTCTAATGCAGCTAATAATTTTCATGTTTCTCTAAATATCTCAACATTCAGATAACATAAACAGAACTGCATAGCCTCATAAGAAAGCTCACAGCTGTATGAAAAAAATCCTGCTGACAGTATGTGTCTTGCTTAAACAGTTACTGAGATATCATAAGCTTTGTACATTACAAAATTAATATTCACTGCCTTTATTTTGGCTTATAAAATCCAGTTTAAAGCATCAAACTGAATAAATGCAACCAATATAAAGATTAATTTATCCTGAATAGATTGCTGTTTACAGTTTTCTAGTAACAATTACGGTTCAAGAGATACGAAATAATATTTGTTTGAACTGTAAGGTGATAACTTCATTTTTTAAAGGCTGAAGCCACACCCACTGGGAGTTAAAGGTACACACTCAAAACAGCTGTACTGGAGGGAATGAATTAAATATCCCTTGCTGCCGTATCTACATGGATGTATACAGAATGAATAAAATTAGAGATTCACAGTTAAAGGAACTGACTGAGGAAATTTGAAGTCTATATAATAAAATGCGAGATGAATAAAAAGCTGAAATGAGAAACAGAGGGAGAAAGCAATGTAACAGTAACAGCAATAAGAAAGAAACACGAGGTCTGTAGGAAGTATGACACATTTGAAATTCAGTTGTAATTTTTTCTTTTTGTTACTGCAGTGTTCAGTATGCAGAAATATAAAAAAAAATATTTGTTCACAAGGATATGTGGTACCAGATGCATAATCTTTACTTTCAGACTCTACATTAGTATGCAGGAAACTAGACCATGTGATTCACATACTGGTATTCTGAAAAATATTAAGGTCATCAGAAATTTAAAGAGACAACCATATATTATGGACTTTTTTCAGAAGCAAAACATTGTTATGTTAGTTTGTGTTATGTTAATAGCATAGATAAGCTAGATGGATAAACAGACAACTAGGACTGTGTCGGTGTGGTTTGTTTTCATTTATATAAATGAATGATTGCCTGTGTAGTAAGTGATGGTTTAATACAGATGTTTCTTGTTTAAAAAAGGCAGGAATTGAATAACTTATGTAATATTGCTTGGGTTATATGATATGTAGCAATATATGTAAAGTATAATATTATAGCAATAACCCACGCCTGGGTGTGGGTAATGCTGGATTTACCCACGGTTGGTGTGGTTTGGTCACGAGGGCGAATGGTGGAACATTTATTCTAGCTGCTTCCTTCTTTGTGCTCCTTAAAATTAAAAAAAAATGTTTTAAAGCAAAATATGAGAAAATTATAAATATGTTTTTGAGGACACATTAATTTCAAACATTAAGCAATCAAAAGTAATTAGGCAGCGGTTACCAAGAGACAGGCCACTGAGAAAGAAATTATGTACTTCCCTTTCTAGGCACAAATAGATAGTAAAGCATTAAATACACTTTAATAACACAATGAAGTGCTCTTGTTAGCCTGAAAGCTTGAATAATCATAAAATGTATTTTGGTTAATAAAATGTATTACATCATCTTTGTGTTCCAGTGTTTATGTGTTTTATTTTAGTGAACCAGCACAGACTTTCCTAATTTTTTCTACCAACTATGCAATAGTCACTGCTAATGCTCTATGAATTTTTCATCAAGTGATTTAACAGTCTGCACTGCTCACGCCACTTGACCATTAGACTGTCTAGGTGGGAAATACATAAATTAATGAAATTCCCACTGATGTTAAAATCTAATAAACCCACCACTTGCATACTGAAGACCTTTATCTGAAAAATCACATCTGGAATATCTTGTTTCAAGAATATTACTTTCACTGCACTAATCACCCCTTGGTTAGCATCAAGAGTTATAGATCATTTGAATGGTAGCCAGTGTGGGTCTGATACAGAATCTCTTGATAGAGAAACAACATTTTTGAATCCTGCGCTGTGATCTTTCGAGAACTGAATACAATCCATAGCTTTTCTTAGATTAGTGTGGGAAGCACACTTTAGAATTTCTTTTATTTGTACAAAAATTCCAGACCAAAATAATGCATCACAAAGTTCTCTTTATTCTTATCTATTTTCAGATGATATTAGTGTACTCTTCCCAATATGTCTTTTCTCGGCTGATTTAGCACTATTGGTTTATCTGCTGTAAACAGCAATCCTTATAACCAACTATGTTTTTAATGAAAATAAAGTCATATTTTATACCTTATGATAGTCTTTTGTGTTTGGTCAATTTCTCACAACAAATTATTTAAGCATTTATATTTCTGGATCATCCTTGATACATTTCTGAAATTGTGTAAGCTTCCTTTTTCTCATGAATAATTCTCATAGAGCCCAGGTAACTTCTTACAAATCTCAGAGCAGATAAACTTGTTACTCTGGCAGACATGAATGACTAATCATATCTGGTGTGTGTGTGTGTGTGTGTGTGTGTGTGTGTGTGTGTGTGTGTGTGTGTGTGTGTGTGTGTGTCTTTTTTCTTGGCTTATGACTTTTCCTCTCTCTGTCTTTCTCTCTTGCCTACTCAAGTCATATTTCTGTAAATGCAACATCATTCTTTATATCCTTAACTTCATTGTGCAACAACTTCTTGAATGCACTCTGCTGTAAGATTAAGGTCACTCTGTAATTGTACTTCTTTACAATGAATATATTGATGAAACTTTCCCCAGCTATATGTTATAGCTAGCAGCTCTTTTTCAATCTGAGTAGATCTTTTTGATAGCCTATAAAGGCTCTTGACTGGCTTATGTTCATGTAGAATCACTGCAATAGTTAAGCATTAGCTCACATGTAGTTGTAATGTAATTGATATATTCCCATCAATGAGCCTCAGTTTGGGTGCTTTTGTCACTAATTAATGGAGCACGTCAAAACTATTGTCTTGTTTCTCACTCTGGTATCATGCCTCATATTATTTCAATGTTTGAAGTAAAGGCTGAAAGACTGTATTTATTTGTTTAATCATGAATTAACCAGATGAGTGGGCTACTGCTTAGACATTTTCAGCCATAACAGAGGCTATTAGACCAAAGATAAGTTGAATATACAAATTTATGAGATGGGATTCATAGATTGCTTGCTCAATGCAGAGTGCAACACAATTCTAGTAACAGTTATGCACAAGGTGTGGGCATTTCTAAGACACCATTTGCTCAAAAATGTAACACTCAAAATCGTATAATATGGATATCATGGTGCAGTGGTGCAGTGGTTAGCATTGTTAGCTCACAGCAAGAGGTTCCTCAGTTAGATTCTTGACTGGGGTGCCTTCTGCATGGAGTCTGCATGTTCTCCCTGTGTTTGTGTGAGTTTTCTTTGAGTGCTCCGGTTTCCTCCAGCATTCTAAAGACATGCATTTGGAGCATTTTTCCATGGGCCTCTGCTGAAAATGGGCTCTGTCCCAGTCTGACGTTCCTAGTAAACAAATGTTAAATAAAAATAAAAAAAAATAATAAAGTAATGGAGGATATATAAATGAGTGCATAATGACATGGAAATAAAAGCTCCTATTGAAAGCAATAGCACAACTTATAGAAATGCAGAAGTCCAATATAGCTGAGTGATAGTGAAATATATAAAACAGTGATGCTACACACCTGTGCTACTCTATATTGAATGCTGTGGTATACAGTGCATATAATATAATCTATGCTAGGCATAAACCCAACAGAAGTTCAACATCAGGTATTCATAGCCACCATTAGAACCAGTGCTGGCTGATTATGCATAGTGATCCTCTACACCAAGAGAGATAATACAGACAAAGTCTCTTGTATCATCACCGAACAGAGCAGCAAATAAATGATCACTTCATAGATGACAGGGATATACTACAGGATCCAGATAAACTGTGGGATTTGTGTGGTATGCTTATTCACGTACATAAAAAGATAAATATAGAACTGACCATTCTAGTTAGAGAGATCTTCCAGAGACCTACAGGGAGCCCATTAGATATACTGAAGGCCTATGCCTTGCAAATATTGAACCAATTCCTCAACATCATGCTACAACATGTGGGCATAGCATTACTGATTTTCAAGGACAGCAGAGGAGAAAACCAACACCATGCAGGCACTCCACTTGGTTCCACAGTTCTCTGAGGTTCTGGGCACCATAGGTTTTACCCATGTTGCTGTTAAAGCCCCATCTTGTCTACAGGGATAGCGATACATAAAAAGGAAGGACTACCACTCCCCAAACTGCAAGGTGGTCTGTAACATTAATGACATTATTTACACTGTGCCCTTGCACCATCATGGACAGTTCACATTATTCATGCATATAGCACATGCCTAGCCTATAGCAATGGTTCATGTGAGTGAAATTCCCACATGGTTAACTGGTTGCTAGGTACACACATACACAGCACAGAGAATGGTATATATACAGGTAGCATGCATACTGGGAGCATGCCACATTATAATATATATATATGTATATTGTATGTTCTGGGTGATGCAGGGTATGCCTTTGAGTCATAAATGATGACCCACCTTGCTTTCACAGTCCACAGACAATATCAGAAATGTCATACAACACATCCCATACTAAGAGGAAATGTTGTGGATAGAGTCTTTGGATTACTGAGGGTAGAATCTGCAAATTAGACACTTCTGGTGAGTCACTACAATATAGCCTGGAGGTGAATGCAGTAACTGTGTACTCTGGGAGCTGGCCCAGTGTTAGGGATCATGTCATCCAAGGTTAAGGTATGGGGTACCACTACAGTACTATTGGCAGTGTGCATTTTGCTGACTAGCCATGATGGGTCTGGAATAAACCACTGGATCCATCCACCAAAAGGGATGGAACTGAACTATGGGACCTTGCAGGGTGACACTGAGGAGGCATCCCATAGGTAATTCCTGAGAAGTTTTGCCAAGCATGGCTAGGTGTGCCAAGCCATCTGCCAGTATGTGACACAGTGGTACTTTTTCAGCATTTGTGACACCCTGTGAACATTCATCTGTCTGGATCTTTCCACTACCATAGATACCATGGCCAGAGGAGATAGACTGGAGAACATTTGTAACATGTCATATGGAAGCACCCATGGAGCTATCATTCTCTACCAGTGACTTCACTAGTGGCATTGCCTCATTGTGCTGATACTCATTATCATAGTGTAGTTGGTGCATGTCTTTTTGTGTGCCACAGAGTATATGCTTACCAGTGCTGTGCATAGCAACTGTGTTCACCTGGATCACTGACCTGCACATCTGCTGATTGATTCTGAGTGAGGTGTGCATGTCATAGCAGCATAAAGTTCCTTTACTCTTTTCACAAATGGATGTTATGCCCACGTTAGAGGTTGTATGCATATCTGAGGCTGCATCTGGTGGGGCACAAGAGGAACTATTATGGGAATGTTACCTATAGGTGGTGTCTTAGGTTTCATTGAGGCTGTGTGCCCAGCAATGACAACTACCTCCTAGAGGCATCAGTATCTGTGGATGTGAGAGTCTACCATGGACTGCTGCAGACAATGCTACTTTGTCATCATATTGTATCTCCTGCTTGTCACCATCAGCAGCAGCCAAAGCTGCCCTGCTGATTTCAACTCTCTGTTGCCCCATTATGCTGTAGTGTCCACCACTGGAACCTGTGAATACATGAAACACATGACACCAGTGTACACTTACAGACTAATAGTTGTATTATTCCCATATAGCACAGGCCCTGTGATATGTGACAAACAATGTTATACTGTACTGTGAAACCATATATTTTGTTGGGCAAGGTATTGCATTTGAAGACCAGATGTTCCTACAGGGCAGAGGTGCAGATTCCAGATAGTCACCTCCAGTCTTAGCATACACATATGTGGCATATTATGCCTGTATGATCAGTATTCAGCTGCTGCATTGCCTGTGGACACATGAGTAGTAGGTGCCACATCCGAGTCACTGTCTGATATGAAGGGCTGTTCTTCCCCCTAGTGAGTAATATCAAACACTGTGTAATCCTTGTCAGTCACTTTAATTTTGATGCTCAGCCCAACAGTGGTCCTGTTCATTGCAATGCCCTAAGCCTGCTAATTTGCAAGGCAGAACTTATTTGTAACCCCTCATCATGCCTATTTTTGGGACCTATTATGGCCTTCCACAGCACTGACATCCTGCACTATAACTTGTCAGAATCTTTCCCTGTTGTGCTAGTCTCCTCTGCCTTTGGCCAGTAGGTGCATGCCATGCATGCATAGGGCCTGCAGTAGACCATCTCTGTTCTGGCTTGTGAACTTCCTCAGGCATTGTCACCCCAGGTGGAAAAAGCTGTACACTTGAAGAAAAAACATGCCATTTAGTGGGTGTATATGCTTGCTTACACCATGCTTTTGTTATTGTCATGGTCTCCTCCAGCTGTATCCACCTGGATAGCAAATGCAATTACCATGTTTGATCCCATCTATGTTGCTGTACCCTGCATGTGTGTATGGCCATAACAATCCACCAACTTATATCTGTCATGGTATCCCATGCAATATCCTATGATCACTGCATCTCCTCAAGGAGCGTACCCAACTCTGATGTATAAAAATGGGGTAGCCCTGCGTGTGACGTGTGGGTGTCTGGATTCCTCTGTTTCTACACACTTTACCATAATTGTGTCTTGGGTTACAACTACTATGTATGCCATATCTGAGGTGGAATACACATATGAGGACTGCTCTTATATATATAAACAAGGAAATAAAAACACAAACTACTAAAAGAGGAAAAACAAAGCACTGACCAAGACAACATGAAATACAAAAATAACTCAATTTAATATGTAAGCGATTTTGTAAAGGAAAATACCAATACGTCTTTAGACAAAAGTGTAGAAGAAACACATGATTCTTTAAATACCCTGAAAAATCACATGACTTGATTAGCTGACAAAAGAAAACTGTCATTTAAAAAGCCATTCAAAAATGTTATTAAAACATCATATTAAGTCATGAAAACACCCCGCCTGAAAAAATAAATTTCTACACCAAATATGCACAGTATGTAAAAAAAGAACTACAAAAATAAAAAAAAATTAGTGTCCATGAAAAATATATCTACATATGAATATAAAAATAAAAATAATAATAATAACTAAAAAAGTTAGCTTCATCTCATAAGACTTCTTAATTTCAAAATACAAGCTATCGAGCAGGCTTCATTTAACCCTAGTTCTCTAAATGCATCCAACCTGAGCTGCCATAATAATTCTTGCTGTTCTAATTTTAGAGACACGTGTCCTCCCCTCTCATGATGTTCAACACAATCTATTATTTTAAATAAGAAGGAATGTTCAGGATTATTGCATATCACCAATATATGTCCATAAGCACAGGTCTACCACATTGCTCCTAAAGTAGACCTAAAAAGTGCTCATGGATTCCTCCACCAAAAAGAATCACATACCTCATGCATGGTATGCCAGGGAGAGAGCAGGATTTTCCTAATTTTCTTGCTCAAGGACTTTAAGGAGCACCTAGTGGGGTGGTATGATGCCTCCTATAAACAAACTGACTCCCGGTTTGACTTGGCAGAGTTGTTGTCTGATTTCATGGCATCACGCATACAATAGAACATGTGTCCAAATGGAGAGATGATAAAATCAGCAAAAGGAGAGTAGTATTGCTGGAACTGAATTAATCCTCAAGTCTTGGTGAGTACCTTCAGGAGGTGGAGCCTGTGTTTCACAAAATCTCACCAAGATGACACTGATTTGTTTGTGTCTTTCGGCTTTTCCCGGTTAGGGGTCGCCGCAGCGGAACTCCGGTCCGCTAATGATTGGCAGTAGATTTTTACGTGCTGGCTTGCCGGGCCTAACACACAACCTTCAATGAAGGAACGCCTATTCACGCATGTCAACACACAGAAGACGCTCTAACTGAGAATCGAACGGGCAACATCTAACTGTGAGGCTACAACGCTACCGCAGCACCACCACCTCAGTACAAAGTACCAAGATGACACTGATATACAGATTGTATTTTATGTAGCATTTATCATGGACAGAAGTAGGTTAAAAAATAATGAACACAGCTGGGTGCACAAGTCCCAGAATAAAAAAGTGTCCAATCCTGGTAGGCACACTGGTACCAGGAGTAGGAAAAAATTACAGTGTAGAATCCTCAAGATTTGGAAATATTCCTATGATGGGCTTGGCCAGGCCCAGGGGGAGGATGCCCCCTCCCTTTGTAGAAGGAAGTAGCAGGCCACAAAAACTGATAGGCCAGAAAAGAGCCATACAGACAATAGAGTGGACTATTGAGGATAAGAAAGAAATTACGTATTGTTACTATTATACAAAAAGCCCAGAATCTCCAGACAAAAGATATACCAAACAATTAAGAGAGAAATTAGAGGAAAGAAAAATACTTCCACAAGAAAAAAATGTCAGAAGCTTCAAATAAAAAATTCTATTGATTAATACAACAGATCCATGAAAAACACTATATAGACCAAGAAACCTTGTGCCATTTGGAAAAAGAAGTGACTGAGGAAATGTGAAAATTTAAACAACAAAATTTAGAGATGTTTGAAGAATATAAAAAAGAAATATGGACATGGAAAAGAAAGACAGATCTGATATGGTGCAATATTTATGCAAAGGAGAAAGCCAAATTAATCAACACAAAAAAGGCAGCCCCAAAGATATTCTAAGAGTAATATAGGCAAAGACATCCAGATAAGGAAAATTTCACAGTAAAAAAAATAAAATTGCAAAAAGGGAATATAGAACAGAAGATTAGTCAAGTAGAAGTTAAAAAAATAGAAGCTGAAGTTATGGAATACTTGCAAAATGAAGTATTCAGTGTAGAAAGTCTAACACAGGTCATATCACAGCATGATTGAACAACTAGTCCCCAAAGTAAGGAGAAACAAGAGGAGCAGGAGACATCTGAAGAAGAAATATGGACATGAGAATGAAAAAGAGATGTAATATGGTGCAATGTTTATGCAAAGGAGAAAGTAAAACTAATTAATGCAAAAAGAGCAGCAACAAAGATATTTGAAGAGAAATACAGGCTAAGACATCTGGATATGGAACATTTTACAATACAAAAAACAAGAAAACAAAGATGAAAAGTAGAAAACAGGATTAGTAATGCAGAAGTTAAAGAAATAGAAACAGAGGTTATAGATTACTTGCAAAGTGAAGGATTTAGTGTAGAAAATTTTACTCAGATAACAACACAACAAGATAGAGCAATGGGCACCTAAATTAAGGAGAAATTAGTGGAGCAGGAAGCATCTAATCAGTTGACATATGAACATACTTTGGAGCCTCTCAGAGGAAACCAGTACAAAGGTTCAGTTGGAACTATACAGCAAGGAATAGAACAGGAAACTGGAAACTGACACAATTAATGTTGTGGAGTGATAGGCCAGTGAGTTCCCATATGACCCATATGAAAAAGCAATGGGTGACACAGGGTAAAACTAAAGAGAACGTGGCACAGGAAGAAGCTCTGGAACTTTCTATAGAATGCCTGCAGGAAATGGCAAACAAAGAATGTGTCCTCAGTTTAGAAGAAAATTATCTAGGAGAAGAGTTACTTATTTTAAAAGAGATTGATAGAGATTGATAGACATACTAAGATCAATGAAAGAAATAGACTGCAGAAGGTCAATAAAACCCCAAAAGTTAGAAGTTTGATAAAACAAATAAATACAAATAAATACAGTAATTAGGACTGTCCATACAGATTCATGCGATATAACAGAAGTAAATAGGTTACATTACTGTGAAGCCAAATTAATAACAGATAAAGTCCTACCACAAGAACACAGGGTAGTAAGGGAAAGGACGGGGAGAAATCAAATGTCATCATAGATGTATCAAATAGAGAAAACTATAAAGCAATTAAAACAAGAAGTGTCCCTGTTAGAATAGTATAGAAGAGGGAACAGATCAACAAAAATACTCAAAAAGATAGACGTGATAAAAACAATACACAGTAGTATAATAGATCAGGATTTATCATGCACTAAAGCGTCTTCTGTGTGGAGACATGCGTGAATGGGCGTACCTTCGTTGAAGGTTGTGTGCCAGGGCTGGCAACTCGGCACGTAAAAATCTACTGCCAATCATTAGCGGACCGGAGTTCCGCTGTGGTGACTCCTAACCGGGAAAAAGCCAAAAGACACAACAACAATTGCAAATAATAAACTAAAAATATAAGCACAGGCAGAAAAACTTAGACGACACACAGATAACTATAAAGGAAAAGTACAAAATAAGCAATTTATTGATGACTGAAAAAAAGTTTTATAGAGAATTGGGAAACAAGGTAAAAGGAATCGAAAGACCACCAAAAAAAAGATGAAATAGATACATTTTGGAGTAGTATTTATGAAGATCCTGTGGAACATAACAAAGATGCTAAATGGATAGAAGAAGTAAAAGAAAGAATACGAAGTTCAAATGTACAGGATATGAAATGGGATGAAGTAATGGCCAGAGAGATTGAAACAAAGATAAGAAAAGCCTCTAATTGGAAAAGACCAGGCCCAGATGCAGTACCTAACTTCTGGCTAAAAGTATTAACATCTTTGCACGAAGATTTAGCCATGAGTAAGAACTATTTATTTGTGCACCCTAAACAGGCACCAGCCTGGCTAACAACAGGAAAAACAATGCTCCTATTCATGTATAAAAAGGGTGCTTAAAAATGTATAAGATACACCCTACACTGATAAACTACATCACAGTGACCATGAAACAGTGGCAAACCACTTTGCAGTTAAGCCATGATAAAGGACAAATTATTATTCCAGGGATAAAAATCCAAAGCGGGATATGCCAGGGTAATTGTCTATCACCACTGCTCTTTTGCCTTGCCCTTAATCCATTAAGCTGTCTGTTTAACATATTGGGTCATGGCTATAATTTAGCTCCCAGAAAGCAACAAAGTATAAAGACTTCTCATCTTCTTTGTCAATGATTTAAAACTGTAAATCTCATCAGATGAGGAATTAAAAGCACAACTGCAAGTAGTCAAAACTTTTTCAGATGATGTAAGAATGTCATTTGGTCTTGGTAAATGTACAAATGCAACCTTTAAAATAAGAAAGTTGCAGCACCAAGAAAATATCCATCTGGTACAAGAATGTGATATGAAAGAACGTGAGCAAGAGGGAGTATATAAATATTTGGGAATTGATGAAGGATCAACAATAAAACATAAATAAATGTGAAAAAACTTAGTAGGAAGATTTTAGAAGCGTTAAATTAATCCTGAAAACAGCATTGACGTCTAGGAACAAAGTCCAAGCTATAAACCAATTTGCACTTCCTGTCCTAACTTACAGTTTTGAGTGATTGACTGGCCCCAAAAGGTTTTGGATCAGTTGGACAGGAAAACAAGAAAAATGCTTCATGCTTATCAAATGATTTATAAAAATCATTGCATACTAAGATTATATATTCCCCATTCTGAGGGAGGTATGGGCTTCCTCTGTATTGATTACATGTAAAAATCTGCAATTGCAGGACTGCATACATAGCTGCTGACCTCACAAGTTCCAACACAGTGAACATTTTAAAACATGAGGAGAATAAGTCAAGATGACTTCCTTGCTTAGTTAACCAGGAGCATACAGTGTCAAGTGGGAATGGAAATCACACTAGAACTAGATAAAAATCAGGCAGCAACTGAATGTACCAAAAAACAAAAGAAAGAATATAAGATGAAGGATCAGATGAGAAGGCAAAAAATGTGGAAAATGCTTGAATATAGTTGTAAGCACCGAAAACTCTTGGAACAACCTCATATCAATCAGGACTAAATGCAGGAATGGTTAAGAAAAGGTGAATTTAAACCAAAAGATGAAATGTTAATATTGGCAGCCCAGGATAATGGACTACGTACACTTTGGTTTACAAAGTCCATTAAACACGTGGGAGGAAACAGACAAATGCAGGTTTTATAAAACAAAATTGGAAACAGTTGCACATCTTGTTGCTGGCTCTGACATACTAATGGCAGAAGGACTGTACACTGAAAAGAATAATAATGCGGCAAGACTGTCGCATTGAGGATTGCACAAACATTATAATATTGAAGTATAACACACAAAAAATTAAAACACAAAAATTCCACCAGCAGACAAACCACACTAGCAACCAGGAACCAAAACTGTGTGCATAAAAAAGTAATAAAACAATTAAATAGTTAAAGCTGAACTCACTGAAAAAGTGAACCCAGCAAAAGGAGGTAAACATTACTTTTTTCCTTCTCCTTCTGGCTTTTAAAACAGATTTCAAGGGTACAAACTCATTTCATGAATTTAATTCAATCTTCTACTGAAATACTGTTTTTGTTTGCATTATCTCCTGCCTAAGCCTCAATTGCCCTTATCTAGACATACTGTATTATATCTTTATTCCTGTATTTTGTGATACTTCCTGCCTGACCATGCATTGTTTGCATCTAAACATACTGTATTATACCTTTACCACACTTGAATTATCTGTTGCTCACAAACATCTCTGCATAACTACCTGTTATACTTTTATTTTTTGTGTAAATTTAAATATATACTGTGGAGCTTTTCTCCCTGGGCCTCCATTAAAAAAGGGCTCATCTCGGCCCAATGGACTTTCCTGGTTAACAAACTTCAAATAAATAAATAAATAAATACATTTAAGCCTAACCCATATGAGAACGTAGTTTGGCTATCCATCTTGCTTCACATCTCTCTGTTTCATTTTCAGTGTTGCCCAACCTAGCATTCTCACATCTAGCACAGTAAAAGAAAACCTATGGGCATTACCTTGCCCCGGGTATCACTTCTGTGTCACTGTTAGAGGCACAGTATACTAACCTCAAAAAAGGGCATAGCAAAATTAATTTAAAATGGGTGGCGAAAGCCAAACACACTCTTGCTAGGCTTATAAATGCCCTAGGGCAGATAGCCTAGTATGCACCTATGAACCTATCTGAGCATGTTTAGCTAAGACACTGACAGTGTTACCTTTATTTATATAATATATATGTTTCCAAATGCGGTCATGAAACCAATGGTTGGTTTTGCCAACATAAAATGAGCTATATTGCTCACAGTTAAATAAATAAACAATGTCCATGATGTCACAGTTAGCCATAAAATTTAAAAAAATATTTCTTCCCTGACCCTGTCTGTGGATGAACAAACTCATTACCCTCTCTGATATACTGACAGAAATTACAAGTGCCACATTTTTGATACCCTCTCCCTGTTGTCCATAGCCCAACTTATCCAGATAACACAACAACCTCTCTAAATTCACCATATTCCTATAATAAAACTTAGTAGATGTGCCAACTAATGCTTCAATAGATGAATAAGAAGTTAAAATATGCCAATTCTCAAAAGTTTCATTTTCTTCTGCTAATCCTTAGATTGCAATGCGCTGGTGAGATTATTTGATCATATACCTTGTTACTTTTTATTGATATTTGTTTCTGAACGGTATTTATATAATGCACTATACATTTCAACTGATACATACTATGTCTAATCTAGTTATCTAGATAAATAGGACTTATTATTTAATTTCTACATAGTATGCTTTCTTAATCTGTACCTATGTGTTTCTTGTTTTGTGAAGTGGGTTGCATTTCCCTTCTTATGTAACAGTGTTGTGATTGTAAAAGGGCCTAAGCAGTCCAGTCCACTTACTTGGAAAAACACACACACACATCTCTCTCTCTCTCTCTATATATATATATATATATATATATATTGGTCTACTTCATAACACTGAAATTTCATAACACTGAATTTCATAACACTGAGACCAAAACATCTAAATCCCAAAACATTGAAAACCCAAAATATTGAAAACTCAGAACATTGAGTGTGCTTCATAACATTGAAAATTACATTGCACAAGTAAATAATATCAGCTCCACCTACAACACCTAACAACAAACACACTTTCTACTATGTTTCTACAGGCAAGTCCCCCTACACTCCCATGTCTGCCCCCACACCTTCCATAAATTTAATATACCAACTCCAACATCGCACTACACTGGAAAAAAAATTAATTTCCTAACCTCACAGTAGTTAGGAAATTAACTTTTTTCCACTGTAATGCGAGTTGGTATATTTAATTTATGAGGGTGGGTGGCGGGAGAGCCTCCCACTTGTGAGGTGCAGGGGGGTTTGCCCCCCGGCAGAAACGTCGTAGAAATTATGTTTGTTGGTTAGGTGGTGTAGGTGCAGGTGATATTATTTACTTGTGCAATGTAGTTTTCAATGTTCTGAAGCACACTTTCAATGCTCTGAGTTTTCAATGCTCTGAGTTTTGGGTGTTTTTAATTTTCTATGTTATGGGTCTCAATGTTATGAAATTCAACGTTATGAAATTTCAGTGTTATGAAGTAGATTCATATATATATATATATATATATATATATATATATATATATATATATATGTGATCCGGACACATGCTCGACTAGCGTATGTCTGAATCACAAAACATCGAACACACATACACGAAAGCGCTTAACATCGACAAGCGCTTCCGTGTATGTGTGCCTGTTTCGTAGATCGGACTACAGTGCGGGTAAGGGAAAATTCCCTTTTTCACACTGTTGTGCGATCTCGGATTGAGAATAATAAAGTAGGGAGGGTGTGGGGGGTGCAGGGAGCCCCCCTGCAGAAATGTAGATTTTTTTTTTTGAATTACACATACACGGAAGCGCTTTTCGATGTTAAGCACTTTCATGTATGTGTGTTTGATGTGTTGTGATTCAGACATATGCTAGTCGAGCATGTGTCCTAGACCCATATATATATATAAATATATATATATATATATATATATATATATATATATATATATATATATATATATATATATACAAAGAGAGTGTGAGAGACAAATAGATAGATAAGTATGTGATAAGCTGGCCTAACAACAGCCTGATACACTCTCTACTCTAAACAGCCTTTAACAGATGCCACACATTCATTACTTCACTCCTCACCCTCCACCCCACCCCCATGAAACACCACTGCTTTCTTTTATTGAAAACGAATTGTTTCCTAGTTAAACAGTGGACAGATCTCCTAACTGGATCCTTCCTGCTTAAAATCTTAAAACATGAGATGGTACCTACTCTATCCTGGCTGGCAGATCATTTCTGTTCACCTGCTCATATAACACAAAATCCCAAACAAATAATGTTTTGTGCTTAAGTACTTCCATTACAAATTACGTGGTAATGACCACTCTTTTCTGCCCTGAGTACAAAAGTTTAGAATGTACTTCTCCAGTCTTTTAGGAATTTTAGTCACAACAAAATTCCATTCTGAACTTGCACTTTACCTGGCCAGTAGAGTCAAAGGCCACTTTTTCAGTCTCACATCAATTATTTGACGAATTCTTCTCTTTCCTGGCCCCTTACTACATTTGACAAAATCTAACATCCGTCCCTCCAACTGTCAACTGAGGACTTAAAGGGTACCTTCTCTGTCTCTGAATTTTACCTAGACATTTCCTGTCAGTTGAATAGATAAAACACATAAATGATCCAAATGACACTAACAAATATATTTTTTTCACCATGGCATGTTCACTATCTTGTGAATACTGTAAAAACTCTATGTTGTTCTGCTAGATGTCTCTATATAAATATTTTAAATATTTTGTGTGTGTGCGTAATATGTGTCTATATATATGTTTATTAATAAAAAACGTGTTTAAATGTAACAATGTAATGTCGGACAGTTCAAGCTTTGAGTGCATCTGGGGTTTTATATCTGTATACAAAATGTTTTATTACCTCATTGTGTAATTGTCCAGTGTTATTTCTTGTGACACTGAAGTTTTGTGCCTGGCATTTAAACTATGTCTTAGCAGATAGCATTGTCACCTCACAGCAAAAGGTACCCCCGGTTAGATTCTTGGCTGGGGTGCTTTCTATGCGGAGTCTGCATGTCCTCACTGTGTTTGTGTGGGTTTCCTCCAGGTGGTTCAGTTTCCTTCCACATTCCAAAGACATGCAGTAGGTGGACTGGACATTCTAAATTGGCCACAGGTGTGAGTGTGAGGATTTGGATGAATTACCAAGGCAGAGCTAACCACCCAGCAGTGTAAACCTTGGCTATAGACAATCAATCATCTGATTGTCACTGCTGAAGTGATACCCCAACCCTGTGTGCAAAAATGTGAAAAAAGGGGTTACGGATGGATGGATTTAAACTATGTCTGAAACTGCTCCATTTTACACACTACAGCCCTCTGGTTAAGAAAAAGCAGAAATAAAATAAATAATTGGTATCCCTGGCATCATGTTTCACTGGCATCATCATCACAATCTGTGTGACAGTAACAAGCAAATATTCTCATGTGGTCTGTATGAAGTAACACACGACCAGTCCAAATAGTTCTATAATTATCCTTGGGAAATGTCCAACACTGATGCTGTCCATAGAAGATCCAGGCCTCCTTTGATGAATATTCGGATTATAAACATATAATAGCAGAGATCAGACCAAACTGTGTTTGTCTGCATATGTATATGTACACAAGTGCACATGTCTGTATGTGTGTGTGTTTATGGATGTGTGTGCATGTGTGTGTGAGTGTATATGCTCATGCATGAATCTGCATGCATTTTTGTGGGGCAGATAGTGCTGACTTGCTTAGAGATCCTTGTTTGCATGATCTCAAGGGCTAGTTGTGCATCCAAATATACAATGTTATCTTTGAAAGCATCAATGGTTTACTTCCATAGTCTATAGTCTCAAGCAAAACTGAGGGCCTGGTTAAATGAACTCATGATTATGTGTTCTATTCAAGGCTGTTCAAAGTACATAAAATACAGAGTGGCTCATTCAAAGTACAACCATGGCACTTAATCAGAAATACTATCTCTTACTGAGCTATGTGGCTCCTCATCACTTTCACTAGAATGGAGATCTGCCTCTTGATCAGGCTGGTTACTAATATGCACAGATAGTCATCCTGTATTCAGAAGACTCCGGCGGGTCCATGCTTGGCTGCTCAGTGAGCTCAGACACAACTTTTCTTCTTTGTTAATGTTTGCAAGGAGGCAAGAGTAGATAAAATTAGTGACTTACGTTGAAGTCTAAAGAAGCACTGTTGCACTAACAAATTATGTGACATATTGACTAATTCAAGCAGACACATCCTCAAAGCCACTACCAATATAAGTAGTCATCTGAACTGCAGAGGATGGTGTAATTCCAGATGCCATGTGCAATTCCTTGCTTGGAGACTGTCATCTCCTCAAAGCTCTTGCATCAATCAGCATTAGTAATGGGTTTCAGGATTCAAAGATGGCTATCAACTGTCCCACAAAATGTGTTGCATGTCAGAAAAATATGCACAAACTCTCTCATAAGGTGCTAGAAAACATACTTTTTTAATTATGTCTTGAATATAAGGAAATAGAAAAATACAACTTTTTAATCATACATCTTGAAGTGTTTCACTATGACTAGTAACTGCTAATTAAATTCAAAAACACAAATATTTCTTGAGACCAGAAAAACAGCGTGAAATATAAATCTGATATAGCAGAAACACGTAGTCTTGAGTCAAAGGTGCAGAAATTGTAAAATGGTGACGCTGATAGTTTAATATTGTTTGTTCTGTTGTCAGTGAAAAAAATAAAGTAATTTCCTGCTGCAGACAAAATGCAGGGTGTGATACTGCCTCAGGCTTTACAACTGACAGAAGACAAAAATATAATTCCTAAGCACTAATACAGTAGTTGCGAAACACTGACATCAGAAAACTTTAGCCGTCATTGATTGTATTAACTTAAAAACATTCCAGGAATATGAAGATAATATGGAGTGCAGAATTACATGGACAATAATAGTGGAGCCCATGCCATCATAAGTACTGGCAATCAGAGTGTACACATGCTAAGGCTTATGTGTAAGATGATCCAAAGCCGAGTTTTCAGTAAAGCAACATAGACATGCAAAGGAGACCTTTGCTTACGGGTCCTTAAAATAGTTGATGACCGATGGCAAACTCTTCTTTCCTTCCATGGTGTGGCAATAATGTCCTCACAACTATCAACAGTGCTAATCCTCAGATGGCAGTTCGAAGACATATGAATCAAACGTAAAGCATAGCATGGCACACATAGCTTTAGGGTTGACTGGTTGCGCAAATGGCAGCTGCAGTACGTAGGCATCTCATGACAGTATAGTCAACTTTATTCGTGTTTCACCTTGGGCGAACCTATTTACTGAAATTTTTAGAAACAGAAGCAGGTGCACATAGGGAGTTTAAAAAGTGGTATAGTGAAGTTGGTGTAGCAATGTCATTAAATACTTGCACTGTGTGATGAAACTATACTATCTTATGCTTATTTTCTTATTGCTTGTGAAGTATTTTAGAGATAAAATAACAGATTAAGTAGAGCTATATATTTTACATATATGTTTTGCAAACTTTCTTTTTTCTGTGTATCTAACCCGACTTGCTTACAGTAACTGCATCGTCCTAGTTATTTAATGTAGTTATATCTATTTTTATGTACTTGAATTTATTTTAACTGAAGGGTGCAGCTTTGAAATACCAAATTAAAATCTATCTCGCCTGGATTGTGACCAAAAAGGGTCTTTATAAATGTATATATGCTAATGAAGTGGGCAGAGAAATGGTAGCTGAGTTGTAATATGGTATTTCAAAGTTGCACACTTCAGTTAAAATAATTTAAAAGTACAGTACAGCTAGGAAGATGCTGGTAAGAATGAGGGGGGAAAAGACTTGGGGGATTGTTATCACACCTCAGTGGAGTCACCAGGAGAAAAAGGAAAAAAAAAACAGTTGGACAAGATAACAGAATGTGAGGGTGAAGAGCCAGACAAGTGTAATCGGAAATGCTGATGCCATAATTAAAATGTACAGCACTCTTTTGACACCACACCAACAATACTGTGTTTAGAGTTGGAGACCATTTAGAGGAAATAATTTAAGATCCTAGAAAAAGTGTAATGGGTTGTTAAAACAATGGTAAGGGTAGTGGATCAATCTTCATAATAATAGGGGCTACAGAATATCTGAAAGTTCACTCTGAAGAAGAGAAATAATCTGAACATATAGCAGAGTAAGTGGAAAGGTGAGGGACTATATCTAATGAGACAGTCTCCAAGGAAAAGAAGGTATACAGAGATACGTGGAAATAGATTTAGGATAGATAGGTTATACCAGGGCCAGTGGCAGAATGGATAATGTGTTTGATTAAGGATCAGAAGACTGTAGGTTTGACTCCTGCTTGGCTTGGTTGTTTCAGGATACTTTGTTTTTATAGGTAGAAATGTGTTTTTTTTATTTTTAATGCTTTCTTTGAGAAGTTTCAAATGTACTGCTTTGGGTATAATGTGAATATGGCTGTGCTGCGGTTGGGCCTTTTCTTTATTTCTTTGTTATTCTGGTTAAATTAATGCTACAGGTTCTCTTTCTTTTTTCTCATTAATTACTGTATGTTGTAATTTATATATCTCCTATAACAGTTTGGATTGAGCAGTAAAATTGCCCAGCCAGTTGTACAGTGAATCGAATGCTGCAAAGAAACTGCCTTGCGGAAGGACCAAGGCTGAAGCCATTGTTGAAAATGTTCTGGGACCGCACTCAATGGAACGCCTCCTGAAGCACTTCATTTTCCATGTCACTGGATGCTTCCAAGAAGGAAAACATAAGGAGGTCTGAATGGAGAGATGATATGATCAGTAAGAAAAGGAGTGTAGTACAGGAAATTAATTCATCCTCAAGTTTTGGTAAGTACCTTCATATGGTAGACCCTGTTCTCACAAAATCTCACCAAGACAACACTGTTATACAGACAGTGTGTATATACATCAAGACAACACTGTTATACAGACAGTGTATATATATATATATATATATATATATATATATATATATATATATATATATACATACATACATACATACATACTGTAAATATATATATATATATATATATATATATATACATACATACATACTGTATATATATATATATATATATATATATAGAGAGAGAGAGAGAGAGTTAATTAGTTAAAAAAATAAAAGATGAAAGCTGAGTGCACAAGTCCCAGGATAAAAAAAAATGACCAGTCCTTGTAGGTACAGAGGTGCCAGGACTGGAAAGAATGACAGTATAGAATCCTCAATACACAGAAACATTCCTACAATGGGGTTAGATCAGGTTCAGGGAGAGGATACCCCCCCCCCCATTGTAGAAGGAAGTAGTAGTCCACAAAACACAGTAAATGACAGGCCAAAAAAAGAGCCATAAAAATAATAGAGTGGATTATTGAGGATAATGAAGAAATTATGTATTATTACTATTATGCAGGGAGCCCATAAATCCCATATAGAAGATATTCAAAAAGATGAAGAGAGGAAAATGGAAATTTGTGTTCATGGATACAACGGATCCATGAAAAACACCACAAAGACAGAGAAACTTTGGGCTGTTTGAAAAAGTAGCAACAAAAGAAGTGTAAAAATATGAAGAACAAAACCTAGAGATTTTTGAAAGTTATAGAAAAGAAACTTGAGCATGGGAAGGGAAAAATATCTGACATGATGCAATATTTATGCAAAGGAGAAAGCTAAATCAATTAGTACAAAAAATCAGCTCAGAAAATATTTGAAGAGAAATAAAGCCAAAGGCACCCAGATATGGAAAATTTCACAATGCAAAAACAAGATCACAAAGGGGGAATGTAGAATAGAAGATAAGTAAAGTATAAGTTAAACAAATAGAAGCTGAAGTTATGGAATACCTGCAAAGTGAACGATTTAGTGTAGAAAGTCTAACACAGGTTATGCCACAGCATGGTGGAACAAGTCCTCAAATCACAGGGAATCAGGTGGAGGGGAACATCGGAAGAAGAAATATGGACATGGGAAAGAAAAAAAGAGATTTAATATGGTGCAATATTTATGCAAGGGAGAAAACAAAACTAATCAATACAAAAAAGCAACACCAAATATATTTGAAGAGAAATCCTGACAAAAGCATCCAGATATGGAAAATTTCACAATACAAAAAATAAGAAAACAAAGGGGGAAAGTATAATAGAGGAACTGTAACAGAGAAGTTAAAGAAAAAGAAACTGAAGTTATGAGCAATGTTACAGCGTGACAAAACAATGATTCCCCAAATTAAGGAGAAACAAGTAGAACAGGTCGCATATGATCACTTGTGACACGAAAATGCTCTGAAGCCTTCAGTAGAAAACCAGTAAAAACATTCAGTTGGAGTTGCACAGCAAATGAAAGAGCAGGAAACAGTGGCAACTGTGATGCAGTCAATATTGTAGAGTGATCGGCCGATGAGTTCCCATACGAAAGAGCAATGGATGATCAGGGTGCAGCTGAAAAGAATATTTCATAGAAAGGAGGGGTCTGTAACTTTATATAGAAACCCTGCAGGAAACACAGAGCAAAGAATGTGCCCTCAGTTTAAAAGAAAATTAGCTAAGGAAAGAGTTGCTTAATCTAATAGAGATGGATAGACATATTAAGATTGATGAAATAAATAGTTTACAGATAGTCAATAAGACCTAAAATGTTAGAAGTCTGATAAAACAGATACACATAGTAATCAAGACTATTAACAGAAATTCATGCAATTTAACAGAAGCAGATAGAATATATTACTGTGCAGCTAAATTAATAACAGATAAAGTTTTACCAAAAAATGCAGAACAATAAGGGAAAGGAAGGGAAGATATAAAATCCCATGATGGAAGCATCAAATAGAAAAAAAACTGTAAAAAAAAGTAAGACAGGAAGTGTCACTGTTACAGGAGTATAGAAGAGGAAACACATCAACAAAAATACAATAGATGTGATAAAAGCATCGTGCAGTGTTAGAACAGGCCATGCTCTGTCATACACTATTGTAAATAGTAAAGATATCAGCACAGACAACACATTGTAGAAGATATGCAAATAATTATAAAGAAAAAATACATAATAAGCAATTTATTGATGATCCCAAAAGATTTTATGAAAATTGGGAAACAAAGCAAAAGGAATAGAAACACTACAACAAAGAAGCAGAAGAAGAAGGAACAGACACATTTTGGAGAAATATTTATTAAGCTCCTGTATGACATAACAAAGATGCTGAATGGATGTAAAAGAAACAGTAAGAAGTTCAAATCTATAGGATATGAAATGGGATGGAGAAACATCCAGAGAAAATGAAACAAAATTAAGAAAAGCTCCTAACTTGAAAACTACAGGCCTAGAAGGAGTACCTAACTTCTGGTTAAACGCATTAACATCTTTACATGAAGATTTAGCCTCGAATAAGAACTACTTATATACTCATCCCTAACAGGCACCACCAGCCTGGTTAACAACAAGAAAAATGATACTGCTTCTTAATAGTGAACCTGTAAGCCATCCTAAAAGCTAAAGACCAATAACTTGGTTTCTGATGATGTACAAACTATGTATTGGAATTGGTGCCAGCAGAGTTTATAGTCATTTAAAAGAAAATTCAATTGTGGCAAAAAACAAAAGGGTAAAAAAAGAAAGTAATATGGAACAAAGGATCATTTCTTGCTAAATAAACTTATAATGGAGAATTCTAAAAAGGGGAAGAATTGAAGTATGCCATGGATAGATTACAAAAAAGCATTTGACAGCATCCCACATTCATGGATCCATCCATCCATCCACAACCCCTTTTCCCATTTTTATATATAGGGTTAGGGTGTCACTTCAATAGTGACTATCAACTAGAGCAAAGGTTCACACCGCCGGGTGAGATTTCTAATATGGCTGCACATCGAGTAACAGCTTAATTTTAGTTCTCCCAGTGTGAAAACAGAAACTTAGCAGAGAAAGCCAGTGGACCTAAATTTCTGGGTAGATTTCAGTAACTCGCTAGTATGTGTACTGCCTTGATACCAGGAAAAAAGAAATACAGAAGATCTGAAGGAAAATCAGCTATAGTACTGTAGCTATTCAGCAAAAATCAGTGCAAGCTCCAGACATAGTAATCCATGAAAAAAACAAAAGTAGCATTGATTATTGAAAGTGATACACCTAGTGATTACAGTGTCTGATGTATCATAAAATACCAAGATTTGCAGGCAGAAACAAGAATAATGTAGAGGAAAGATGCCCAGACCGTTCCAATAGTAGTAGGAGCAAAGTGTCTAATAAAAACAATTTACAGCCTTATTTAGGTATGCTACCATGTAACTCCATATGAATTGCAGAAGGAGTCAGTTCTGGCACATTGTGGGTATTGTGAAGAGCACTTTTGGCTAACATCAAAGACTGAAACAATACTGATTTCATGAACTTTAATTATACCCTAACTTAGGAATGGGGTGCATTCCCATTATGGCATCAGAAACCCAAAAAGATTTGGAGAAATGAAATCAAGAAACATAAAATTATTCCACTTGCTTTACAATACTTTTCCAAAGAAGAAGAGGAGGCAAATGCCTTTTTGGTCTTATATGAAAACCCTGATGAATCTGCCCAGGCCATATCCCAACAGATTTCAAACATTATGGAAAAACACTCCTATCCCTGGAGCAACATTTCTGCATATGGGGCTGATAATGCCAGTGTCCACTATAGAAAGAAAACTGGCATGTATACCAGACTAAAAGAAAAGTACCTATCACTTCAGAAGGCTAACTGTGGTCCCCACATAATTCATAATACAGCCGAAAAAGCTGCAGCACAACTACCATATGACATGGAAGTGTTTGTGATAAAACTTTTCAGTCATTTCTTAGGTTCTGTCACAAGGACCAGACACTTGAAAGATGTGGCATGGAATTTGAGAATCTGTTAAGGCACTTGCCAAAAAGTGGCTGTCACTGTTGGCAGCTATTGAGGAAGTAGTAAAAAACTCCCAGTGCTCCAATTGTAGTTCCTCTCCCAGGAGAAGAGGAGAGCCATGGCAGATATGGCTGTACTCTTCATATAATGATCATGGGGAGAACATTGCCTCACTGCTCCAGTAACAGTTGCCCTTTCTTAGCACTGTCCTCATTGATTTCAATGAGCACATAAGTATATTAGAAAAAACAGCACTGACTGCCATGGAGACATTTTCAGTGATGGTCTCTCTCTCAAGAAAGAAATGCAGGCAAGAGCTGAAGATGCTTTCTTTGATGGAGAACTTAGGGCACTTATGAACTCATTGGACAGCACTTCTTTTAAAAAGCTGACGAGACTTCATTATGTTCTTGGAGACAGCAGTTAAGTACTTAGAACAGTGGTCTGATTTTAGTGAAAAGAACTACTTGTTTACACTGTCCAAGTTATCTTTAACTGAGCCTTTTCTATTGGGTTTATATCACAACGTCGAACTAACATAAGTTCGAACGTTGTAATATCGAACCCTAAAGTCTGAAATCCAATAATAACGAAAAGACAGAACAATGATTTTTTTCCCCAGGGAAAAAAAATCGCTGTTCCATGACAAAAAAAAAAAATTAAACCTTAAACTTAAACTAAAGTGGGGGCTTCAACCCCACCCCCCAATCTGGGGGGGGGCTGTGCCCCTCACACACCCCCTACTTAAATATACTAACTCCTAGATCGCACCACAGTGGAGGAAATAGTAAAGCCCCGAAAACGGCCCACCGTTTTTTTTTCCCTGGGAAAAAAATCTGTGCGCCGTGGCTTCGCTATTTTTGGATTTTGGACTTTTGGGTTCGATATTACAACGTTCGAACTTATACAAGTCCAACGTTGTAATGTAGACCCTTTTCTATTCACTGACTCACTCGGTGTGATTATTGCCCTGAATCTGGAGGACATAGATGAAGACCATCTTTTCTAGGGCTATTTAATAATCAAGCCTTTTCTTCAAGAATTATGTACCACAAGGTCATCAGGAGAAAAGTAGCTGAAACTTTTCAGAGAAGTGCACAAGTTGACTGCACTATATCCAGTAATTACTAGGGTATTATCTAGATCAACATCCAATACATTTGCAGAAAGAGGTTTTTTTTTTTTGGATAAATAGATAGTGAACATACAAAAATGCTGAACTAATGATGACTGTAAATTACCGGATGGAATGCAGTGACTTTTATTTAAATATTATATCAGACTGGGCACTTCTTTATGCTATCAAATCAAATTTAAAGTACACATTAAAAACAGAAATAACTGATTTATTTTAGTTTGCTTGTAGTGTGCATTATATAGATGTTTTGGTTTTTCTTGGTGAGAATAGTTATGGTTAGTGCAATAAGTAGAATTTAGAGTTTTTTGCTTTAATTTATAATAAACATACTCTTAATTCATCCATCTGCCAACAACCCCTTTTTTCCCATTTTTGGACATGAGGCAAGGTGACAATAATTTACAGCCAAGGTTCAATATTCTTAATTATACACATTTAAACAATTTCAGTGTGACAATAATTTTAGTGTGACAATGATTTACAACCAAGGTTCAATATTCTTAATTATACACATTTAAACAATTTTAGTGTGACAATAATTTACAGCCAAAGTTCAATATTCTTAATTATACACATTTAAACAATTTTAGTGTGACAATAATTTACAGCCAAGGTTCAATATTCTTAATTATACACATTTAAACAATTTTAGTGTGACAATAATTTTAATGTGACAATAATTTACAGCCAAGGTTCAATATTCTTAATTATACACATTTAAACAATATTAGTGTGACAATAATTTTAGTGTGACAATGATTTACAACCAAGGTTCAATATTCTTAATTATACACATTTAAACAATTTTAGTGTGACAATAATTTACAGCCAAAGTTCAATATTCTTAATTATACACATTTAAACAATTTTAGTGTGACAATAATTTTAATGTGACAATAATTTACAGCCAAGGTTCAATATTCTTAATTATACACATTTAAACAATTTCAGTGTGACAATAATTTTAATGTGACAATAATTTACAGCCAAGGTTCAATATTCTTAATTATACACATTTAAACAATTTTAGTGTGACAATTTTAGTGTGACAATGATTTACAACCAAGGTTCAATATTCTTAATTATACACATTTAAACAATTTTAGTGTGACAATAATTTACAGCCAAGGTTCAATATTCTTAATTATACACATTTAAACAATTTTAGTGTGACAATAATTTTAGTGTGACAATGATTTACAGCCAAGGTTCAATATTCTTAATTATACACATTTAAACAATTTTAGTGTGACAATAATTTTAATGTGACAATAATTTACAGCCAAGGTTCAATATTCTTAATTATACACATTTAAACAATTTTAGTGTGCTTGTGTACAGTATGTAGATTATTTGTTTAGTTTTATTGTTTAGAATAGTTATAGTTAGTGTTACATGTAGAATTTGAAGTTTTTTTGCTTGTTTAAATAAACGTGCTTATCTGTTTAATATGTGTAGAGTGTTATTTTCTTCATTAAAGTTTACTTACTGTAACTTATAGCTAAGTAGTGTGTGTGTGTGTGTGTGTGTGTGTGTGTGTGTGTGTGTGTGTGTGTGTGTGTGTGTGTGTGTGTTTGCAATAATGCTTTACTTTTATCGTTGAAGCTACATAATTAAGATTTCAGTATGATGTCATAACGTCATACAGAGGTAACCCTAACTGCATCTCTTTCGCCACTCCAATGGTGATGTTATCATGCACTGGCAGATTTAGGCTTTGGTACAGGGGCACGTGCCTCCCCCTTTTGTTATCTTGATTTATGTGCAGAAAAGAAAAGGGGGGAAGCTAAGCAAATCTAGAAACTTGAAAAATGTACTGCCAAAGCCGTACATTGTGGTATGGCAGACTTTGCAACTGTTGAGAGAGAGAGAGAGAGAGAGAGAGATTGCACTTGAACTATAACTCCCAGAAACCTTCGTTCTTGAATTTTTAAAACTATTTAAAAAAATGCATCAACAAAAAAAAAATTGACGCAGAGTGCGTTTGCTTTCCTCGTAGCTACTATGCAGAACAAAATATGTTACTACACTGCTAGCAAATTCAAAACAGATTTGCACTCGAGTTTTTTTTTTTCGATTCCTGCAGTAGGTACCTTTTGACCCCATTATTATGATGGGCTGCATTCTTTAGTGATTATATAGGTGCATGGAGGCCCTTATTCTTGTCCAGTGGCATAGATCTCTGCCTGCATGACTATAGTTGGTACCATTAGTGGTCGCTGTTCTGCCCTATTTATCTGTGCCTGTGTTTGCATTGTAAACTGCTGGTAATTGTGCAGGAAAAAGGGGAAAGATGAAGGATAAACAAAAGAGAAAAAAAGAGGATCCCATTTTGACTGGAGCTTCTTGCATGGTAAGTAAAAACTTGCAGAGGTCAGGCATTTATATTGATAATTCAGTTTGTAAAATGCATTTATTCCATGATAAAACCAGTGATTTTGCAGCAAAAATGAGCATTTATTGTACTTGTGGTCTTCATCTGCAATTCTGCAGACATTGTTAGAATTTTTTGTAATAAAGTTTTGTGAATTTCTTAAATGTTGTGAAAGAGTGAAGTATTTGTTTTCTTATTTTGTTGCACTGACTAGAAATCAAAAGTGCCTACAGGATGATCTGCCCATTAATTACAGTAAGCAGTAGCTCCGTTAGGTTAGATAAGATAGTAAGTTAAAACTGCATTCTGTAATGCTGTGGGTTGTAAATCCCTATGAAGTGGCCACTTGGTTGTGGTATTTTAACAACTTTATCTTGGGTGGTTTTATGAAATTCTCATATATACTACTCGTAGGAATACATTTACTTCTAGTCTCCTTGTTTATTCATAGGATAAATACAAAGCTAGTAGAGTTTTAAGTTAGAAAACGTGAAGTGCTTACAAACAAATGTACATACTGTTAGTCTGATAAATTACCTTTATGGTTTTAGGCAAACCTCTAAAGGTATACACTTTTAAATATACTAAATGCATGAGCTCAGTTTGGAGTACATTGGCTTGTCAGACTTTCATAGAACTTTTTTTGTACCTTCTTGGCTACTGTAGTCTGCCTCTTTGAACCCTTTCTGTATTGGTGGAAGCTGGATGGAAGTGGGTGTTTAGCCTATTTTGCATAAAGCTGTTACATTTGCTGCAGTGATCATTTGATGTAGAGAAATAGACTTCTGTACTGCATATAGAAGTTAATGATAGTGAAGTATGTTTAAGCAATGAATTTGTGCAATACTTGCAGTCTATTACATGCATACGTGGAGGTGGTGGCAGAACTAAATTGTCAAGTTCATTGTGCTTGATGAGCTTTAACAGAAATGTGTGCATGTCTGTATTTTGTGTGTGTGTGTGTGTGTGTGTGTGTGTGTGTGTGTGTGTGTGTGTGTGTGTGTGTCCATATAGTATGTCTGCACACATAATGTGTGTGAGTATATTTATATAATGTGCATATAATAAATATACACGTGTGTACACATATTTATGTATAACTTAGCTGAGAACAGTTTGTGAGTTAGTACAAGTTATGTGGTAGGACATCAGATAGTTATCTTAAAGCAAAGTGATTATTTGTTGCAAGTCTGTTTTGAGGTGTATTTACCAGTGGAATTCTCATGGTAGGAATAGACTAAGGGTGTCAAGTAAAACATACACAACTTGCTGGATTGTCACTAAGAGGTAGGTCACCCCAGTGGAGTACCATAGGGCTCTGTGCTGGGCCCAATCCTGTTTGCAATCTACTTCTTGGAGTTCAAGGCTAATTTCAAAGGTCTCTGGTTCACCATATCTGCAGACGACTGCAAATTTACATTCTAAAGACATGCATCTGGAGCGTTTCTCCCTGGGCCTCTGCTGAAAATAGGCTCTGTCCAAGTCGGACTTTATTGGTCAACAAATGTTAAATAAATAAAAAAATAAAATAAATAAATAAATAAATAAAATTGGGAGACATCTTAAATTCCACCCATGACACTAACATCCTGTGGGAAGGTCTAACACAGATATGACTGGTGCCAAAGCCATGGATTAAAACTCATTGAAAAGAAGTGCATTATAGTGTCTTTTGAGAAAACACCTACCCAGGCAAATTACTACATTTATAAGAAATGCCAAAGCGTTGATCAGGTAGTTAGACATCTGGGAACATATGAAGACAGTAATCTGGCCTTTGACCAACACATAGCCAAGGCAGTAAGAAAATAATTCTGTGTTACCCATCTTATAAGTAAGGGTATGAAATCCAGGTCCGAGGAAGTGTAGAACCACAGTACTTGGTCCATTATCAGAACAATCATTGAGTACAGTGCCCCCTTTGGCATGGATCTGACTAACGATATGCAACAGTTGGAACACCCACAGAGTTTCCTCACTAAGAGAATCCAGGGTATTAATACACTGTACTATACAGGTTGTCTTACAGCCCTGTTTCTATACTCTGTCTCCTACACGTTGTTGAGAGGTGATCTGTACTTGGCATATAAAGCATCCTTAGATCAAGCCCTGATGGGGCTTTTGCACATCCACAAAACAAGCAGCATAGGAACATAGATCCAGGGATTTGAACTAATCAGAATTCCTGAATGAAGAAGTTGAGAGTCATTGTTCAATGACTCATTTGTATGCATATCAGTGCTGTATTCTTCAATAAGTGCAGAAATTCTAAAACTGTAGCAAGGGTTTTGTAAACTGCAGTAAACATAGCACATTTAGGCCGCGGTGGTGCAGCGGTTAGCAGCGTCGCCTCACAAGAGGTTTTCCCGTTCGATTCTTGGCTAGAGCGCCTTCTGTGTGGAGTTTGTATGTCCTCCCCGCAGTCGAGTGACATTTAAAGACATGCAGGTAGGTGCGTGCGTGAAAGGGTCTGCCTTCTTTGAAGGTTGGGCATCGGGCTGGCAAGTCAGCACCGTAAAAATCTACTTTTAATCACTAGCGGACCGGAGTTCTGCTGTGGCAAGCCCTAACCAGGAAAAGACGAAAAAAAGGTAAACATAGCACATTTAAGGCTTGGTGACTCCCTGCTGCTTTTTTTTTTTTCTTAACAGCATTTCAGTTTGCTTGGGTGATTCGCTGCAGCCAAGACTTTTTAAATCTTTAGCAATCCCTGGCAGAGAGAGTGTAGGGGTAAACTGTAATTTTAGGAACAGCTTTTAGTGTCTGATGAGCTTTACTGTCGCCATTAACTTTTGACTACAATAATGTCATTGTTTTCTCAATATTAAGTTCAATAATGGTTACTAGTTTAAATGCGTTGTGGACGTAAATATATTTTCCTTTTGACATGATTTTTTTTTTTATATATTATTATTCCCTTGTGAATTTTCAGATGCTTTTGGGGTTTTATTTTGCCAGAAGTTCAAACTTTGTGTCATTAGCAACTAGTTATAGCATAAATAAAGCACATGTTTACATACAATTACTGGCTTATGGAATGGGAAATTAGATATGCATGCTTACAAAAATGATTTTGAGTGATCCTCTGTTTCGAATGATCTTCAATATTCCCCACTGCTGTTTCCAAGCATTTGCTTTGCTAATCTGAAGTGTAGCATTTCAGAAACTTCAACAGCTTTTTCAAATAGCTCTTATTTTTCCCAAAAGTACAGAATGTCACTATAGCTTGGTTAGGGGCAGTGTCCTGTTTAGGTGCAATATTTTGGAATACATTACTGTGATTGTCATTTTTTTTTTTACTTTCCTCATAATCAAAGATGTAGGTAAACATACTCACTATACTGAAATGTGTCCAGTTGTTCTGATCAGCTCGTGTTAATGTCAACACTAAAAAAGCACAAAATGTTTAGAACTGTGTAAATGAATATTCACAGTATAGCAGTTCACAAACAATTCTTGTGCCAAAGGAATACATCTCTATAACTAGCTTTGTATGGCAGTTAATTGTAATAGTTGAAAAGAAAGTACATCTTTCCATGTATATTGGGGTAGCATTGCGAGGGGTGAGTTCATTTCTACACTGACAAGTGGGTACTGGAAGCAGCAACATTAGGTTTGAGACAGTACAAAATGTAAATCTCTGGCTACACCCCTGCTCATAATCAAACATCAGATACATGGCTATTTTGGAGGATAGTGGTTTGCTGTTTATATATGTCTGACAGCAACAGCTTGAAATTTCTTACTGTGTTTTATTTGTTGTTTTAGTTTTGTCCCAGTATGACATCACAGTGGTACATGGGGAGGTATCTGCCTTTGGGGATAAAGATGAGGGGGGCACACTGTGTATATGCATGACAACAGCCGCTTGATATTTAAAACTGTGACAATTTGTTCCTTGACAATCATCCTAGATGAACATCAGGGGGATACTCTGAAGGTGACTTTTTTAGTGATTGATAAGGAGGCAGGTACTATATCCAGATTTGTTTTATGCATTCTTACAAGCATTTCTCTCCACACTTTGTAAATTGCTTGTTTTGTCAGGAAACACTTCTACCCTAAAAGAAAAGAATAAAATTGAATGTATTTCTTTACATGTGCTGTTTCGGGGCAGTTATTTCATGACAAGGTTGGAAAAAAAGCTCTAAAGTGGGCCTCAAAGCATTTAAAAACTTGTGGTCTCTGGGGGTCTGGAGTCCCTCATTTCCCTATCTTAATTCACTTATTTATTCCACAGTTATCACAGTGCACCCTTTGCCACTTAGACCGTATTGAAAGGATGCAGAAAACAGCTGAAGAATATTATTTGAGAATTGGTAGGAAAAAGTAATCTGTATAGTGTGTGGATGTCAAGTAGGGAACAGGGGGCTCCATGACCCTTTGCCCAGGCCTCTCTTTCATCTAAGGCCATCTCTGTTTATCACCCCCCCCCCCCACACACACACACACACACACACACACACACACACACACACACACACACACACACACACACACACTTCCTATTGCTCTTCTTTTCAAACTATGCCTCCTTCTGCAAAATACTAGATCCACTACTCTCATGGGTAGAGTGTGTGCCAGGGTCATATTGACCACATCCCCATGTCCCACTTTGCCCCGCTTAAAGATGGCAAACCTAAATCCAAGCATGTTTGTAGCATATAGCACCAAAACAGTATAGACCCCGTAGCCAGCCTTGGGCATAGGCCAACTAGGCACATAGGGCGCTGCTCTAATAGGGGCGCTTTTCCAGTATTTATTTGGTGAAGGTAGACCAAGCTGGGGCACTGGGTGGTGTGATGGGGGTCGCCGTGGAGCCTTTTTGCCTGGGGCACCAGTTGACCTAAGGCCGCTCCTGATAGACCCAATGGTATTTCTGCCAGCTCAGCTTTAATGGTACGGCGTTACTTAGTAACTGCCTTCTAAAAATATTCCTATGGAAGTGCCTCACTGTTATTGATAGTCAGTCTCTTTTCGTTCACGTTTCTTTTACTTTTTCGTACACTCGGCGTTTATTAGGGATGTGGTTATTGTTAGTTTCCATTTATGTTTGTCTATGTGTTTGCTCTAGCCAGATACCCGATCTCTACATCAATACACAGTGAACACTGAGGCAAAGTTTGCAGTCGTCTGAGGGCAAATATTTACCTTATTCCGTACAACCGTATGTAATTGTGCCAGTTATGAAATTATTCAGTTTAGATACTGTCGTAGACATGGATTATTGGCAGTCACTAACAAAGATTACCCTTTGTGGCTTTAAACAGCGCATTTGGATAGAGAACAGATAACATAACACACATCACAGGAACGCTGCCTCGGTTCTCGAACCTCTTGACTCCTAAAACTTTAAGACAAATATAATTTTACTTTCTCTTGCACAAGAGAGTGTATGTGCTTCCTTGGGTTCGATAGTCATTCCGTCAAGTTAACACTACATCACTGCTGTCACTGATAAACAGTCAGCATTGGGTCCATAAACTGTAAATAATTACTAACCACCTATGTTTGCATTGTGCCAGCCGATCTAAAACAATATCAGCTGGCACTACACAATATATTTAACCTCAAAAACCTGTGAAAATTGCTCAACAAGAAGAGCACAGGCGTTGGGTGATCTTTTGTCTGATTCTTAAGTGACATTATTTAACTAATTATTTTCTGACCACACAGAATATTACTGGGATTGTAGCTATAATATTGAAACTAGGTTTTAGGGGCTGTCTCAGTGACAGTCCAAAGTCTGAGACCTTTTACTGCATTTAACCACTCCAGTTATTTAGAATTCATATAGTTTGCTTTAATCTACCACTTAACTACAAGCCAAATTCAGTTTTAACAAACAAACAAACAAAAAAAAAAAAAATGCCGTCAAATGAGTGCACGTTTCATTTATCCAGATTTTCGCAGGCTGTTCAGATTTTTGCCTCATATTTTGGTCTGTCATACAATTTGCGGTTTTCTAATCAAATGAGGACTGACGTCATTAAATAATCACATACATTTGAGTTTCAGACTTAATATCCTTCTGAAAAATCCATGCTAACTCAAAATCTGTTGCAACTTTCTAAGTTTCTAAAAGCAATATTTACAATCTGACCCTAATTTTGGGCGGCCCCCATCCCGTTCTATAATTATGTTTAGTTTGGTCTAGATTTGTTGCGCTTAGAAGTTGAGGTTTGCTAAAATGGGATAATTTATTCGGCCAGAGTATCCCGCTTAACAAATGGAATAACATAAATGTTTACATAGATCTAGGGCGAGACAAGGTAGCATCCTCAATCGATGACTGAGCGAGGAAAGTATTTGGTCTCAACACATTCAGTTCCAAGTAACAAATAGTTGTTACTCAGACACAAATGCGTTTATTCCAATTTGAGACAGGTACCTTTTTGGGGAGGAGAATAGTTGTCCCGTGAAAGAAAGTGGTATGACTCGAAAGTTTATTAGGATACATTTTTTTCACACAGAAGTCAAACAGGCGTAGGTACAGTTAGTAGAAGGCGGGGGAGGTAGACACAATTCTTTCAGAAACAGGACAATGTCTCTTTAAAAAGCGGAGCTGGTCGGCCTTTGTAGCATGTGTATGTAAGCTTCTCCCTTCTACCCTACAAGTGTCAGTTTCACTATGGCGCTGAGAGCTGTATTCTTTACACAATACAAGTTAGTAGGGACGCAAGAAAAGCAAGGGGCCCCGACCACCAGCACTTCAAAAGCCAGCAGCCTTCCTCTAAAGTAAAGTAAAAAGCGAGCTTAAAATACATGTGCATCATACCCGACATTATGGTTGGTCAAGAGCACTTTTGCGGAGTTAGTGACATAGGAATAAGAAAACATTAGCTTCTTGCTACCTGGAGCACCATGGACTAAGTGATATGGTTGTTTGTCTTTAATTGTTTCCTAATTTTTGTACTACATTGCTTCCACCTCAGACCCGAACATAGAACCGTCCCTTTAACGGATCAGCTATGTTATCCGGATCTAAATCGTCCTTTAAGATTAAGCAGCTTGCTCCTGAATTGCAAGTGGTAAGTAAGTCACTTTACATATGATCTGTATATCGCTCTCTGTTTTTCTTTCTTAAGGATTTTCGTTTTGTAAAGTCTGTGTTTAGTTCGGAAATCATTCAAATGTAACATAAGTTCTTCTGTCAGTCTGCGTTTCAATGGCTTAGAGTGCTTCATAGTGATGGTAAAACAAGAGCTTAGTGTTTATTTTCTGTATACTACGTTGCTATACGTTTTTCATTTTGTACTGTAGTTTTAATGTTTATAGAAGGGGCTCTGTATGCTTAACATATCGCATTCGTATGCTGAAAACACTATGTGAAGTAGTGATTCAAAACACGTAGTTTATTTTCAGTGAAAAGACTTTAAGACAGACTTAACTATCACGTGAAAATTTCAAAGTCCTAACTATCACGTGAAGATTTCAAGGTCTTGAATAGTGCTTGTGTGGGTTTGAAGGTACACAGTGTAAGTGCAGACGTGCTGTGCTGATGAATTGTAACATGGCATTATGATTTTTCCCTCATGTGTTTGGTCTGTTTCTCATAAAGTTGTGGTTTTATAGCAAATCATTGAGGATTCAAGTCAGAATATAATGACATACATTGAGTTTCAAGCTTCATACCCTTCAGAAAATTAATGGTAATTCAAACCTGTTCTTTTATCAGCTTTCTAAGTTTTTAAGAACAGTATTTAAACATTGTCCCTATTTTGGGGGCCTTTGTCTCCCATTATTTATGGCTTTGTCCAGATTTCTTGCTCAGAGAGAGGTTGAGAGGTATGGCAGCTACTTTATTTGTAATTGAAAACAGGGATCATAATGATTCAGTGATGTGGCTATTCTGTAAATTCCAGGTGTGTGCATCTCTTAAAATGTGGTAGAAAATCTGTGGAAGTGTAATTTTTAAAATAAAATATATAACATTGTAGGTGTTGTTTCTGTATGTATTAGTGCTTTGTGTCGGGTAACAAGTTTAATTAAATAATATATACACACTTCAAAGTATGCAGAAGGAAAACACACACCAATGTCACTGCAACGTTTTAGGTGGTGTTTCTGTATGCATTAGTGCTCTGTGTCACTTAACAAGTTTAAAAGTATTCAGAATGAAACCTACACCAGTGTAACTACATATATTAGTGCTCTGGGGCAGTTAATAAATTTAAATAATACATACACAATTCAGAGTGTGCAGAATGAAAAACGCTAACTGCAAAGTAAACATAATGGAGATGATATGATGCACTTCAGGAACATAACCGAATGACATATGAGAACATTTTTTTTGGTCATTCTGTAAGCATTCTTGTCTTACTGGATAAAGTGAGCCACAGCCCTGTTAGAATAAGAGTGGTGCCATGGATGGGATAGAGAAAGAATAGGCTACAGAGATGGCACTGGGCCAGGAGGATGAGAGGGTAAGGAGCAGGTGCAGGAGGGTTGAACGGAGAGTCTTTGCAGTGTTTTGATGACAAGACGGTAGCAAAATCTGGAAGGTGGTACAGCTGTGCTTACCTACATTGTTAGGCTGATTATTACTGGAAGGTGTGCACTAGTGACAGGTTGAGGGAATGTCTTTATCATGAAGGTGCATAGGACAGGAGGGTTGTGTGTTTTGTTATGAGACACAATTCTTGCAGCAGCAAGAGAGCAGCAGTATGAAGTAGGAGGAGCACAGGAAGCCGTCCTATAGCTAAGAAAGCATTTGTTAAAAGGACAGTGCTGAGACTGTGTGGCATGATTAGAGTGAAGGTAGAATTATAGACTACATATCGATGGCCAGAAACTGGGGGGATCAGCTAAATGAGATAATAATTTCATATGGGGAAGGTGTGTGTACATGTATGTCAGCAGTTTACTTCGCCCATTTCAGATTGTAGCTGAAACCTGTGTGGCTCTAATATATGTGAGGAAGTATTTTCGTCTTTGCATCCAAGTGTGTGTGGAGACTTTCAGAAAAATATTTTCAGCTGCGTGCTCTCTCTTTTTGAATTGTGCTTCCACAATAAATAAATATGTCAAAAATGTTTTGTAGACCATGTATACATTATTCAAAATCATACAAGCCTCATGAACATTAAAAGTAATTTTGTATATTCTTAAGGAATATGGCAAAACTATCAACATCCAGTTCTTTAGCATAACAATGCTCCTTCATGTTATACTAGCCCTTCTAATAGTTTTGAGTTCACTAACTACCATACTCCACACCTACCACTGATACAAACCTTTACTTTACAATTAACAGTGTAAATTTACCCCATCATAAAAAACAAATGCATATAGCCAAATCCTGTTTTGAAATTTGTACTGTATATTTACCCACAAATAAACTCTTGTCCTAAAAAAGAACTTGACGTAATGAAGTAAGTATAGTTGCAATTAAAGATCAAGAGTTATTCCTATACTACTTGCTCTGTGATGATGCATACTTAAATTCAGGCCCTACATACTTTAATGACATTCTAATTAAAAAAAAAAAACTTGTAAAATGCATCATAATCACTTAAATACTTGGAGCAGCTGAAATAAACTTGATCTTCTACATGCATGGGCAGATTATAAATTTTAGCCAGGTGTCTGTTAAGATGTCAGGCTAATAATATTCATTAATGACTACATTATCCCACCAAGTTATAACATATTCAGAGTAGATCACTTAACAAAAAGAGCAGGAGGTATTCTAACACCCCTACTGCAAGAAGCTTGAACTTACAGTTTTTAATACACTTGTACCCTTTCCTTTAACAACACTGAATTCCTGCTGTTAACTAAATTGCTTCAGTCTCCTGTACATTGTAACATTCTATATTGCACCAGATCAAGTCACCTATAACGCTGAGACTCGTGAAGATACTCTGTCTTGGTGGCATCTACCATAAAACAAGATATAATAATTTTAGGTGATGTAAACATTAATTGCTCCAATAAAGGTGATGTAAACATTAATTGGTCCAATACGTCACTCATAAAATAGTCAGGACAATCAACACTTCTCAATCTTCTATCAATCTATTTGGCCCGATACAATTAATAGCAGAAGCTACCAGAACTGACAACCTCAAACAGGTGTCGTATCTTAAATTTGATACTAACTGGCAATAGCAATTGTGCCTTTACTACAGGAACTCTCCCTGACTATCATCATACCTATATAATGTGGGCATAGTCTAAAGTGTCCAAGTGTACTATTTTTAATTTGTCTAAGAAAAGCTTCTCTGATACTAACTTTAACTCTTTGCTTTGCCATCCTATTTGGAGCCCATTAAAATACCTCTCTGTAGATGATCAGATTCTTACTTTAATAACACCTTCCATGACATTCTAAACTTAATTGCTCCACTAAGGAAACAGTAAAATAAAAAAGCTCACCAGCCATGGCTGTCCTCAAAAACAAAACAAACGACTCCAAAGAAATAAAATTTGGAAAAGTAGACAAAACATGACAGCTCACTGACATTTCAAACTTACAGATCATTTAGAAATAATTTATCATATAAACTGTTTTTACTTTCAGTCTGTTAACAGTAGGAATCTCAAAGTATTCTGACATGGCATTAACAAACTTTTGAAACCAGGGTAAACTACACAACAGAGTCCCCTTCTAAATGATATCAGCTACAATATTGCTTCTAAACTGAATAACAAATTAATGCAAGCTACTGCTTCCCTACTTCCTCATCGTAACTGCCAGTCCTGATTTTAATTCAAATTACATTCCAACCGATCAACTCAAAACAACATCTACATATACTGTGGCTAGCACTTAAAACTACTAAGAAAATTAAAACCTAGCATCTGAATATCTTCCCATTGCAGGTCATCCAGCAGTATACCTCAAAGCAATAATCATTGAACAACATGTACCCAAACTGTGCAAGTAATCTTATCCCAGTTTATAAAATAAGTAATGACATTATTTTTTCAAACTTCAGACCACTAACAGTACTATTGTCTGTATATGACATTCTAGAAAAATGTTTGTATAAGCAACTATTGCATCACCTCCGTGATAACCTTTTACCTCCTGCTCTGCATGGTTTTAGGCTAGAACATAGTACAAATACTGATATGTTATCCTTCTTAAATATGAAGTTGCTACTGAATTAAAATTACCTAACTACAGCAGTATTACTTGATCTGTAGAAAGCCTTTGACAGTGACTTCCACAAATTACTAATAAGCAGATTTGCCCTACTTGACTAAATTAGCCCTCAACTGGTTCATAAGTTGGACCTTTGAGAGATCACAATCACTCTTATGGAAAAACATATCTAATCAGCTTTTACCTCGTATCAGTAGATGCCCCTCAAGTTTCAGTACTAAAACCACTGCTGTTCAACATATTTACCAAAATCTTCATAAATTTGTTGAAATGCTGCCAAAATTCGATGTGCAGATGGCACTACCTTAATTTGTCATACCTACACCTCTGCTCGGCTCCAAAGTCAAACTCAAAAAGCAATTAATAATGAACTAGAAGCGTGGGTAAAGAGATTATAACCGATACATTATTTATTTATTTTTGGTATATAGTAATTTTCTTTTTACTTTCTCTCATAAGAATTCTCTCACACATAAACTACTGACCATAAGCTTAAAGTAAGGCAACGTTTGAAACAGATTATTCAAACTAAACTAATGGGGGTTATCATAAATAAGCATCTCCAGTTCAGCCAGCACATTAACTAGTCACCAACATTTATCAAAAACATTGTGTGCTATGTACAGTAATAAATTTATGGTAACAAAAGAAATGCAGCTAAGCTGAGCCCAGTCTCTCTCCCTCCCAAATCTAATGTATGTATGATCCAGTTTAACAAATCACCAAAAAAAGTCTGCTCCATAACTTGGAGAAGAGTTGTAATAAATTTGCTAAATTTGCTGCTGCCTTTACCCAATAGAACAGGTTACAGTAGAGCACTCCAGTAACTTCAGTTTCTTAAAGTACACGTAATACTTTTAATTATTTCCAACGTAACAATGTACATAATGTACTTTTTTTAAACATAATGTCCAGCTATTAACCATAGCCTTACAAAACATGTCCCAACAGAGAACTCAAGTCTTGGCACGTAAACTAGCTACTACTCACTAAATGTCATGACCACTGTGGTGACACTGTTTCGGTCTACATATGTAAACTGCGGAACTCCCATTTCTCCAAAACTTAGAATAGAATCGACCTCAAAAGTATTTCAATAAAAACTAAAGTAGGGCCTAGTAAGTAAATAGTCAGGTCATTATATTAAATGAGGATTTAAGCTCGTGCTGTTGTAACATTTCTCTCACATCATCCTCCTCTCATTATTACGAGTATTAAACCTGACTTCTTCCCTGATTTATGTTGTCTGCATTCATGATGTCTTTCCTTTTTTTCCATTCCCTTCCACTCATTTTTTTTCATTACTCTTCTCCTACTTCCCCCCTTCTCTTACAGTGTTACATCATTATTTCTTACCCATTCCCTTATTTTTCATAGGTTCATAGATTAGTACTAAGCTAATTGCCCTTGCGAGACATTTTAAGCCTAACCAATTATCCCTTGGGAGACTCAAACCCTGCACCTTGTGTTTGTAAGGCAAACACATTAGGCCACCGTCCCAACCCCTCCTGCTACCTCTCGCATAATTGTTGTTTCCCTATTAAGTTTAACACAGAAGTCAAACATTCAGATTGTCATTTTCTTCCTACTTGTTCTCTTTTAGCCTTATTCCAATATATCCCCATTCTTTCCCACTTTATTGTAACTGTCTTTTCCTTTCTTTGTTTTATACTCTTCCCTCCATTTATTTTTGTTTCCACTTCTCTACTCCCCACCCCTTTTCTTCCCTCATTTTAGTTATATTTCATTTTAAGTTTAATATTGATACTGAGATTTAGTACCTGAGTTCATGGTCTTTATTCTGTAATATTTCATATGTTTTATCTTTCTACTCCCTTACATAATGTCAGTGTGTTATTCTTGTACAAATGTTTTCATGAAAACATCAGTAGTGTATTGTGGAAATGTTTTTCCTCTTTCTTTGTTGTATAATATCTGTACATTTTTGAATACTGTCCTGAAAGTTTGATTACTAATAGTTTTTATTTCCCTGGGACTCTGTTGAAAAGGACAATTGCCCAGTCAGACTGTCCCAGTTAATAAATGGAGTCAAATAAGAAATAAATGTCTATGATTGCCATGTGTTGTTTTTTTAATCTTTGTTTATATGAGAGCTGATGTATTTCACTTCTCTTTTGTATGGTTGTTTCCCTATTAAGTTTAACACAGAAGTCAAACATTCAGATTGTCATGTTAAGTAGACTTCTGTGGAAAGGGAACATATATTTTTACGTAACTGTTGCAGTTTCTAGTTGAAACTATAAGGAGTTTTAAAATGAAAGATAAGCTCTATTAGACACAAAACCAAAAGTTTACAATGAAAGTTTCTTTGGTGTGGAGTCAACATCTTGCACCTGAAGGTAATATATTGCCTTGAAGTATAACCCTGCTGCATAGATGCTTTGATGGTGCTGGGAATGTGGCCCAATAAATGGAAAACTTTGTGTGTATGTTTTACGTATAGCGATAGTTACCATTTAAAAGAAAAAGGAGACTTTATGAGATCTTTGTTTTGGTGATGGTAGGTATAAGTGTATTGGGATGAACTTGGGATTGTACTGTATTCTAGTGGACAGCTGAGCTGAACCTCACTGGTAGAGCAAGTGAGGATTTTAAATGGATTTACTAGCCTTGGCAAGGTTAATTGGATGGTGGAAGTTTGGTGATAGTGCTGGTGTATTTTAATTTGAAGATTTGGGTGTGAGGTACTGGGGAATTTGTTTGCTGTGATGTTTGAAGTCTGGTTGCAGTTATACTGTGCCGTTTTCCACAGCACTGTGCTATAGATGGGGAGAAGGAAAGGGTTTTAACTTTGCTCTTCATTAACTTTCCACGGTTATGAGACTATAAGTGAAATGGAAGGGGGGAGGGGGTTTTCCTCCCTGCAAAAAAAATAAAAAATGCTTTATAATTTTGCTTTTGCTCATTCTTCTTTGGTAGTGGATTTCTGCAGTAATATCGATGCATTGTTTTCATCATTATGGGATAACTCTGTTGACATACTCGTTTTTTTGGATGTTGGTGCTAGTACCTGCATGGTATCCTTAGTATCCTATCAACCTAATGTTCTTTTGATGACTTTTTTTTTCTTCTTTTCCTCTGCTTACCTTTACCTAAGTTGACACGTCTCACAGAAACTTCACAGAAAAACTTATAGCCAAGTACCTTTTTGAGAATGTGCCTCTTGAATGAAATGTTGCCATGCTTTCTGTGCATCAAGCAGGTAAATGGTGTTCTTGCTTTTCTTTCCTTTGTTGTATGGGAAGAATGCTGCATTACACAGCAGAGCCCCTTCTAGGAATATTTGTTTGAACTAGCTACATTTGAGCTCTCTAATGACCTTGGATACAACACTCTTAGCCAACTCACAGGCTCCATTTTCTATCTTTCTTTCTCACTGTCAGTGAGCCATCTGTTTTTGGCCTTAGCCAAGCCTGCCATATAACACGAGAGCTGCTACAGTTTCATCTCCATAATACTGACAGTTTGGAAGTGATTTACTTTGTTTGAGAGATTTAGGGCTAGTTTTTGCCACGTAATTTTCCCAGGGAAATGTTCAGTTCCTAAACCATGAGGGAGGTAAGAGCAAAAATACAGGAAAACTACACTGATATCAAGCAAACAAAAAAAAATGAGTTGGATATCAAAACATGAGATTGAGAAAGGTGTTCAGAATAACAGTTGAAAGGAAGGCAAGCTTGGGGACCATAAGAAGGAGATACTGATATTGCTGAACTGTTGTTACATGTCCTGCTATGACATGAGCAGGATGTTTGGGGTGGGGGGTGCTGTGAAAGCAGTTTGTAAGTTTGGGCAAAGAGTATGAAAGTATTGCGAGTAAGACAACTGGTATCCAGTCACACGTTATGACCATCTTAATAAAATCCTTGCAGTTGGGAATGACACACCAAACAGAGTGCCTTTATTGTCAAAATGCAACTTCAAGGATTATCAGTCATTGCATTTGTGATGGTGGTAGAGAGGGGTTTGGGGGTCTCCTGCTTCATGGAAGAAATTCTGCCCAGAAATGGTAATGTAAGCACTGTTTAGTCAGTCAACTCAGAGCAGGCATATTTTAATCAAGATATTCAGAAATTAAGGCATCTGTATCCAAAACAAAGGGTTCAACTGGAGCCTGACACAGTAATTTTCAGGCATGGTGTAAATTAGTGCGTAGTGTATATTAGCAATTTACTGTAGGGGAGAGCAGTGTTAAAATGACCAGCAGCAGGGGGGTACAACTAGTATGAAGCAGTACTGCACCACTTTGCTCCATGGCATTTGTAGGTTGGCAGGCAATAACTGTGCACATTCCTGGCTCAAGAAATCACCAGCTGGTTCCTATCAGGATAGTTAAAATTTATTATTTGAAGACATGCATAGTTTTATGGGTTTGCTTTAAGCTAATGCTACAAAAAATACTAGTAGGTGATGTGAATGTTAATAGGTTGGACATAAAACTCTAACTGTCCTACAACTACAGTGAACTTCTTTGGTTACACACAACTAATTAATAGGCTTACACATTATAGTAAGCCATCAAATTCCCTATTAGACTGGATCCTAGAATCGGACCCCACCAAATACACCACCTCAGGTACAGTGTCTGATTATCTGAGTAACACTCTCCCAATGTATACAACTAGACATCTCATACATCCACTTAAAAAACATTATGTTTATAAAACGGCACACAACTTTTCCAAGTTTAACCCAGGAATGTTCATTACTAACCTATCATCTTTTAACTGGAACTTTCTAAAAACCCTCTGCTTAGGTGATGCAGTAAAAGAATTCAGTACAACTTTACTTGTTGTGTCTTTCGGCTTTTCCCGGTTAGGGGTCGCCACAGCAGAACTCCGGTCCGCTAATGATTGGTAGTGGATTTTTACATACTGGGTTACCAGCCCTGATGCCCAAACTTCAACGAAGGCACGCCCCATTCACGTATGCCTCCACACAGAAGACGCTCTAGGTGAGAATCGGACGGGACAATGTCTTGCTATGAGGCGACAATGCTACCGCAGCACCACCACCGCTGCGGTAGCGTTGTCGCCTCATAGCAAGACGTTGTCCCGTTCGATTCTCAGCTCCTAAATAGCCTTGCACCTCCCAGAAGGAAGAGACTAAAAACAAATAATAAAATTTGGCAATCCAAAAAGAGTAGGATGTTAATGCAGGATAGAGAAAAAGCATGAAAGAATGGCAAAAAGAGAAAACTCCACAATATCTTAAACTTCAGAATGATTTGCAGTTGTACTAAAACGCAAATTAATGAAAACAAAAAAAAAAACTATACTATAATAACTTTCAGTATAATAGTAAATGCAACCTTAAATTCTCGACAGCCGTTAAAGAAGTCTTGCATCCCAGCCATAAATTCAACCTTGACCCCTCTCCTAGTGACTCCTCACTTGAAACTGCAGTACGGTTCAACTCTTATTTCATAGATATTATAGCATCTCTAACCAAGGATTCCCCTACATCAAATCCTAACCCTGCCCAGCAGCCACAAATCACCACATCCACTTTTCACCTTCACACCTGTACCCACATTCTATTTAAAACTGTTCTTAAATAAACTCAAACAGTGCTTTACTTCAGCTAATGACCTTCCAAGTGAATACCTTAAAATAGCAGCCGATAACATTGCCTGCTGTCTCTCAGTCCTTATCAATGGGTTAGTCCAGGAATCGCACATTACATCCCTTTAGAAAAAGTTATACATTATCCCTCTGCACAAAGGAGGAAATTCAACAGACATTACTAAATTTGGTCATATAGCAATCTTATCCATCTTCTACAAAATAGTTGAAAAGTGTAGTCAGAAACAATTGCTAAACTATCTCCTGCAGGAAGAACTCCTATCCCCCACACAATATGGCTTCCGTCCTTGCCATAGTACTAATACAGCACTTCTAACCTATATAGATACTGTCAGTAAAGCTAGAGATAAAGTCCTAGCCAAAAGCTGTCTCTGTTTTTGCTGAACACCAGGATATACTATATCCCTAAATGTGAACAAATCCATATTAATTATATTGCATCTCCTTAATCTCCCTTCTTCACTCACTCTTTCTTCTGTCAGTTTCTCTTCCCTGTCTTTCTCTTTAACTATGCCATAAACATGCTTTTCTCCCTCTTTGTATTGCAATTCATGTTTGTATTATACTAAGTTACCATTTAATTTCTCCGTAAACCGGATACAGTTTCCTATTAAATCATTGTCCTATAACTTGCATCTATTCTTAACCAATGTTTTCATATTATGTTTAATTTGGTACAATTATTTCAACTGTTTTTTGTTTTGTTTTATTTTTGTATTTTTAAAGACTGTAAAATTGTTCTTAAAATGTTTTGTAATACCTTGGGGCTTCTCTCCATGGTCCTCTGCTGAAAATGGGTCCTACCTAGTCAGACGTTCCTGGTAATCAAATGTCAATAAATAATAGGTTATGAGGGTGCCTCGGGGGTTGTTTTTTTTTTTTTTTTTTTTTTTTAAATGAAGGTTTTCATTAAAACAAAAAGTCTTGTAAAATGTGATTACAGGTTCAAATTGAGATGACAAAACTACCTGTATAAAGGATCAGGCTGTCAAACATTAGTTGGTACTTATAATGCAAACAATGGAAACAGACATTTAAAAAAGCTGATATACATGTTAGCTGGATCTAATAACTTCTTTTCAGAATAGCCATGCTATCCATATTATTTTGGAATGTGAATGGTCTTGCAGGTGTAGGCAAAAAGAGTGCAAATAGCAATGCTATAGGAGACACGTTTGGAAATAAGTAAGCATGTGAATTTGACAAAGAAAGGATTTCAGAATGGATATTCAGCAAAATGTCAGGGACAAAGGAAAACGGAAGTACTTGTACAAATTACTAGAGAAGCTCCAATATCATGCCTGTCAACTGTCCCATATTTTTGGTCCGTTCCTCATAAAATTTATGGATTTCTGGCAAATCTCTGAGGATTGATGTCACTAAACAGTAACATATACATTTGAGCTTCAGACTTAATATCCTTCAGAAAATGCATGCTAACACAAATCCTGTTATTCTAACAACTGTATAAATTTATAAAAGCATTATTTAAAATCCGGCCCTATTTTTGGGTCTTTGTACCACCATTATTTTAGGTTTTGTCCAGATTTCTTGTACTGAGAGGTTTAGAGGAAAGGGGCTACTGGCAAGGGAGGAGGATTACTCTGGCATGTATTTATATTCCACCTAAAGCTGCTGCTATGGAGGTTAAGAACATTTTCTGAGAAATAATCAGCTTTCAGCAGGGAATATTACTTACGGGTGGGGAGTGGAACTTTTTATTTGCAACAGTTAGGATGTGTCTGGGGACCTTGAAGGGAAAAATATAACAAAGGCAGATTTCTGAAGAAATTTATGAAAATATTGGTATGGAAGATGAGAATTCAGTGGTATGAACACTGAGATAATTTTACATATTATTCCAAAGGGTACAAAAGCTGGCTAGACTAGACATAAATGTATATTTTACAGGAACACTTGCATTTAATTCAAAACTTCAACAGCTATTAAATAACTAATTCAGATCATGCACCAATAACAGCTAAAATGCAGGGTAATGAAGTAAAAGTAAGACCCTAACAGCTTTCCACATATGAGTAATTTAAGGAACTAGTAGTGGAAATTATTTGAGAATTATTAGGGAAGATAGAAATTTCTTCAGAAGTGATAGCACTGAGTGGGATAAAATGAAAGTGGAGTTTAGTAATAGGGTAGAAATAAAAAGAAAGAGATATGGGATAAAATGAAAGTGGAGTTTAACAATAAGGTAGAAATAAAAAGAAAGAGATATGGTTAGTAACAAAAATTATTTAGAGGAGCTGGCAAAGGTTAAAGTATTGCAGAAAAAGGGGAATCTCAGAACTATGTACAAGGTCCATATCATTATCTAAAAGATCTTTTAATTTCAACCATGACAATTTTTTATGTGTAACAACTGTGTTTGATAACTTCAGAGCATGAACTTTTAGCACAATGACTTGGGCAACAGGAAGTAGAAATGGCCGTTGCCAAACATAGGGAGCCTATAACAAGAAAAATAATCAGAGATCCTGTAGAGGTATTGGAGAGGTTTCGGAAATGTTATGAAAATTTGTATAAAGCAGAGAGAAATGTGAAAATCAAGAAAGAGCACACATGGGAATATTTATGGAAGACTTAAATATACCAAGGTTAGAAGTAGACGAGGCTTAACAACTAACAGTTGAGATAGGAGGAGATGAGATAAAAATGGTGACGTGTAATCGGTCTGCTGGAAAATCTCTTGGCATAAATGGTATCTGTGTGGAACTTTGAAAGCTTGGAGGGAAAAAAATGATTAAAGTTCTGGAAAGTTTTGTTTAACCATATTTTAAAAGGAGGGAAAGCACCAACATTCTGGAAGAAAGTTGTAATGCTTAAAGGCAGTAAATACCCATCAGAACCAGCTTCATATAGATAGGCCCATTGCAATTTTAAACCAAGATTGTAAAATGTGTACGTCCTTAATAGCTAAAAGAAAGGCAAAGGTGTTGCCAGAATTGATAGTTGTAGATCACTGTGGTTTTGTGAAGAGGAAGCGAACATTTGACAGTGCTAATAGTACAATAATGATCCAGAGGGAAGCAACATGTAAGAAAATACTGCTGCTCTTGGTGGGTCTTGATTGCAGAGGAAAACATTTGACAGAGTAAGCTGGGACTTTATGAATTGGGCAATAGAAGCATTTGCATTCCCTGATACAATAATAAGATCAACTAGGAGGATATATGGGGGATGGGTGGCAAAAATTCAAATGGGAGGGTCCCTCCCAGACAAGTTGTGACTGAAGAGAGGATCAAGGCAGAGGTGCCCCCTTTTTTAACTTTATTATTTACTTTATATTTAGTGCCATTTACAAAGAAAGTAAGAGACTCAAATCCAGGATATAATTGGTATATTAATCTAGAAAAGGTGGCTTTATTTGCAGACAATATTATTTTGTACCTGACAAAACCGGAAAAGGACATCTCGGTGTTGCGGGACGTTCTGAGACTGTTTCAAGTCTTTTCAGGATATAACATTAGTGAAGATGGTTTACAGCCTTTGTTTTATGTACCCACAGGGGACATGATAAAATGAAGTATTTAGGATTATGGATTTAAAAAGGATTTTGTTATGGCAGCTAAAGGTATGTGGGAGGAGACTAAACAAAGGCTAATACAAAAACTGAGAAACTGGAAGATTTTGTTTTAGCATAAGGATGGTGAGATACAAGCAGTGGATATATGGTTTCATCCCTTTAGTTGTATATATAGGTCAGGCATATTTTTAACAACCAGAGGAGAAAATGTAGAGAGTAATTAATAAAGATTTAAAGGATTTTATCTGAGAGGAAGAAAGGGCAAGGGCCAAGTGGGAATGGTTGATCCATACAATAGAAAAAGGTGGTTTATAGGATCATAGGCAGTTAGTAGGCTATTGGCCCTGAGGCCCTTACAAGCCTAGTCAAGAATTTTAGCCCATGTTCCAACAAGTCAACACCCTATGCCACTATCCAGCAGGGACATAGGTGGCATACCAGGGGTGTATTTTCTGTTCCCCATCCAGTTATCCAGGTTGCGCTTAAAAAGGGGTAATGAGTTACTCTGCTTTACGTGGAGAGGGAGTCTATTTCACAGAAGGAGGAGTCTCTGGGACACAAGTCTGTCTCGCCAACAAGTCGAATTGATGTCACAGACCAGGTTGAGGTTGCATGTGCGGGTTACTTGAGTGAAGCTTGACTTGCAGATATGCAGCAGTCCCATCAGGGTGGGGTCTGAGATTGCTTTGTATGCCAGACAGAGGTCACCTCTGAGGAGTCTGTAGGAGACTGAGTAGAGACGGGGCTTTTAGCCTATCTGTGTAGGGTAGATGTTTGAGACCCTAGATTCTCCGTGTAGGGTAGATGTTTGAGGCCCTGAATTCTCCGGGTGAGTAATCTCTGTGGTCTGTCCAGCTGCAGCATGTGCTTTGTGAGGTACATGCCAAAAGGGGCATTGTATTCAATAATCGGTCTTATAAGGGAAGAATACAGGGATGTTATGACCACCTTGTCCCTGGATGAGATAACCTTACTAAAGAGGTGGGCCATGTAGAAAGCTTTTCTTACAACGGAGACAATATGATGGTCAAAAGTCAACCTGGGTTCCCAAGTCCTCACTACTGATTGTGTGCTTAGTGCCTTATTAATCAATGTGATAAGTTTTGGGGACATCATTCTCCCCAAAAGGGATGATGATGCATTTTTTGGCATTCAGTTTAAGGCCATGTTTCTGGCACCAGTCATTTGTTTGGGTGAGATCCTCCTGGAGGATTTCCACATCACTAGGGGAATTGATGACAGCACCCAGCTTGCAGTCATCTGCGAACTTGGTCAGCCATAGCCCACTAGATTTGGTCTGCACCTCTGAGAAGTATATCCTAAACAGCAGAGGCCCCAAGACCTGTCCCTAGGGTACACCACTTGCTACGGGTCGACTACTTGAGGTGGCTTCCCCTATTTTGACTAGGTGGGTTCTATCAGTGAGCCAGTTTGCTACCCATCTGGTAACACATGAATTGTTGCCAAGTTGAGAGAGTTTATCTATTATACCTGACAGGGGAGTAGTATTGAACGCCTTCACCAGGTCAAGGTGGGCGGTGTGCACTGCCTTCTCCTCGTGTATGGCCTTGGTGACTGCTTCAAAGAAGTCAACCAAATTTAACAAGCATGACCTCCCCTTGACAAAACCAAACTGTGTGGGATCAAGTGCCTGGAGGTAGCCAATGTCCTTGTTAATGAGGTCCATGAAAATCGCTCCATGGCCTTGCAGATCAGACTAGTTAGGCTGATGGGTCTATAATTTCCAGGATCAGTGGATGCTCTTGTGCAAACGGATGACCGTAGCAGTCCTCCACTCTGCTAAGATGAAGCCAATACTTGGGCTTTGGTTGACTAGGATGCCTAATGGTGCTGCAAGTTCCTGCCTGAGTTCATGTAGGATGCAGCCTGGGATGTTATCAGGTTCCATGGAGGCTGTATTATTTTGTCTTTTAGAGGGCAGTGATGACTTGCTCCCTAGAGATAAGGGGAAGGGGGCAAGTACTGGGGGTGTGTCCTGTTTTACTGATGGGGGGAAGAGGAGTGAAGTTTTCACTGAACCTGTCTGCCAGCAGGTTGGCTATATCGAGAGAGTTTGTGTATGTGGTGTCCTTGACCACCTGTTCTGAGCAGATCTGAGTGCTTCCCTTGAGATTGTGCACATATGTGAAGAAAGCCTTATGATTGTCTTTACTAGATGTGGCCAGTTTGGACTTGAAGTTTGCCTTGGAGGATTTCACTAGTGCTCTTACTTGCTTGTTCAGGCTAAAGAGAGATTTGCTTCCAATTAGACACCTCCTTCTTGGTCCTGGACAGCAATTTTTTTCCTTTTATTATATAGTTTATTTATTGCAGATGTCCACCAGACAGGTTTACTTGTCCTTGAGGAGGAGGATTTCATCCTGTCTGGTATTCCTGATTCCATGCAGCTATATAAATGCAGTTTACTATCAATACTGCAAAAGGCAAAACGGTTGCCGTTTGCAATACCAAAATAAACCATAAAACCCGCAAACTCAACTCCTACACAATGTCGACTCAAATGATCGACACATTTGAGTCAACATTGTCACCAATAACATTGCGTGATATCAGTATAGGAGCTGATATAAATCAAACTCCTATGCGATATATCACATTTTTGCAAGGGGGCAAGCCCCACCCCACGCCCTAATAATATATTCCAACTCTGACATCGCACTGCAGTGGGGATATGGATGAATTTCCAATCCCCACTGTACTACAATCTCCTTACAGTTTGTTGAACACACCCATTCGCATAAGTGTGTTTGACAAACGCATACACTTGACATTGTGCAAATGACAATCTGATTTTCGACAGCATAGCTTGTCGTTCACACAATTGATAGTAAACCATATAAATGCTCATATAGTTCTTTGGTATAAGTTTGGACATTTGTGTCAGTTTCTGTGGAGGGTGTGGGGGCTGTGAAGCTGTTTATACTCTCCCTCAAGAGGTTGTAATCAGCTTTTAGAAGTTTTTTTGTTTAACCCTAGCTGGGGGGGGGGGGGGGGTCGGGGGAAATGGTGGCTTTGAATGTGACTGCTTTGTGGTCTGATCTTACCAGGGATGATGACACTCTAGGGATGCTGCAGTGGTTACTCATGTTGGTTAATACCAAGTCCAAGATATTTTCACCTCTTGTGGGGGTGTTAACTAACTGGTCCAAGGCATATGCATTGACGAAATCAAGGAATCTCTGGGCATTTGTGTTTTGGCATTAGTATTTCTTCCAGTCTGTGATTGACTAGTAAACGTCGTCCAGGTTCAGGGTAATGGGTTGAATCTAGATGGATTCAAAGAGGTCCAGATAGGTGGAGTGGGCGTCTTGAGTCAGAGTTGGAGGCCTGTAGCTCTAGCTATGATTTGAATAGTGGTGTTTTCAATTGTTAACTGCACCTGGAGTATTTCCTGCGCATTATACTGTTTGACTAGCCTAGAAGTTTGTATGTCTTTTATATATATATTGCAACTCTAGCTCCTTTTGTTTTGCTGTCCATGGCTTTGGGTCTAAATGAATGATAGGATGAGTAACTTGGTATGGCTGGGGTGCTCTCTGCAGCTTTGAACTAGGTTTCATTGACTGCACAAATGTCAGTTTCTTCCAGGGTTAAGAATTCTTGCAATGAGTGCAGTTTCATGTTTAGACTAAACTAGCAGCATGACCTTTAATTTACGTTTTGATGAAATTTCATTTTGGTAGATTTGACCTCATGGCATTGCCTAAAAAAGGCACTTTTGGGGGGGGGGGGGGGGCAAGAGGCTTTGCCAGGATCCTGAACCCAAGGGAGACAGATGCAGGCCATCCCTGGCAAAGCATCGTGGCTTGTCAATCATGTCATCCCAGGCTGTCCGGTATTGGATCCCTGTTGAATGACACCAGAAACTAAGCCAGTTGTTAAAGTCAGTCATTTTCTGTTTGTACTGAGGCATCATTCTGGGTGATGGTAGAATGCTGCTTAAGGCTAGAGACATACCTGCCTGGGACTCGCACTCAACTCGTTTAGGATTACCTGATTTTGAAGGGATATTTTTAGAGCTGCACAAGTAAGGCTCATAGGGTCTATATAATGTCATCGAAATGGCCGTTAATAGAACAGCTTTAATATTGAAAATGCCATTCATAGATGTTGCTCTTGTGGGGGGCTATGCCCTCAGACCCCCCGCTAATTTTATATATATATATATATATATATATATATATATATATATATATATATATATATATACACATATATATGTGTGTGTGTGTATATATATATATATATATATATATATATATACATATATATATATATATATATTATAGGTTCATAGGTTTATAGGCTTTTATAAGCCTAGCCCAAATTTTTGTGGCTTACGCCACCCCTTATATGAAAAAATACTGTGCCCATTAGTTTGTTGTGCCTCTGTCCAGCAGTGACAACAGAGATGATTCCCGGGGTAAACCTACGATCTCCCATCCACAGGTCAAGATTTCTCATGAACAGAGCCAGCGAGGTGCTCTGCCTCACATGGACCGGGACTCTATTCCACAGCATAGGGAGTCTCTGAGTGATAAATCTTATCCCTCCAGCACGTCCTATTTATATCCGTGCTAAGGTTTAAGTCGCTTGCTTTAGTGGTTTTGGTGGATTTGGATTTTTTGAGGTGGAGCATGTCCATTAATTCCGGGTTGGACATGGCCTTGTATGTCAGGCACATGTCACCTCTGAGCAGACGGTATGCGACTGAATAGAGCTGGAGTTTCTTCAATCTGGCAGCATATGACAGATTTTGGAGTCCCTTTATCCTTTTGGTGAGGAACTTTTGGAGTCTCTCCAATTGCTGCAGATGTTGGGCGAGATACATCCCGAATGGGGCATTGTACTCGATCATTGGTCTGATAAGTGAAGAGTACAGGGGAACAATGACCTCACTAGATCTGGATGTGAATCCCTTCATGATCAGGTGGGCAATGTAGAAGGTCTTTCTAACCACTTTAGCAACGTGAGTGTCAAAAGAAAGGCCACTGTCAACCTGGGTCCCCAGGTCCCTTATAACCTCTTCTGTGCGTAGTGGATTGCCACCTATATGGTAGCTTGGGGTTACCTTATTTTTCCCGAAAGGTATGACTATACATTTTTTGGCGTTTAACTTTAGGCCATGGCTCTGGCACCAGCTATCTGTTTCCGTGAGTCCCTTCTGAAGGATATCCGTGTCCGATGCACTTTCCACTATGGCGCCCAGTTTGCAGTCGTCTGCAAACTTTGTCAGCCAAAGTCCTCCCATGTTGGCCTGTACTTCTGAGAAGTAGATGCCGAACAATAGGGGGCCAAGGACCGAGCCCTGTGGGACACCACTTGTGACCGGCTTGGAGTCTGACATAGCGCCAGCAACTCTAACCCTGTGGGTTCTGTCCTTAAGCCAGTTTGCAACCCATCTTGTGACATATGGGTTTACATTTAAGCTGGTAAGTTTTTCTACAATACCAGAGTGGGGTATTGTGTCGAAAGCCTTTGCAAGGTCAAGGTAGGCTGTATGGACTGCCTTTCCCTCATCAATGGCCTTGGTGACTGTTTTGAAGAAGTCGACCAAGTTCAAAAGGCATGATCTTCCCTTGACGAAGCCAAAATGGGTCGGGTCCAATGTCTGCAAGTCCCCTATATCTTTGTTTATGAGCTCCATTATGATCCTCTCCATAGCTTTGCAGACTAGACTTGTTAAGCTTATGGGGCGGTAATTACCAGGGTCCGTAGAGGCACCGCCTTTGTGGAGTGGGACCACAGTTGCCGTACGCCACTCCTTGGGCACGTATCCTGTGGTAAGGCTGAGATTAAACAGCTGCCTTATGTGCGGGTTTAATTCCTCATTTAGCTCGTGTAGCACACAGCCGGGGACACCATCCGGTCCCATTGATGCTGTGTTTTTAGCTTTAGAGAGAGCAGCTTTCACCTGCGCATTTGAGATGTCTGGGAGGATACACTCCGCTGGGATAGTTATCTCTCCTTTAGGGGGGGAGAGGGGGGTGAAGTTTGCACTGAACCTGTCTGCCAGTATGTTGGCAATGTCTGTGGGTTCAGTGATTTTGTATCATTTTGGACTAATTCTGAGCATATCTGGGAGTTTCCACCCAGGTTCCTAACATAGCTGAAAAAGGCCTTATGATTGTCCTTTGAATCCATGGCAATTTTTCTCTCAAAATTGGCCTTAGTTGATTTTATGAGTGCTTGTATTTTTTACTAATAATGATCAGGGGTGACTTCCCTTTTATGGATTTTGTTCTATCATGTAATAGCTTTCTCCTCTTATTGTAAAGTTTGTTAATGGCTGGGGTCCACCAGACTGGATGTTTGCCCTTTGTGGAAAGAGTCTTGGTTTTATTTGGGATTGCCTGATCCATGCAGTCCTGGAGGTGTTCATAGAAGGCATTTGTAAGGGCTTCCGCAGCTTGGGTTGTGGTTTCCACTGGCTCAGGGGCCTTGAAGGATACCACACCAGTCTTGAGTATTGTGAAGTTTGCTTTAGAGAAGTTCTTCACTGTGGTCTTTTTTGTTTGAGGTGGGGGCGGGATGTGGATTTCCAATGAGATTAGTTTATGATCAGATCTCACCAATGAGGGATATACTTCCGGTGTGGAGCATTTTGTCCCCATGTTTGTGATAATGAGATCTAGTATATTTTCTCCTCTCATGGGAACAGTGACTAGCTGTTCCATGGCATTTGAATTTATGAACTCCAGGAACCGTTGGGCTAGAAAGTTAGGGCTTGAGTAATGTTCCCAGTCTATATTCGGGTAGTTGAAGTCACCCAATATGATGGTGTTTTAAGATACATTTATACCCTCCAGTGTCTTCAGGAAGGCTGTGTGGGGTTCCTGAGTTTGAGAGGGTGGCCTGTAGCATGCTACAATTTGTAGAGCAGGTTTGCCTATGGTTAGTTGCACCTGGATGGTTTCCGAAGCTTCGTGCGTTGCCACCAACCTGGAGGTGTGGGTATCCTTTATGAATATGGATACACCCCCTCCTTTTGTGGTGTGGTCCAGGTTTTGGGGCCGGAACGCATGATATGAGGTAAAACCTAATAGTGCCGGGGTGCTCTCAGGAGCCTTGAACCAGGTTTCAGTTACAGCACAGACATCAATGTTCTCCATACTGAGAAGGGCCTCGAGTGCGTGCATTTTGAGATTTAGACTTCTGGCATTGAGCAGCATTACCCTCGATTTCTTCCCATTTTTGTTTTCTAGGGTGGTAGGTTTAGAATTTGAGCCTTGCCTAAAAAAGGCACTACGGGGGTGGCAAGAGCCTTAGCCAATATCCGGAATCCCAGGGGTGACAGGTGCAAGCCGTCCCTATATATATCTCGTCCCGTATATCTCTCTCTCTCTCTATAGATATAGATATATATATATATATATATATATATATATATATATCAACTCCGAGATCATACTGCAGTGGGGAAAGGGCAAATTTTCCGATCTTCACTGTACAGTGATCTCACAAAACACACCTTGATGAACGGCTTTTTCGATATTAATGCCATTCAATTAATGATCTTTTCGATGCCGTGGTATAGACCTGGCTCATATACATAACACAAACCAAAAGCTATAATTCAAAGTAGAAAGGGGGTGACTATGAAACGGGGTATTTCAAGAAATAAGGAAAGAATGGGATTTTGGACAAGGATCCTTAAGAAGAACTTCTACAAAATATTTTATTTATAAAGTAGCAGAAAGTATACTGAGAACTAAGTCAACATGAGAATAGAGAAAGGAGATTTTTGCAAATAGGGATGACTGTAATTAAGGATACAGACAATAGGCAAAAGGGGGGCTGGAATTTACTGGAGAAAATTGGCAAAGGAACCAAGGTATTTAATGCAAATAACTAGAGAGGGAAAGGTATTAGAATGGGAAGAGGCTGATACGACATTTGTACTGCAGACAAGAGGCTGCCTGCCCCATCTGGGATTGATATCCGAGTACAGGCAAAGAGAAAGGGATAGAGGAATCCTAAGTGAAAGATGTGCTCTGATAGTTTCCTGATGTTAAAAAAATTAACTAGTAGGGTGTGTAAAATACTGCATGATAATTATAAGAATCAATTAGAAGAGGTTAGAAAAGATTGGGAAGAGAGGTTGGATACGCAAGTCACAAGGAAACAATGGCAGGACGTATGTGTGGCTCCAAATTATGCGACAGAGTCTATAAGATTTAGGATGTTTGCTTGTTAGTGTTTGCATAAGTACTTTTTGTGATGATCCCGATGGCCACTAGGAACAAAAATGGATACACACAGTATTTTCAAATGCAGCTGTCTGCACCAAGCATAATGTCCCTTAAGGGCACATTCCAGACCTGTGCCTGAACACGCTCTTTCAGCCCAAAACAAGACTCCACACTGACCACTTTGCAGCACTGTGTCCCTGTTCCAAGTAGCTGACGCACACACTTGGATATTTAATTTTCACATACATCCCAAGAAAAGGTTGACACAGATTTACCAGCTGTGCCCCCTCTGCTGGGACTATAAGGGCTGCCACCAGTCCGCTACTTTAAGGCTGTTACAAGGGTACCCATTTATACTGAGTAAAATTAACACTAATACAAATGGTAGAGTTTGTCCATTGCAGCAAGGCTTTCAGGAGCAGCCACAGTGTCACTAAAATAAGCATAAGTACTCTTAAGATGTTAAAAGTATTCTCGAAAAGACCAGCCACAATGAAAGATTTTAATAATAAATAATAGAAAATATGAGAATACTGAATGTCTAGTTAAAATAAACACTAGTGTTTCAATCACAGGATATGTAAAAATAACACAGTTGGATAGAGTCACACAGATGCAGAAAAACAATACTTAACTAATCTCACTATATCACTATATTTTCCTCACTGATTTAAAGAGTTACTGTTTCCTAGTTAAGTTACTTACTACAGAAAGGCAGGATGAGGTGTTAGGTTGTGTGAAATATCTGTGGGAGATCTTTCCTGTCAGGTTCTAAAAAACTAAGTGCTGCTGGGAGAGTTCTGTCATAATTCTCACTAAAATCGAAAAAATAATTTCAGTGCTGGTTATAGAATGACATCACCTCTGGTCACCTGACTCTGGGTACAATACACACCTAAAGCTTTGCTAAGATCTGTTGCAGCATCTGAAAGCTATAAAACAATTTCAAAAACTTCCACTCTTCCAGTATAGCAATTGGTTCACCCCTAAGGACAATACAGCAAGATTCCTAGTCCTGGTTTTGCCGACATTTTTGTCTGTGGCTGCAATCAGACCTGTGAGATAAAATCTTTATGGCTTAAACCAACCCATTTAATTTTCAACCTATTTTTCAAAATTAGCTGGACTGAAATTAACTTCTTCCTTCCAGAATTCTATGTTAAAAACATATACATGTAATCAGTTATAATAATACTGTCTGACATACATGTATATCTCCCTTCTGTCCAGCAGGTCCCACTGTTGATGCATTTTTAACACAAGCATCTGTACAAGTCAGTGTGATAGTCAAATGACATAAAATTCTTTACAGAACTCTAGCTAGCTATGCTGGCATATGTTACGCATGCACTGCCCTACTCTTCCTGGCACAGAAGGCAGTACATATCCTCACACTTTTATACCCAAAGCACACTCCAAATAATTTTTCCTGAAGTAGAATGCAAATGTTAGTGGCATGATAAGGAGGAAAAAGGTAAGCGGGAACCTATGTTTTGAGAGTGTAATTAGTTGTCAGACTTTAACAAGGAAAGGATTTTTTAGAGCTGGGTTACAGGAACTGAATTGCCTAAACATAGCAAGGCCTTGTTAAGTGTAATAATGGTGGCTGCCAAATAAGTTACTAGAAAATGGAAATCAAAGTCTAAACCAAATGAATTTGAAGTTGAATACTGTAACAGAGATAAAAGAACTGGAAGTTTGACCTTTAGAAAGGGGTAAGAGTAAAATACATACAAAAATGGAAATTGTGGTAACAATATGTACAGAGTAATGTTTTGGTTGAGGAGTGTAGTTTAAGTAAAGTCAGGAATTGATCAATATATGTAAAGTTGGATTGATAAGTATACAAAAATGTGATATATAATGTTTGCAACTTGGAGTATGATAATATAGTTTTTCTTTTAAATAGAAGTATGTTTGTCTATGTCTTAAGTAATAAAAAAAATGATCCAAAACAAAGATATATATATATATATATATATATATATATATATATATATATATATATACACACACACACCACACCACACCACACCACAGCCGAAGGCATATACTAAAAACAATTTATTGTTGAACAGGTAAGCGCTTTCACACGGAAATACGTGCTTCATCAGACCATAAAGCCAAACTAAAACGTCATATACATTTATACTAAAACATTAATGCATCAATTATGTTAGCTCTGTGCAAGATAAGGTGCTTTCCATTATCCAAGACTGTTTGTGCAATGGGTTGATTACTAAGGAACTATGTGTGTATTCCAAGCATTACCTAAACAGCAGTTGTATGTCGATGTTAGTGATATTATTTTTGATGGTACATGTAGTATGATATGCATTGATTGTTGACTTAATCTGTTTGTTTTTCAATGGGAGAATGACATTTCTGTCTTGTTTGTGGATGACCTGTTTGTTGTTTGACAGATAGGTATTCTGATAAGGAGATTGATTTCTTGGATATAAAGTTAATAGTTGACGTACAGAAAAAGTTGACTACCACATTATTTAGGAAGGATTGTAGGAGGAATACCATGCTTTTCTGGTAGTATGTATCCGGAACATATATTCAAGAATGTGGTCAAGGGACAGGGTATGCGGATTTCTCGCTTGAATAAGGATGATTTGTTTCATAGTGATGTAAAGAAATTGAAAGATGAATTTTTGTCCAGAGGATATAGTAGCTGTGAAGTTGATGCAGCGCTACACGAGAGTTATACGGAGAGAAAGGGCAGAGCTTGCCCTTTCTATACTGATTATCATGACCTGGTGGATATTGCCCCTGAGATAAAGGGCTGATGTGCACTAACAAGGATGTATCCCTTTCATTACATTACACTAGTGATGTTAATAGTATTTTACGCATAGTAAGGAACAATTGGCCCATTTTACATCTGGATCCTAGTTTGAAGGATGTAGTAGGTGATGGACCAAACTTTGTATTCAAGAATAGAAAGTATTAAAAGACAGTTATGTTATAAGAGCAGACATAATACTGTTGAATATAATAGAGTTATGCAAATAGGGACAATGAAGTGCATGAATTGCAACTTCTGTGGCAGTATAGATGTCTCACATAGTTTTGTTCATCCTGTGACTAAGTTTGAGTACGAGTTTAGAGTTACGGGCCATTTGTAGAAGTGGGGACCTAATTTAATTAGCCAGCTGCAGGGAATGCAGCTGTTTTTATGTTGGGAAGACCAACAGATCCCTTATTGAGCATATCAGGGAGCATCTCTATTCTATCAACCGACATGATACACGTAATGCTTTAGCGAGGCATTGCTCTGGATATGGGTCAGATCATGTCTTTGGATTCAGGGTGGTTGAAATAGTGAGATTGAATGTACGAGGTGGGGATTTTATGAATTATACAAAGGAATGTGAGCTCCATTGGATCCTTCGTTTACAGGCTGAGAGGTTTCCAGGTATTAATGGAAGGACTTCTATTAAACCTGTTTTGAAGGGATGAGGTCTCTTTAAATGAATGATAAATGTGTATTTTTTATATTCATTTTTTGTATTGATGTTATGTCATTTTTTATGAATGGAACACTGTCCCTTTTACACTGGGTGTTTGTATGGTTTTGCCTAATTGACTGCTGTTTTTCATTGGCTGTTTTTAATTGATGCATTAATGTTTTAGTATAAATGTATATGATGTTTTAGTTTGGCTTTATGGTCTGATGAAGCACGTATTTCCGTGTGAAAGCGCTTACCTGTTCAACAATAAATTGTTTTTAGTATATGCCTTCGGCTGTGGCGTGGTGTATATATCTTTGTTTTGGATTATCTGTTTGCGGATTTACACCACTCGTTTTTGGGAGAGTTATTTTATTTATCCTCAATAAAAAAAATGAGCTGTGTATATAGCGCACACAGTCATATGATGAGCTCCCACCAGAGCTGGACCAAAGCTCGCCAGGGGATTAATTTTTTTAATTTAAAAAAGGCAAAATAAAAAAATGACAGATGATTTTTCTTTGAATGTGGGCGTAAGTGAATGTGAGTTTCAAGAGCAGAGAAGTTTTAATGCTAAGTATGTTTTTATTGTGAGGCAGACATTTTCTAAACATCAGTGTTTGTGCTATAAAATTTTAAATAAAAGTTGTAAATTGCATACAAACATCTGTAATCATTGTAGAAGTAAAGTAGAAAACAGTATGCACACCGAGAGGTATGAACAGTGTTTATGGTAACTGGGGAGAAATCACCAAGTAATGGGACACTGGAATGGCTGCAGGGGGTGGGGGTGGGGGGTTGTGTCCCTGCCTAGGGCCTCATTTGATCTTCATCCGGCTCTTGCTCCTTCAAATAGATATTATGCGTACATTTTTAATCTAGTGGGCCTTTGTTACAAGTCTTTAAAGAGTATGATGGTTACCTCAATCGCAGGGTTCATGTTGTGTTTTTTTTTTTCTTAATACTGCTTTGCTATTGTGCCAAGAAAATTGTTACTTTGTCATTTTCCTGATGCATCCACTTGTTTGTAGGCATTTGAGTTGTCTTTTTTTTTTTTTTTTTTTTTTTTTTTAAGTTAAAAAAAAGAAAAAAAGAGAACAAGGTGATTCATTGAGTAGTGGGTGTTTTGTGTTATTTTAATCTCTCTAGATAAAAAGATGCTGAATGTTTGTTGTTTTCATTATATGTGAGACTTTGTAAGTGTATTTTTCTTCCAGGGTTTGGCATTCTAGGTTGTACTGTATGGAATATCGAGTCAAATTAGTCTTTGAGGTTGTACTTTAATGTATTCATTGGGCTAATTGTTTGTGAAGAGTAGTTATTAAAGCAAAATAGGCATTTTTCTACACTGGTTTTGAAAAGGATTCCACATTTCTTGTTTTTTTTTTTTATGTTACAAAGAAGAAGGCGTTGTATAAAACTGTATGCAGCTTCTGTAGCTTTATGTATCTGCGTGTGTGTGTTGCCAGTGTTCTTACAGACAGGCGCAGCTTGTGGATGGCCTAAGGCACAGGCATATACCAAGCCATTCGAGTCCTTGGGTATTGTTAATTGGGGAAAATTGTGACGTGAATGGCTAGGCTTAAAAAAGCTCTACCGCCGTTAGTCTAGTAAGCTCCTATGATCTTCTTCCGCTGTATCTCTACAGGTATACTGCTTCTGTTATAAATGCTCGTTTTGTCAGTGTATGTTTAATCAACTGCATTTAATCGATATATGCAGATGGTCAACAGGTGTGGGAGACTGACAATCCCCGTTAAATTTCCCTGGGGATTGCGAGACCTCTGAGTTAATGTATATGATTAGAAGGGGGTGTGGGGGTGCAGGGGGGCTTGCTCCCTTGCAAAAAATGTTTGTTGCATGCACTGAGTTTTTTTTTCTTTGTACATGCGTGGTAACATGTTAATATTTTGCTGTTGACAGTTTTGTGGTCGGCATATGGGCTACTTGACTAAGGTGGGAGCATAAGTGATCAAGCTTATAGTAACGGAGTATGTTTTGTGTGATGTTCCTAATGTTTTGGGAGTGGATTTCGTCATGTTATACTGGGGGGGGGGGGTTTGAAGTGATACATGCTGGTTCTGTGCTTCATAGAGGCAGAGACAGTACTTGTATTCTTCCCGAATAGTATAATCTGGTAATGTTGAGTTTTATTGTTGATAGCATTTGATTGTCATGCATTGCATCATTTTATGTTGCTGCTGCTATTCAATCTAGATATTTAAGATTTGGTTGCTTTTAGCAAAGATAAAAATCATTTTTATTGATTTGACTGAAATACTGAAAGGTTTCCTCTAACACGGCATCCAAATGCATTACCTAAATATAAAGTTGAGGATATGGCAGTTGGAAGTTTTAAGGGTTATCCAGTGGCCTGAAATTGGTGTTGAATAGTTTATGCCATGCTTCAGATCAGTTGAGTAAGTATCATTTGAGACGTTTGTCACTTATTAATGAAAAGTCAATTCTTAGTTTACATGTACTGTATTCACTTTTTATAATCTACTATTACAAAGCATAATTTTTCATTGGAAATATGAAGTTCTTTTCTTGTCTGACATGTCATTCCATAAAACAGTGTTGTTGGATAGAAAAATAAATAAATGGGTATAATCATAGCAATTTAAGAGATTATAAAGAAGATCTAGTTAGACTTTTCAGAATGAAAACAAGTTACTTTAATAAGAAGGTTATGCATATGCTGATGCCTGAAATCCATTTTAAAATGCACATCTTCATCTACCTCTCAGTGATTCTGTAGCCATGCTTTGTGGTGGTGGAAGTTATTTAACCAGTCATTATTGCTGGTTCAGCCAGAGATGAGATCTGCAAAGCATGTGAAGCTTTGGGAAGCAGAAAATGCGAGATGCACAATAATATATAGGTAACAATTCTGTCTGTATGTGTAATTATTACTGCTAAACTGTTAAGTAAGAAAATTTTAACTGACACTGGTCCACATTTCAAAATCCATGCTCACTGGACAAGAGTCTTTATTGTTACAATATGGCTTTAGTTTTAATTGCTAACAGTTCCACTCATTTTTGTTTTCTGAAATACCTGGTCAGAGTTTTGGGTGTTGAGGTTAATAACCAGATTATACACCATTCTCTTACTTTCCACCCACAAATATAGTCAAGGATTCTATACCTGTACCTATACAGAAAATTCACCCTGGTGATAACTCGAGTGGCTCTACTCGACAGAGGCACTGGGATATAAGGTCAGGTGGCACTATGCCAGGGTAATACTATGGCTAGGCTTGTAAAGGTCCCAGGACCATTAGCCTAGTACACACCTATGAATGTAAAGGCAGAGCAGTTGAAGTTAAAAATGATGAAGTGCCTGGCATGGGTGGCAGGATGCGCACAGTAGGACAGACAAAGTAATGAGGACATCAGAGCAAAAGCCAAAGTTGCTCCAGTTGCACAGAAGGTCAAAGAGAACAGATTACAGTGGTTCAGGCACATGTGTAGAAAAATAATCTGGTGAAGATGATTTTGGGCAGAAGGGAAGAAGGCACGAGGAAATGAGGGTCCCCTGCAAAGAGAGAGATGGATTGTGTGGGAAAAGACCTGTAACAGTCAGACATGTGTTGAAGAAATGAGAGTGGCACTAAATAGAGAGGGAGATGGCGACCGTTCATATGGCACCCTGACCCCATGTAGAAAATGGAGGTGCTGACGGTGTAATACAACAGAGTGAGCATTTCTTCACATACTGTCTAAACTGCTGTCATAATGCCTTCAGCACAGACCCATGTATTAAAGCATTTACTTATAATGGTTTGCTTGAATCCAGTAGCTGTTATCCTTGACAGACTTGCAAGGATGTACTGAAGAGAGTTTCTGCACATTTAACAGAATATGTACTACATCTCATTATAGAGCAGAGCAGTTTGAGATATGTACAAAATAAATAATCCTGAGTAGGATAAAGTGGATATTGAAGAAAAATAAATAAACACATTTATGGTTTCCTGGTATCTTAAACTAACAGAATACACAGTGAAATAGCTGGAAATGGTGCAAGTCAGTGTGATACAACTTAATGGAGTTAACTTACACACATTTCTTGTTTGGTAACATGGTGAGTAGGACTTATGATGATGAAAATGCTGAAAATTGTGAAAGTGTATATATCCCTATTTGTGGGTCAAAGTAAAAGGTAACTGTATGCCATTTTTAGCAAACACTGAAGTCCCAAGTCAGCATGTGGTTGATCCAAGACCTGGTATCACATTTGTCATTAACAGTATTACCTCTGGACCTACTGGAGACAGTAAAGATGATATGCCTCAGAGAATCCTTTTGTACATTTTTATGTAAATCATGTTTCTTGACAGCTAGGCCTCGATGACTGATACTAAGACTAGAGTTTCATGTATGGGGAGTTTTCACATTGAAACTCGAAAAAAGATAGATGGTAGCACTGAAAACGACCAATAATCCACCAAAATGCTACTAGAGTCGCAAAAATGATTCCAAATGAATTATATACTTGGTTTATTATAATTCAACAGTCCATTAACGCACTTCACATTTACAAACACCAATACGCGTTTTCGTCCCTCTCTACCAGGACTTCATCAGACAATTTCCTAATAATTCTCAAACATTTATATACTTTAATTAATACTTAATTGTCCAATGAAACAATAAAAACAATTAAAAACTAAATTCAAATACACCAATCTTTTCGACCTATTCATGAATATTCAACAGGACTAATACATATTCATGTAAATAACTAAACTTAAAACTATTTCAAGGACTCATATGGATACAGCTCCCTCTAGTGTACAAAACCTGCAATAACATATCAAATTTTTATGTTTAGAGTTTAAAAACTAATGAACATTGATCCTTTTAGTGTTTATAAAAACTATTTGATGTATATGATAAAAACCATTAAATATATGTTAAAATTGAAATTTATATATACATAAAACAAATATTTAATAATTTAAGCATGATGACATTGATAATAAATACATATAAATATTATAAATAAATGTTAAAATAAATAATATAATTTTATGCCCTACAAGATCATCATTACTAAGACTTCCTACCCTATCTCATACTTGGTTGGCCTTTAATTTTAATAATGGTCTTACAGAAACCATTTCGTTAAGACCAGGTTTCCTACTTGCATCCAATCTCACCTGCCACCATAGTTCCTTATTCTCTAAAATATCTTCCCATGGGCCCCCTCTTATATCTCGTTTGACTTGCTCTATTATAAACCATAAATACTTAGCTTCCTTACAATCAATACAGTGCTTATATAATGCATTTGTCTCTTTGAATCTACTAATGTCATAAATATGTTCATAAATTCGTTTTTTCAGGGACCTCTCTGTCTTGCCTATATAAAATGAATGGCATTTCTGACAGATAACTAGGTACACCACTCCTTGGGTGTCACAGTTATAATAATCTCTGCCTCTTAATTTGATATTCCTACTTGCAATATATATCTCTTCTTCATTCATGATGTAAGGGCATTGTTGGCACCTTCCACATTTGAAAGTGCCTTTCTTTCTATGACATGCCCCTTTCTTGTCCATTACTTTACTTTCGAACATATTACGTATACATATTGATTTTTTTGTATATAACATGAGGTCTCATATACTTGATTTCATCCATGTCTGTAAAGGATAAAAAATTCTCCCATTCCCTATTTATTATACCTTTTATATTTTTGTTAGTGGAATTGAACTCGACAATTAATCTTTTTTGTATTATTTTATCATTCTCATAAGCACCTTTTTTCTCATTCAAATTCCTATTTTCCATTATTCCTTTGATGGGTTGAAATCTATCCTTCCTACCTATTTCCACTTCTTTCCTAATATCTAAAGTTAATAGGATAACCCCTTTCTAGAAACATAGTTTCCAATTTATCACATTCCTGTATGAAATCTATATCTCTACTTGTCATCCTAGAACCCCTCACAAACTGTCCCTTGACTATATTTTTCTTGCAGTGTGAGGGGTGGGAACTATCATAGTGTAGGTAAGAATTACAATATGTGACTTTAGAAAACCCTAGTTTCAAATTTGTGATCTAATTTAATGACCTCAACATCCAAATAATTTAAAATGTCTTCATTTATGGCATATGTAAATTTCAAGAATTTTGTAGTCAAACTGATATATTCAAAAAACTCAAAAAATGTTTGTTTTCCTCCGGTCCAAAAAATCACTATGTCATCTAGGAATCTATGGTATAATATCCAGTACTTATTGAAACTGGAATTTGTGTCATATTTTTATTCCCATTTTGAAAGAACAATATTTGCGAAAGTAGGAGCACACACTGCACCCATGGACACCCCACTGGTTTGTTGGTAATATTCCCCATCAAATATTAAAAAATTGTATTTCAATACGGTGTCCATGAGAGCAACTGTGACTACCTTCTCTTCATGTGTCATCTTTTGATCTAGAAAGATGCTTTCCCCGAAGTAGTCCATCCCTTCCTTATAAGGAATGCAGGAAAAAAGATCAATGATGTCAATTGTAATGAATATTAAATCATCTTTGTACACTTCAGGTGTGAGTTCCCTTAAAAAATCCCATGAATCCTTTAATATTATTTTATTGTTGACCCATATATGTTTTGCTTTTTCGTCTACGTACTTAGCTAGGGGTACTGTCTTAGCCCCTTCAGCTGTCTCTATGGGTCTAAGGGGGGGGGGTCGTCCTGATTCTTATGGATTTTAGGGATCCCGAAGATGGTAGCTACCCTCGGATGTTTATTTTCGAAATATCTGTATGTCTTGATGTCAATAACTTTCTCTGTTAACAAGTCTTGTAACACCATGTCAGTTTTTTTATATGCTATTTCTAATTCATTCTTTGATTACTATTCTATATTTACTTTCATCTCTCAAAATAGAATTCATTTTAGCTCCATAAAGTATTTTATCCATGATTACGATACCCCCTCCCTTATCAGGTTTCATTATTATTACTCTCGGATTGTTTTTTAATTCATTTAATATTTTTAATTCATTTAATATTTCCTTTTCTTTTTCTTTCAAGTTGTTCTTATAATTAAATGTATTCCTATCCCCTACTTTTCTGATTTCTTTTTCTAGTACATTTTCTAGGTTCTTAAGTTGTGGTAATAGGGGTGGGTTGTATAAAGAACTCCTAGTCAACCTTACCCCTTCACTATCATTTCTTTTGAACCCAGCTCTTGTAGTTAGAATAGACAAATTGACTTTCCTAATGAATAATTTGACATCCAAAATCGTTCCTGCCACTTCCCCTTTTCTAGTTGGGATATAATTTAAACCCTTGCTCAACAAGTTAAAATGGTCTTTAGTCAACAAAATATCACTAAAGTTGTAAATAGAAAAACCTCTATATGTACTTTTATCTTTCTCCGTAATGATGTCTTGTGAATCATTCAAATTTGTTCTGGAAAAGGGGATACAACTTAATATCTTCCCCTCCCCCTTCTCCCCCCTCTCACTTGAAAATTTCCTCTCCTGTACTGGGGTGGTTGAAATTCATCTACATTACTCCCACATTTTCACATTGGTTCATTTTGCCTTTTTTGTGTAGCTACAATAATGTATGTATATTTGAGCATGTTAATAGTCGACCTTCTGATACATCAACAATTTCATCCATGCCAAATGTTAAATGCATACTTAGTCAAAGCAAAACTGAACTGATTTGCTTCCTTTTGTGGCCTATAGTACTAAAATACAAAAATATTTATGACAACATATGTGGGGAAGCAAACCTCCCAACATGGGGACAAGGCCCCCACACTCTCTAGCTTTTATATGTACTATTTTTATGGTTGCACAACTGTGACCAAAAAGGAAAGTCACTGTTATGTTACTCTGTATTTATTTATTTATTTTCCTGGACTCAAAAGTATATTTGGATTTTGACAGCCTAAATCTGTGTTGACAAGCTAGCATTCGACTGAATGCATGGTAGCCACATGTATATATTGCTGGAGTTTTTAAACTGATCTCTCTTTTCTCCCCCCCCCCCCTCTCTTTCTCTCTCTCTCTCTATATATATATATATATATATATATATATATATATATATATATATATATATATATATATATATATATATATATTTAATTTATTTAAATTGATTAGTTCATGTTGATTATGTTGCTGCAGAATATACTTGTTTATTTTATAATTGTCTGCTGTATCCATCCTCACTTTGTTTGCAATGCTGCTAATGTTACCCGAGTGTACGTATTACTGCAAATGTTTCTCATGATGCTTTTCTCACCAGGCCTCCACTAAAAAATGTCTTGTTTACACAGTCAAACTTTCCCAGTAAACATGTGGAAATAACATATGTAACATATCTATATATTGTGGCATGTGATTTGCATAGGTCCTGTGATACACATCCCACATCAGCATTCCTATCTTATACGGACCATAACGACCGATATGGTACAAACTACATCATACATATATATATATATATATATATATATATATATATATATGTGTATATATATATATATATATATATATATATATGTGTGTGTGTGTGTGTGTGTGTGTATATATATATATATATATATATATATATATATATATATATATATATATATATCTGTGTGTATGTGTGTGTGTATATATATATATATATATATATATATATAGTGTGTGTGTAAGAATATAAAGGAACATAAGAAAAACACTACATACATACAAATGTTTCGAGCACGGGCATTAATGCCCTTCTGACTTGCAAGTATATAAAAGCACTTGTTCCCATAATAAATGTCCAGGCTGTTCTTAAAAAATATCTAAACTAGTGCTTGCTTTAATGTAACTTGGTAGTCTGTTCCAAGCATCAGCTACTCTGTCAGATAAAAAACATTCCTAGAGGTAGTTGTCCCTAAATGCCCTATATACCTGAATAAGGTCTCCTCTTAAATATCTGTAAGAGACACTGTACAAGTTCAAACATTTTAGTCTTTTATAATAACTTAGATTTTCACATCCATGGATGCCGTTGGTATATTTCCGCTGTACTCCTTCCAGTTTATTAATGCTTGTTTTCCTATAGGGTTTCCATATTGTTATTCCATACTCAAGTTTGGGTCTAATGTAACTAACAAACAGTGACTTCATTATGTTTGATTTCCTAGACTTTATAAATCTTTTTATACAACCTATAGTTCTATAACTATCATTAGCCAATTGGTTGATATGATTAGAAAAACTCATAGATGAATTTACCCATATACCCAGGTCCTTAAATGAGTCTAGTTTCAATCACTGTGTGCTGTATTACATATTCACCTTTCAGTTTGTCTCCCAAATCTCGTATGCTTAGTTTTCGATGTATTTATCAACATATTATTCTCCTGTGCCCAAATGGTCAATTTAGTCAAATTATTTTGCAGACATGCCTTATTTGTAACACTTGTAATCAGTTTATTCAATTTCACGTCATCCGCATATAGACTGTAGAACACCTCGGATGAAAAAGTAAGGTCTGAAAGATACAATCTAAACAAGCAAGGGCCTAGGATAGAGACACTAAGTATTGTCGCAGTGTTAGGACCACAAGATGGCAAAGTGAATTCATTTTGTATTTTTGTGCTACTTGCTCATAATGAGGACTTAATTACTTTTATGATTTTGTTTGGAAGAGGGCTTTGCCAATTGTATGCTAGTAAGTGAGCTAGACTGATATTTAACACTGATATATTTATCTATTTTTAAATAAAATATTGTGGCCTTTAGGTCTGGGCATGTTTAGGCATTGCCAATTGTATGCTAGTAAGTGAGCTAGACTGATATTTAACGCTGATATATTTATCTATTTTTAAATAAAATATTGTGGCCTTTAGGTCTGGGCATGTTTAGGCACCTTCTCTGAGGCATTCTAAAGTGAGCAACAGCAGACTTTCTATTGGGCAAGGAGTAAAATATTTTTAAGTGCTGTTTACGTAAAGGAACTTTAGAATTTTTGCTCCTACGTTCTCCGTCTGACTGTAGTCGGCACTTGTTTATTAGCATTAACTGTATTGTAGTACTGCTGTGCAAAGCTTAAATCTTAATGCTGTGCCAACAGTTTTGTATTGGCAAGCTTGGCTGACATTAAAGTCCTGTGTCATTGAGATGTATGAGACTGGTTCAAGTAGTGGAACTGGCACCTGGAGATCTGGTCATTAGCTGACTGGCCACCTGTTGTGTCTCAAGTGGGAATAAGGTTGTGTGTCACACAACTGTCCTTTGGTGGATGTTCCCAGAAGGCTAACACAGTGCATATATTGTTGTTTAACAATGTGTGATGACAGAAGCATGAGTAGAGCCAGTGTATACGTGCATTGTTAGTTGAATACTCAGGAAAGGAAGACCAAAAGAAAAGCAGTAACAAAAAAAATCTTTGCTAGCTAAGGATATCAGCCAGTTGTTCATATCTCAATTTCTACTTTTTTGGAACTTTTTGCCAAAAGTTGATTCTCTATCCCTACAAGGAAGGATTTGCCATCCTACGAGCTGGTAGTTGGGTCAGAGTATGGGTACCATTGCTGAATTGGCTGTCAACAAAATTTCTTATTCTCTGTTATAAGAACTGTTATGTCTGGTAGGGGCAACCTAGGTTTAAGTGTAACAAGGACTTCACTGCCTGTTCACCATCAGTCACCTCTTGATCAATTGGCCCATTTGTTTCCCATTTTTTTGGGCCCTGTTTTACCTGCTGGATATGCAACAAGCTGTCCATGCTGGTCATGCCTCACTTCTGCAAGGGATTTTGCCAGAAAATGGCAATGTGCCCAGCCCCCTCAAGCACAGGAAGTGTTTTTCTCAGTTTCCACTGGAGAAATAGCATTTCCCAATGTGCACTGTGAGTACCTGCTACCCTTCCTATCCCTTGGGAGACGTGAGCAGTTCTCTTGTGTGTGTGTGTGTGTCCCCATGTGTCCATGTATATATAAATAACTTCACCCTTTGCCAAGAGGGCAAATCCAAGCCTGGTCACCTGGGTCTCAATAAGTCTCCATTCCCCTCACACCACAAAGTCAAACTCGTCCGTCCAGTGTTGGTTTTTTTTATCTGTTTATTTACTGGGTTCCTTAATGCATACACTATGGTAGTACGTGGTCGCATAACTCCTGTTTTTGCATGGTCTTATTAATTGTGTAATTGCAGTTGCCATTATATGTGTATGCACGCGCACACACACAGGGGTTTTAAGACTGTTTACTCAGTAAATGCATGCTGTGCTCTCTGTGTGGATGAAAATATGCCTGTTTTAAATCAACAAAGTTCCGAACTTAAAGCAAACAAGCAATAGGTCAATCTGTGCAGACAGCGAGTATCCTGTTATGTCATATGTTCTATCATTCACTTTCAGAAGTCTTGAGTTTCATACAATTGTAGGTAAAGTTTCCTAGTGAAAACATTTTGATTTACCATTTTCCACTTTGCTGCTTTGCATGTTTCCCCTATTAATTTTATGCCTTTTAGTATTTTCCTTTGCAATACTGAATTTTACACTATTGTATTATGCTTGTAATCCATACCTTACTGCTGTTGCTGAATCTCCCGTTTCCTGTGTATAAGCAAAGTATAATTGTCCCCATTCTTTAATTTGCCTTGATTTGTTTGCCTATTTAAGTCTCTAACAATCATCTTAGTAATTTTGTTTGAATTCTTCATAGCCTCCATACCATCTCCTTTTGTAAGACGCTCAAAAGGCTGTAAAAATATTAAAATTGCTCCTTAATGACGTGAACTGTAGAAAAAATAACTTAACTTTTAATACCTTTGCATTATACCCCCTGGCCACCTTTCTGCATTACTTTATTTAAAGCCACTTAGTCAGCAGAGTATTCTTCCAAATATTTTGTAACTAAGACACAGTTGATTTTCTAACCATATGTATATTTCCTTCTGCAGTGCATTAAGTTACCAGCTTTTTTTCTGTCAAATGTGATTGATTTTGGCAGACGCCTTTCAGACAACACCCCACACAAGGCATTATATCAGTCGTCATCATCATCATCTTCTTTCGGCTGTTCCCGTTAGGGGTTGCCACAGCGGATCATCTGTTTCCATTACTTCCCTGTCCTCTGCATCATGCTGTTTCACACCAACCGCCTGCATGTCCTCTCTCACCACATCCATAAACCTTATCTTAGGCCTTCCTCTTTTCCTCTTACCTGGCAGCTCCATCCTTAGCATCCTTTTCCCAATATACCCAGCATCCCTTCTCAGCACATGTCCAAACCAACGCAATCTCGCCTCTCTTGCTTTGTCTCCAAACTGTCCAACCTGAGCTGACCCTCTAATATACTGATTCCTAATCCTGTCCATCCTAGTCGCACCCAGTGCAAATCTTAACATCTTTAACTCTGCCACATCCAGCTCTGACTCCTGCCTTTTCGTCAATGCTACCGTCTCCAACCCATATGACATAGCTGGTCTCACTACCCTCTTGTAGACCTTCCCTTTCACTCTTGTTGGTACCCATCTGTCACAAATCACTCCTGACACTCTTCTCCACCCATTCCACCCTGCCTGTACTCTCTTCTTCACCTCTCTTCCACACTCACCATTACTCTGAACTGTTGATCCCAAGTACTTAAACTCATCCACCTTTACTAACTCTACTCCCTGCATCCTCACCATTCCTCTACCCTCCCTCTCATTTACACACATATATTCTGTTTGTTTTAGCCCTGCTGACCTTCATTCCTCTCCTCTCTAAAGCATATCTGCACCTCTCCAGGGTCTCCTCAACCTGGTCCCTACTCTCACTACATACCACAATGTCATCTGCAAACATCATAGTCCACGGGGCCTCCTGTCTAATCTCATCTGTCAACCTGTCCATCACCACTACAAATAAGAAAGGGCTCAGAGCTGATCCTTGATGTAATCCCACCTCCACCTTAAACGTATCTGTCACTCCCACCGCAGTCCTCACCAATGTCACACTACCCTTGTATATATCCTGTACCACTCTTACATACTTCTCTGCCACTCCCGACTACCTCATACAATACCACAACTCCTCTGTAGGCACCCTGTCATGTGCTTTCTCTAAGTCCACAAAGACACAATGCAACTCCTTCTGACCTTCTCTGTATTTCTCCAACAACACTCTCAGAGCAAATATTGCATCTGTAGTGCTCTTTCCTGGCATGAAACCATACTGCTGATCACTAATCATCACCTCCCTTCTTAACCTAGCTTCCACTACTCTTTCCCATAACTTCAAGCTGTGACTGATCAATTTTATCCCTCTGTAGTTACTGCAGCTCTACACATCACCCTTATTCTTAAAGATAGGTACCAAAACACTCAGGCATCCGCTGACTTTCCAAAATTTCATTAAACAATCTGGATAAAAATTCCACTGCCATTTCTTCTAAGCACCTCCATGCTTCCACTGGTATGTCATCTGGGCCAACAGCCTTTCCATTCTTCATCCTCTTCATAGCTGTCCTTACTTCATCCTTGCTAATCTGCTTCACTTCCTGATTCACTATCCCCACATCATCCAACCTTCTCTCTCTCTCTCTCTCTCTCTCTCTCTCTCATTCTCTTCATTCATCAGCCCTTCAAAGTACTCTTTCCATCTACTCAACACACTCTCCTCACTTGTGAGTACGTTTCCCTCACTGTCCTTTATCACCCTTACCTGCTGCACATCTTTCCCAGCTCTGTCCCTCTGTCTAGCCAATCGGTACAGGTCCTTTTCTCCCTAGTGTCCAATCTCTCATACAACTCTCTATATGCCTTATCCTTCGCCTTTGCCATCTCTCTCTTTGCCATGTGCCTCATCTTCTTATACTCATGTCTAATGTCTTCATCTCTTTGACAATCCCACTTCTTCTTCACCAGCCTCTTCCTCTGTATACTCTCCTGTACTTCCTCATTCCACCACCATGTCTCCTTGTCCTCCTTCCTCTGTCCAGATGTCACACCAAGAACCTTCCTAGCAGTCTCCCTTACTAGCTCTGCTGTAGTTACCCAGCTATTCGGTAACTCTTCATTGCCTCCCAGTGCCTGTCTTAACTCTTCCCTGAACTCCACCTCACAATTACCCTTTTTTAACTTCCACCATTTAATCCTTGGCACAGCTTTCACACTCCTCCCCTGCTTCTTGATCACCAGCATCATCCTACAGACCACCATTCTATGCTGCTTAACTACACTTTCCCCAGTCACCACTTTACAGTCTCCAATCTCCTTCAGACTGGCCCTCCTATATAGGATATAATCCACCTGTGTGCATCTTCCTCCACTCTTGTACGTCACCCTATGCTTCTCCCCCTTCTTAAAATACTTATTCACCACAGCCATGCCCATCCTTTTCACAAAATCCACAATCATCTGACCTTCTGCATTCCTCTCCTTAACACCATACCTACCCATCACTTCCTCATCCCCTCTGTTCACTTCACCAACATGCCTATTGAAGTCCACTCCAATCACTAGTCTCTCACCCTTGGGTACACTCACCACCACTTCATCCAACTCGCTCCAAAATTTTTCTTTCTCATCCATCGCACACCCAACTTGTGGAGCATATGCACTAACAAAATTCATCATTACACCATCAATTTCAAGCTTCATAAACATCACTCTATCAGAGACTCTCTTCACCTCCAAAACACTCTTGGCATACTGTTCCATTAGGATAACCCCTACCCCATTTCTTCTGCCATCCACACCATGATAGAACAATTTGAACCCGTCTCCTATACACTTGTCCTTACTTCCCTTCTCCTATACACTTGGCCTTACTTCCCTTCCATGTGGTCTCTTGCATGCACAATATATCAACCTTCCTTCTCTCCATCATATCAGCTAGCTCTCTCCCTATACCAGTCATACTGCCAACATTCAAAGTTCCTATCCTCAGTACTACACTTCTAACCTTCCTCCTGTCTTCCTGCCTTCGGGAACGCCTTCCCCCTCCTCTTCTTCTTCGGCCAACAGTAGCCCAATTTCTGCCAGCACCCTGTTGGCTAACAGTACTGGTGAGGGTTGTTATTAACCCGGGCCTCGACCGATCCAGTATGTAATTATGAAATGTTCTCTGCATCAGTAATTTGGCAGAGGTTTTACACTGGATGCCCTTCCTGACGCAACCCTCCCCATTTATCCGGGCTTGGGACCGGCACAAAGAAATGCACTGGCTTGTGCATCCCCAATGCATTATATCAGTATACAGATAAATTACTATGTCACATCTCTGTTCAAATGATAGTGTCCCTCACCATGTATTGAATGTAGATAACGATTTCAAATGCCGACTTAAGTAAAGTATTATGGTATGATGTTCCATTTTACATCTAGTGCATGTTCATTTGTTGTCATTGCAAGCATGAAGCCTGCAGTATAATATTAGTATTTAAAGTAGTGTTTCTTGTTGACTGTCCTTTCTGTCTTCATGCCATAATGTGGTGGGTATCTCCCCGAATATCTCATAATATTGAAACTAGTATAGTGTCGTGCAAATTTCCTTGTGACTTTCTGACCAATTTAATATACATCAGTAATAGCACCTTCTTAAAATAATATTTGCATATGTTAATAGACTACAGTGAATAGCAAAAACATAATGCGAGACACACTAATTAGGCATAATGCAAATCAATTTTTCAGCCAGGTCTGTAGTAACATAAATCTTCCAGGAAAACTAGTAAAGGTTGTTGTTGTGTCTTTCGGCTTATCCCGGTTAGGAGTCGCCACAGCGGAACTCCGGTCCACTAATGTTTGGTAGTGGATTTGTTCGTGCCGAGTTACCAGCCCTGATGCACAACCTTCAATGAAGGCATGCCCATTCATGCATGCCTCCACACAGACGACGCTCTAGCTGAGAATCGAACGGGACAAAGTCTTGCTGTGAGGTGACAACACTACCGCAGCACCACTACCGCGGGGAAAACTAGTAAAGGTATGCAGAATAAAAAGCAGAAAGTGGCATAATTCCGTGTTGTAGAAATTTGCTTTAGATTTAAGAATTTTTTTCTTGTGAAATTTGTTTGTATTAATAGCTCCTTTCTGAAGATGTTCCATTAATAGCTCCTCTCTGAAGATGTTCCATTGATGCAAAACTGAAGGGTTGTTAGTAGATCCTGTATGGACTGTAACCGTTCACACTTTCAGATAAAAGTATTTTACTGAATTTGGTGAGGGGTATAGGTGTTTTGCATTATCACCAACAACATATTGATGTTGGCTAGCATGGAAAAAGTGCATTGCTTATAATTAAATTTGTACTTTGTTGATCTTTATAAAATGTGAAATTATGACATGTAAGTAAGGCTTCTCAAATGCTGTAGTTCTTTGTTGTTTTCTTCAAAATGTATTCATATTATTACTTTGTCTTTCATAGCTTAAGAGCACCATTCCATGATAGCTTTATATTTGTCTTGTACCCATTTTGTTTGATATATTGTGCCATTAATGCATGTTCAGTCAGGTCTGTCGATATTCTTAATAACAGAAACATTTAAAACATGGATTTTCCCTAATTTAAGAAAAAATGAATGCTTTGTTGAAACTGGCATTTACGTCCAGATCTGAAAAAAAAAATTGTATTTAGCTTGTTTCATTTTTAGTCTTCATTATTTTATTATTTGCCAAGTCTGCTTTATCCAGCATCCTACACTCTATCCAAAGTCTTTGGAATTATACAGTTTGTAAATTAATGTTTCAGTTCTTGGTGTAAATGCCAAAGTGGTGGTGTTCTTAAGATCTTCTTGTAATCGCATTTTTGAGAAGCTACAGTCTGGTGTATAAAGAATACTGCTGAAGAACACACGCACACGCAGATTAAGTCCTGCAGTGGAAAGCAATAACAGGAATCCAAAATGGCCAAGTGGCATCTACACAAAACTTTCAGAACTGATTAAGTCCTGTATATGTTAAAGGGCAAAAGTGCTAAATGACTATTAAAGTTTTGTGGTTATTTTTTAGTTTAATTTGAGTGTTACAACCTCTTGTGTCTGACCGAATGTTTTGTGTCGTTTCCACTTGGCTATTTTGGGTTCCAGTTACTGCTTTCCTCTGCAGGACTTTATCTGTTGTGAGTCTTTCCTGCATTACACCACCTTTTTTGCATTTATATTCGATAAATACATGTTCATCATTCCCACTAATGCAGTAGCCTTCAGGCGATATAGGTTGTTTTTCTGCCCAGGAAAAAAGCAACCAGCCAGCTTGACAAATATCTGTAGCCCTCCCACATCTCTTCATTCTGACTGCTGATTGCCTAGTCTAAAGGAGGGAAATCTATTGGAGTGAAGATTTCTTCAACACTTTTTGCTGCCTCAAGGCGAAGCATCTCTGGGGATTCACAGGTGCAGCAGTCTGCTAAGAGCTTTGTTTCTGGCAGATAAGTCCCTGTTGGGGAACACCTCCACATAGAAATTGTTGCCTTTTTAAGAAAATATTATTTTTATTTTCTGTCTAAAATCATTATTTCCCCTTTTAAAAACCCAGTTGGAAGTTTCCTGTCAGGGACAGCTATTTTTAGCTGACTGGGGACTTTTTGCATTCTGCTTGTGTAAACATTTTATTTTTGTGAGAAAACGATTTGTTTTAAGATGGGCAGGGATGTGTCTTTACAGTGTGGTGCTTATATTCGCCTCCTAGCAATCTACCTGGCATTTTTCTTTTGTCAGTGGTTTTAACTCTGTAAAAAGAGTATTGACAGGGAATTGAGTGCTGCTTATACTTTACTTTGTGAAGGACCTGGAGCTTCATGTGTGAAAATAAGTGGGCTGCTTGTGCACACTAGGTGACAACTTGCCTTCCAACTGACTTGCTTCAGCAATGCTTACCGCTTTTTGTCTTCTCTTCCTTCACTGCACCATGGGTACATACTCTGATCCTGCTAGTTCTACTCTTGTAGTTCCTAAGCAGAAGAAAGCATTTTCTAAGGAACCCTTGCCAATGCTGTGGGCTCAGTGTACGCCTCAGCTGGTAGTTGGTGAACCTTCCAGTGGCTATTGGTTGTTCCTGTGTCCCCTCACTTACCTCTCTAGCTTCTTCTGGTGTATTCCTTTCGGCCCCTACAAACCAAGGGGTTGGCTGTTTCAGTGTCCTATGGGGGCATGGAATAACCATCTTTTACAGGAGTGGGAGACACTCCAGGAGATTCTTCATGGGATAAGTGAAGCAAGAGAGTAGAAGACTGGTCAGATATCCCTCCTTCGAGTTGCTCTTCTTCCACAGGGACTCCTATAAAAATAAAAAAACAAAAGATTAAACATTGTTTATCTCAAAGTAATTATAGTTGACTATATTCTTACCTTGGCAAGGTATGCATTACAGGCTATGAATCCTGGTGTTATGAAGCCATTACAGGTGAGCATCCGCGGTAAAGAAATTCCTAAGGAAAATGGGGTCTGATTATTCTGATTATAACAGAAATGGGGCAGCTTCACAAGCCTGTCTGACTGTGAAGAAAATGCTTACTCTTTCCTCATGTGGATGAATTTTCATTTGTATTTTCAGGTGAACTAACAGATGTTTCCCCTGAACTGAGGAGATATTATGGTACAGCTGGATATTCCTCATTTCTTTCCCATCCATCCTATACTGCCAGTCCTGGAGGATGTGTTGAATGCTGCCTGTAATCATCCCGATACCCAACCATCAGTCAGTTAAAAAAAAAAACACAGACAAGATATATAAAGTGCCTCAGACTAATAATTTCTCAATGGATAATACATTTCTTTTCTGTTATTTTAACGTCAGAACCAGCAGCAATATCCATTCCATCACCTGGTGGGAATAGACAGATATTGAACACTTAACCCCCTCACCTTGTGACAAGAAAGGCACAGTGTTGGACCAGCCAAGTAAGAGAATGTTTTCTTCTGCCACTTTGAGTTTTTAAATTTCTCAACTTTCAGGCATGAATATAAATGTTTATACTTTTATTTGGATAGTCTTGGGGGACTTGCTACTTCACTTCATACAGAAGAAAGTTCTTTTTTGAATCGGACTGTTTCTACCTTGTCCCAAGTATCCAAACATGCTTTGAAGAGCATGTATGATTGTGCAAGTACTATGTCTAGAGTCGCTGCTACTGATACAGTATTGAGAAGAAATGCTTTGGTATGTATACAAACGTTTGCTGATAAGGTAAAGTCTGAAATCTTAGATTCTGCTTCAGGTGGGAGGTATGGATTGGCTTTTCTGCTACCCAAGTTTTCAAACAAAATGATGGAAAAGAAAGAGTGATTCATGGAATTTCTAAACTTTCTAATACCAAAGACTGAGGCCTCTTGGAGACTAGTACTAGCTCTTTTTTCTAAACCTGTGTGAAAGTACCAAAATTCAAAATGTTGACCGTTTAGAACTTTTTACGATCATTCCTCTCATGAGTTACATAGTAGCGCTAGACTTAAAAGATGCTTATTGCCACACTCCCATAGCCACAGGCTTCAGTAAATTTCTAAGGTTTTGTGTTTTCAGGTCACATTATTGGTTTTCAGGTCACGTTATTAGGTTTCTGCATTATCTTTTAGAATATTTACAGTTCCAGGTTGTTCATGAAATGCCTAGCATCAGTTGTACCTTATTGCAGACTAAATAGCATTCACATATTTCCTTATTTAGATGACTTCTCTTTGCAGAGTCTTGTCAACAGTCATTAACATGGTTTACGTTTACCTTGACCAGCCTAGATAAATGTTGCAAAATCCTTCTTAACTCCATATCACAGGATTATGTTTGTCAGCTGCCTTCTAGGTATTTATCTTCAAAAGGCCTTTTTGATACAAGAGGAGGTGGATTTTTATCTCTAGTGGTTTTTGAGTTCTCCAGTCTTGACTTCTTCTGTAAAAGAATTTCTTAGGGTCCTAAGATTCATGGCTTCTCTGATTCTGCTGATTCCCCTAGCCATGTTGTACATGAGAACGATGTAGTGGTTTCTTAAAAACAACTGGAACCCATCATTTATATCCTGTGGAGCATCAAATTCCGGATTGGGGCTTTCTAAAAAGGGAACTGCATTGGTGGAAACAAACCTGAACCCTTTTCGCCCTTTCTGTCCTCTGACCCCAAACCAGTCTTCTCACCACAGATACTTCAGATTTGCTTGGGGAGCAGTTTCCTTGGAGATAAGGGTGCAAGTCTGATCTTTCAAACCAATCAATCAGACCAAAGCACATCAGTAGAAAGGGGATGTTGGCTGTGATCCATGCATGAAATCTCTCCATCACATGTGGTCATTAGGACCTCTTCAAATGACTACAGACAGTGCACAGTCATATGGCATATAAACAAGCAGGGAGGTACAAGTTTGTAACCTCCTATGCAGGTAGACTGTATTGGCTTGAGAGGTAGCTGTGCAGCATTTCTTAACCCACCAAGGATCTTACATTCTGTCAGAGCGAAACATAGTGGCAGCCAAACTGAGCTTGACCAGGACAGACCCCCTCATTCAATTTCCATTCATGAGGGTCTTGAAACTGACACAGTTGTGGGGAACACCTCAAATGTATCTGTTCACCTCCTTTCAAAATGGACAACTAAATACATTTTGCATCAAGGCTTCTTGCAAGCAAGCCTGGAAAACAGATTTTCATTCCGTTGGATGGGAATTTTTTCCTTTATACTTCAATGCCTTTTCCACAGATACCCAATGTAATTCTAAAGATTTAGAATGATACCTGTAAAGAGACTGTGGTGATTCCTTTTTGGCAAAGGCACATTGGATGTTCTTCATAGTCAGTGTTGCAGTATTGATTCTTGGGTGTTCATGCTGTGCAAAAGTCCAAAACTGACCTGATTTCCAGAGTCCTAGCATCATTCCAAGCCAAGGGATACTCAATGACAGACATCTGGACATCTTGTTATAAGAAGGGCATCCTTCAGTGCCATCTTCAGTTCTTTCTAACCATACAGTCTGAAGTGCTTCTTGTATGTTTTATAGACTCTCAACCTGGTCAGCGCATGTTTCCAGAGATCCTCTCCTTTCAGATAGAGATATTTCCCCAGTGGGGTATTTATCTAAGTAATGTTTAAAAAAATTAATAACTTGTTTGTCCTGCGGGAAACAAATCCCACATAAAGAGTTTCACTTGTTTTGCTTGGGGCCTCAGCACGACGTCTCTAACTTCTCTGTACTAAGTTTTATGCAAAAAAAATTCAGTGGAGGCCTCCTCATCAGCTTCTTTGGTAACATCATAATCTGTGACTTCTGCAAGGTCCACACCAACTCCGGCACCAGTGGTGTTCTCCCAAAAAAGCAAAAAGATAAAACTCTAGAGATTCAAAGGCTGCAAAAAAAACTACTGCTTTAGTTTCTAAGTTAGCCGAAGACCTTGGTGTGAGGCACCTTTGCAGACATTGTGACCATTTACTGCTAGGCTACAATCCTATGGGGTCCCTGGCCTACCCACGACTACCGCCACCATTCACACTTCAGTTGGGTCTTGCACTGCTATGCGGGCATCAACTTCTGACTTCCATGAAATGGTTCCAGCAGAAAATCTTAGGCCTCTACTAACTACCAAGTTTCCTACAGTGGTTGTGGTCTGACAACATCCCTCACTCATGCCTGTTAAACTATGTGTTAAACTGAAACATGCTCATACCTTGGCCCCGCCACTGCCCTCAGCTTCTGTGTTTCAAACCAGGATCTTGTCAAGATAGTGCAGGAATTCATTGCCTGCATTAAATCCAGAGAACCCTCACTTCCTTTTCCTGAGGCTTCCCTGACTCCAACTTAAAGAACAAGGGAAGTAGCCTTCCAAGAGGAGGAACTCTCTCCATCCTCTGAGGATGAGGAAGCGCTCTTTTTTTTTTTTTTTTTTATTCTGGTGATTTACAACCCCAAACCTACCAGGACCTGGACTCTAAAACTCTCTCTAGCTTCCCCATCCAAAGACTTTTCCTTCAGAGATGCATTGCACAAAATGAAAGAAGCTTTTAAATAGGGCAAGTAAGCAGTTCTCCCAGGTAGAGACATATTACAGGAAGCTATTAAGTATACCTTCTGCTAGACCATTGGCTATTCCTCTAGTACACATTGTACTAGATGATGTCTTTGAGGATATTGCCCTAAACCCTGACTCTTTACCACCTTAGCCTAGGAAACGAAACAAGTTTTACAGAGTGCTTGAGTCTCACAAGCATCTCTACAAAAATCTTAAAGCTGATCCCTCTTTGGTCTCCATTGAATCCACTAAAGGGGTTTACAAAGGATCATCATTGTATCCCCAACCCAATGACAGGGAAGACAGACTACTGCATAGAGTTGGCATGAAAACTTTTACCTCTGTAGTCCTAGTCATAAGAACCCAAAATTGCCAATTCCATGTGATAAAATACTTGGAATCATTCCAAAATAAACTGATAGCAAACCTTGACTCTGTGGCAGATAGAACCTTGTACAAGGTGGTGCAGGACTTTGATAGAGAAGCTTTACAGGTAGCCAGACACTCTTGCAGAGCAACTGCCACAGGTTCAGTTATCCGCAGACATCCATGGCTCAGAACTCAGACTTTTGTTATTCCAATTAAAAGCAGAATTATTTGTGCCCCATTAGACAGAGTTCCTGCTTGGACCTCCAGCTGAACAAGTCTTCGAGAAGCCAGACAGAAAAGGCAAACAAATTAAAACTGTTGAAGATTTCTACTCGTCTCCATCCCTGAGGTACAGTAGATATTGCCTCTATAAACCTTGTCCATTTCCAGTCAGACAAGACAAGGGGAGGCCTCCCCGTGGAAAAAGACCAATGGAATCCCAGAAGATGTTAATCAGAACAGCCACAGAGATGGGAGGCAACAAAGAGCATGCCCAGCACAGAGAACAGTGATTGTGTTCTTCCACTTTTTTCCTCCTCCCTCTTGGACACCTGGCAGAAAGACTATCCTTCCTTTTAAGCCAGTGGAAGACCATCACAAGGGATCATGTGTCCTCAGCCTTATAGAAAAGGGAAACTGTATCCAATTCAGGGAAATTCCCTCCCCTTCTTGGGCATACCAAGACCTCCAAAGGAACAAGAAAACCTCTTACCCCCGATTTTAATCAAAGATTTACTTCATCAAGGGTACATTCAGCCAGTACCTCCAGGTCAAGAGGGAAAAGGCTTTTATTCCAGGATGTTTCTGGTCCTAAGAAAAGAGGGAATTTTGAGACCTACCTTGGATCTTTCTAAGCTAGACAGATTCCTCTATGTGCCAAAATTCAAGATGATTACATTGCAAAAGCCGCTACTCATGACTTTTCAGGACACAGCCATGGTCACAATCGATCTAAAGGATGCTTACCTTACCTTCATGTTTCTATAGCAATCGTTCACAGAAAATATTAATGATTTGTAGCCTCATGCTCCCACTTTCAATTTTCTGTTTTACTATTTGGTCTCTCTTCTGCTCCATGAGTCTTAACAAAATGCCTGACACCCTTGATAACACACTGCAAGACGCTGAGGGCACACACCTATCCCTACCTAAATGACTGTCTCTCATTCAAGGAAGATCCATCTCAGAGACCCTGAATGCCCTACAGAGATCTGTAGCTGCTTCCAAAAGGTGGGTCTCACGTTAAATATACAAATGTCTCAGATGCCCCCCCCCCCCAAACAAGGATCCTGTTTCTAGGGACCCTGATAGACCCAATCCAACAGAAAGTGTTTCTCTCTCAGGATAAGGTTGCTTTCATGATGGATTATATAAACAGCTTACTTCCAAAACGAGGATTGTAGTATACATGGTGTCATGTATCCTGATGGTCCCTTTAGCAAAGCTACACATGAGGAAATTCAAATGGTTCATCACAAATTGTCAGGGAGCAGCACTCCCAGAACCTAGAAAAACTTCTACCCTTGCTCCTATGCCTCTAAAAGGAGCTTCTGTGGTAGAAGGATGCCATATAAGAGAACCCAAGGTCAACTTTCATGCTGTCTCAGGTAGACAAGACCATCACTACAGACAGCTCAGACATAGGTTGGGAGCCCACTTATGTCTGCTGAGAGTACAGGACATTTGGTCCCCACAACAGAGGAAGTTGCACATCAGTCTAAAGGAAATGCTAGCAGTCTTCCCAGCCATAAAAGCTTTCTGACCACATTTAAGCCCAGGAACTCTGGATATCTGGACAGACAATACCACAGTCGTGGTACATTAACAAACAAGGATGGAATTTTATCTTGCAACCTTACTAGAACATTCTGGATGGTTGGCCCAAGACCTGGGGATTACCCTCATTGGATCATACATCCCAGGCTGCAGCATTCTTCTAGCAGGCTCCCTGAGCAGGGCCCTACTAGATCCAAACAAGTGAATGGTGAAAAGGGAAGTCTTCTCTGATCTCACTACTCAGTGGGGGATCCCCTCTTTAGACCTTTCTGTCGCTTCACAACAAACAACTTCCTGTTATGTTCTTGTGCAGAATCTCAGAAGGAGCATGGGAAATAAATGCCTTCATGTTCGCATGGACTCTTTAGTTCCTGTTTGTTTTTCCATCCTTAACTTTGATTCCCAAGGTGTTTACAAAGATCAGGACCAACAGGCCCAACATGATAACAGTAACCCCCTTCTGGCCCAGACAACATTGGTGCTCTCTCCTCCTCACCTCAGCAAGGGGAGGTTTTGCATGCTCCCAGAGGACATAAACCTTCTCAGTCAAATCAAAGGATCGGTCTCCCACCCCAACATGACATCTCTGCATGTAGCTGGTTGGAGGAATGGGTCATGACACCCACCCTTAGCACTTCTTTTGGGTAAGACATTATCTGTTTTAATGGAGGCAAGAAAGCCTGACTCCAGAAAATTGTACATGGCAAAATGGAAGATATTTTCCACCTGGTTTCACAGATGACGCACTATCCCAGCTTAAGCTACATCATTGCGGTACTGCTTTATCTATTACACCTGTCTAGATGTTCTTATTACAGCATCAGGGTTCATGCTTTTGCTATTTCAGCTTGCTTATAGATTACTTCACTACTCTTCTTTCACCCTCAAATGAAACTGATTCTAAAAGGGGTGATTCACTTGATACCTTTCAGAAGGGACCCCATTCCAACATGGGATCTAAACTATGTATGAGAAAAACTAACCCTGCCACCCTTTGAGCCAGCTGCATCTCTCAAGATGCTCACCTGGAAAACAACCTTCCTTACAGCTATCACTTCAGCTAGAAGAGTCTCTAAGTTGCAAGCTGTTATGTGAATAGGGCCTTTTACTATCTTCCATAGGGACAGGGTAACCCTCAAAACCAACCCTTCATTCATGCCAAACATAGTTTCAGAACTCTGCCTTAACCAGGCTGTCCATCTGCCACACTTCTTTCCAAACCCGCAGAACAAAGTAGAAAGAATTGTGCATTTGTTGGATGTTCACAGACAACTCTGTTGCTATTTGGACAGAGCAGAAAGTAGGAGCAAGGCAGACCAGTTATTGGTATCCTTCGCAGAGGGAAAACTGGGCAAGCCTGTCTTAAAACAAACCACCTCTTAATCGATTGCAGACTATATCAGGTTCTGTTAAGTGCACCATGAGAAGCCTTTACTTGGCCACATTAGAGATGATTCTGTTTTAATACTTTTTTTAGGCACTTATTTCATGAGGATGTGCAGCAGGTACTAAAGGAGGCAAGAAAACTTGTTACTAGAAAATCATGTATTGGTAAGTGAAAGTGATTTTCCACTTAGTGCCTAATGACTAACCAGGGGCCCATCAGGTATTTTTTATCACTTGTGCTCAAATATTTGCCTCAAGTACTTTCCTCTGACCTCTCATTCCTCAGTAAAGGTTCAGCCTGTGGGCATTTCAGCATGTCTGCTAATGGATCCTCCTCTTTCTGCTCAGTCTGTAGAAAAACGGTTTTTGAAATGAATTTTACAAGAGACCTTTGTGCTGGAGAAGTTGACTGTCACCTTTTGAACCTGCTCATCAAACTGATTTAAGGTTCTTGACTTGGAAAACTGTATTGACTGCATTATTGCTCTGACATCTGCAAGAAGAGTAGCTTAGTTACAAGTTCTCATGGGGTGAACCTTGCCTCGTATTCCACAGAGATAGGATCACATTACGAACAAATCCCTCTTTTATGCCTAGAGTGGTTTCCAAGTATACTTTTAATCAAACTATCAGTCTTAAAGTTTTCTACCGAGAATCAAAAATCCAGGAAGAAAGGATTTTGCATACAATGGCCGTGCATATGCAGCTCCGGTACTGTCTTGACAGAATGAAGTCCTTTAGAAAAGCTGACCAGCTATTTATCTCTTATCAAGGGACAGAGTAATCTTGTTTCTAAATACAATACAATTTCTGGATGGTTATCCTCAGCCATTGTTTTTTTTTTTTTTTGTTCTCACCATGGCAAATTCATTCCAGTTCATCTTAAGACGCATTCTATTAGAGAAAGTTGTCTTCTTCGATGGCATACTGAGAATGGATGGACTCAAAGTATTCTAAAGGCAGCTATGTGGTCCTCCGTACATACTTTTACAAAGTATTACAGCCTTGGACCTTAAAAAAGGAATCCAGTTTAGCTTTACTAGGACCATTTTCCTGGAGCTCCTGGATCTGTAACCTTCCAAAGCCTATCCACCCTGGGAAGATGAAGTCAACCCATATAATGCTTCTTCCATTGGATTAATAATTTGATCACCTTTAGTAACCCAAACGGGTACTTTGGCGAGTTAAGAAGAATGCTTAAAGATGGAGCAGCTGAGACAGCCTAGGATTTGGGTGCACATCTTCCAAGAGTGTTGGATGCAGGCGTATACATGTATTCCAGGGGGAAATGGGCCATTTTAGCTCTTTCTCCATGGCAGAGAGGGATGAAGTCCTGACTGTGAGTCACATGACCACAGATCAGTTAACAGCTTGGATGCTGGACAAGCTGGACAAGGGAAGATGGGAGTGGCTTACTTTGGTTCACCCATCCTGGAGAAAGTGAAATGGTGGCCTAGGTCTGATGATTGCTGCAGTGCAAGAGGAGGCTTGCATGTTCACAGCAGCCATAAGAATGGGGGACATACGTTTGGTAATCCCCAAGCCCTAGTTTATCTTTTAGAGATGTGACACACACACACACACACACACACACACACACACACATCTGTGTGCATGATGGCTCTGCAAACTATCAGCTAGTGGAGACAAAAGCATCATTTTTGGGAACAGGGACTGAAATGTCATAATTTGAAGTCAGTGTGAGAATTATGTGAAGAAAGAGTTCCAAACCACTGCTGACCTAAAGCTATGTATTTTCTGGGGAGGGGGATTTCTACCAATTTCCCATAATCTTCTCTGTCCCTTCTGGTATTCTGAACTGGACCCCAAAGCCTTCTCACTGTAATGTTGAGGCTTTTTTTGTTGTTGTTGACTGCTGTCAAGAGTTCTTCCTTAGTTTTTTACTCCTTGTGTTGTCTATGGAGGTGGGTTTGTCTTTTTGAGCCTTGCCTAAAAAAAGCACTATGGGGGTGGCAAGAGCCTTAGCCAGTATTCAAAAGCCCAGGGGTGACAGGTGCAAGCCGTCCCTAGCGAAGCAATGTGGCTTATCGAGCATGTCATACCAGGCTGACAGACACTGGATTCCCTTAGAATGACACCAGTACTTTAGCCAATTGTTAAAATTGATTATTTTGTCTTTATACTGTGGCATAATTCTTGTTGAGGGCAAGATGCTACTCAAGGTCAGGGTCATACCAACCTGGGCTACATGATCAGAGAGCTCCTCTGTCTCTTTTCATGTAGTCCAGGGAGGTACGTCTCAGGTCATTCACACCAGCATGGACAATGACTGAGTCATATTTGTACTTGCTTTGGAGTGACCTGAGTGCTTGTGTTATGTGGCGGATCCTGGCACCTGACAGGCAGCTTACAGTGACCTTCTCCTTGTTCAGTCTGGTGAGTGGGACGTCAGTGTGTCTGACAATGGAGTCACCTGTTACAAGTGTATTTGGTGTGTTTAGCTTTAAGGGCTGTGACTGTGTGGCACACTGACTTTGTGAAATATGTGATACGTGGGTATTGTTGCGGGGTAGCGGTTGCTTGGGTGTCTGCTTTGGAGGTCTCTGCCGCTTTGGTAGGTTTTTATTTAGAGCCTCAGAGTATGTTTTTGTGTGTTTATGTGTTTGGTTTGCTGATATGATAGGTCTATGTGAGACTGGATTTGTGGTGTGAGTGGTTACCTTCTCCTCCTGACTGACTGTGCCAGTCTTGGGTTGAGAGAGCTCAGCCTCCAGTTTGGCTGTATAGTTGCATCTCTCACATATATTTAAGCTTGTTGGGAGGAGGGGAGGGTGGTCTGTGTACATAAGACAATTGTAACATTGCCTCAAGATTCCCAGATTCACTAGCTGGACTGGAGAGTAAACCTGAAACTGACCTTTGGACATACCAGAATAGTATAAGGAACTTGCTTTTTGACTGATCAGAAAGGATCAATAGGGAGCGAAGTACTTATAAAGAGTATAAGAGGGTATAGTGCTTAAGTTTGTTAGTATTTATAAGCAATAAAACACGTACAGTCTCTAGCACAAGGACGGCAGCAGCAGTTGTAAAAACCAGAATCTTTATTTAATAAAACTGTAGATGAGCGCTTTCGCGTATTACTACGCTTCTTCAGATCAAAAAATAAAGCAAGTTCATCCTATTTAAACATATCCTAATTATCCAATTAATTCAAACTCTCCAATGGGCATGATTGGGAGTGAACCATTAATTAATGGAAACACATCTTAAACATTTTCTTTAAAATAGGCTGGTTGCATCAAGAAATTTGACATATAAAATAACAACAACTGAAGTGTTTAAACAAAGACAAAAATATAATAAAAACTCCCTCTAGTAGTTCAAAAATTAATAGAATTATATGAATATATGACAAATAAAAACTCTCACATTTAAACCTAGCTAAATTTTCATATAGAAAATATAAATAAAGTTACAGAAGGACAATATACCACCCAGAAGTACAAAACTTACTTAGAAATATATATAAATGTGCAAAGAATGCAAAAATGCAAAAATACATAAATACAAGAAATATATATATGTATATGTACACAGTAGTGAAACTAAAAGCTTATTAATAAATATAGAAATAAATATCATGACAATTCAAATATAACCTTATTTACGGGACTTTAATACAGATCGTAAGGAAACATAAGTATTAAGACCTGGTGGATAATGAGCTCTTAGTTTAAAAACCCATCCAAGTTCTTTGCTCTCTAAATAACTCATGTAATCTCCCCTTCTCTGATTCTGGGGGACGATCTGGAGTACTCTAAATACAAAACCATGATCATTATGAATAGAGATATGCTTGGCTAGAGCATTCAATTGATTATTGTTTCTTATGTCATATATATGGTTGTAAATCCTATGCTTAAGCTTTCTTTTGGTTATGCCCACATAAAATGCAGAGCAAGAATGACACATTGCTAAATAAACAAGACCTGAGGTGTCACAACTAGCAATAAACCTAGGGCTAAAGGAAAAATCCAGATTTGGATGTATGAAATCTTGTATTGTCGATATATATCCACAATAATTACAATTCCTGCATGGATGAGTCCCTCTTTCTTATAGTGTATTCATACCCATTAAACTAATTCCTCTTGATCTGGTATTATGGTCAATACATAACAATCTTTTTAGGTTCTTGTTGTTCCTAAAGACAAATCTAGGTGTAGCCCCTACTATGTTTAATATTTTATCATCTAAGGTTAAGACACCCCAGTGTTTAGATATGATTTTTTTTAATATCTAAACTGTCATTCGTATATGTGGTTACGAACATGGCCTTATTGGAAAATGTGGTGTTAGCCCTATTTCCATAACCTATTTTTGTAATAGTTTGAGTTTTTAGATTTCTAAGTTCTCCCAGTACTTCAGATTTAATCTGCCTTACTAACTTAACATCATAGCCCCTTTCAGTAAAGATCAATTCCATCTTCTCTAGTTCTATATTTAAATTCATAGGATCCTTACACAGTTTCAGAAGTCTCTGAAATTGACATTTCACTATCCCTTTAAAGATATGGCGGGGATGCATACTATCATATCTTAGTATGGCATTCTTCCAGCAAGCCTTCCTATGGAGAGAAGACAATAACCTATTGTCTTGAATACTAAGATTTACATCAAGGAAACTTAGTGTCATGTGAAGCTTCTATAGTGAATCTTAAGAAACTGGTGGTAGTTTCTAGATAGGATACAAATAAAAAAAAATCTTGCTCACTCCCATCCCAAACCACAAGGACATCGTCCACAAATCATTTATAGACCAAGCATTTTTTGAAGGATTCGTGACTAAATAAAAATTCCTTTTCCCACTGGTGAACCACTAAATTGGCATATGTATTCGCGCAGGGGGTGCCCATGGCAACCCCTGCAAGTTGTAAAAACATATGCTCTTTAAAACAACAAACATTGTTGCCTAGAACCAACTCTAACAACTGGCAAACCAGTATCTGCATATTACAGTCTATTGATGGTGAAGCTTGAAGCAATTCTCTAATTGAGTCAATGCCCTTGTCATTTGGGATGCAAGTGAACAAATTCTGGACATCCATAGTTATTAGAAGGTGTCTATCTCTACATAGTTCAACTTCTAGGTTGTCCAAAAATTCCAGAAGCTGAAAGGTGTCCTTCAGGACAGTCGGAATGTCATTAACAAGGGGTCTCAAACACTTTTCTAGATAAATGGAAATATTTTCTGTACTCCATCCATCTCCCGAGACTATGGGACGTATAGGAGGTGGATATATCCCTTTATGCATTTTGGGTAGTCCCTTTATCACTGGGAGTTGGGGATGAGTAGTATAAAAAAACTCATATAGATCTTTGCTGATCTGATGACACATCAGTAGGTCATATAGTGTGTCATTTAATATCACTAAGTATTTTATCCAAAGCCTTTTCATCTATACGTTTGTATGTTGAATAGTCACTGAGCATATTCTGCATATAGCTATCATAATCTTCCCTATTAAGCAACACAATGCCTCCCCCCTTGTCTGCGGGTCTAATAGCAATAGAAGTGTCTTGTGATAACTTCTTTAAGGATATGTTTTCTTCTTTAGACATATTAAAATATGAACATTTCTTGTTACCTTTCAGGAAATAAGTGTATATATCCCGCTCACACAGTTTAACAAAACTTTCAACAGCACCAGACAATGGGGGAGAAAAAGTACTTTTGCGCTTGAATAAACAAGCATTTTGTGTGCACATTTTATCAGACAAATTTAAATCATCTTTATAAAACAGTAATTTAAGAGCTATGTTCCTGGCAAAAAGCCGTAAGTCTGTCAGCAAACTGTTCAATATGCTGCCTTGGGAAGGGATAAAGGAAAGACCTTTATCTAAAACACTGACATCCGTCAAAGTGAGTACCAACCTTGATAAGTTGAAAAACAAATGTTCCGTCATCTGAACCTCCTTCTCTGTTGGTGATAGCTCTCTCCAGAGAGCTTCCGTTTCCTCCTGTCCCAGCTCTGCGATCTGTCCCTCGGTAGAGCTGACTTTTTTTTTTGTTAGTATTTACTTATAGGACATGAGCAAGTGCAGGGTTTTAGAAGGAAAATAGAGTGCTTACTTTGAAAGTCAGGACAGTTCTAAGGGAAAAAGTGAAGAGCAGATTTTGTGGAGCCGGGAATAGTTTAAACCCGTTTAAGCGGCGCTGTGCAGTGCGCAAAACCACACAAATGCAGGTTTTAAAGCGGGAAATCTGAAAGAGATAGGAATGGATGCAAAACGGCCAATAAGCTACTAGTTTTTGGGCTGAGACCACTCCTCCAGGGACAGATAGGCTGCTCAAAGCTCCTCACTCTCACTGGTGAACAGAAAAGCTTCCTCCTATCCAATTAGTAAGGATATGGGTAACACAGGAACCTGTACCACAGTCCGGAATTCAGCAAAGCCTGAAATCTGGACTAATCTAGTTCAGTAAGGTGGGAAAATGAATATTTTTTTTCTGTTTTTGTTTTTTTGCAGAGGATAACAGAAAATCACACAGAAAACACTGTAAATGCTATAAACAGGCTAGCGCACTTGAGTGTGTAGCATATAACAATTAAACAATACAAAAACGACTTTTTAGAAAGTGCAACTGTAAAAGCAGGTAAGGCAATACAGTTTTAAACATTTTCAAACACAGATCAGTTAGAAACTTGCTTTTTAGGCGGGAAAATGCAGTCTGAGCAGAAAGCAAAGAAAAAGATACTTAAATCCGTTGAAAGTCTCTCTTAGGTCTCTCTGTTGCCTGTATCACTCTGCAGGACACCACGAGGAGCTGTGCTGAGTTGTATACATAGTCCTTCCCAGTTGGACATTCCTGATTAATATAGGTACATAAAAGAGTAAGTGGTTTTTTTCAAGGACTTTCTTAAGACATAATCCAAGCACAGGCCACAGAAGACAAACTTGTATATGTTGAACATATCTTTTGTAGGTTGGTTAAGTTATGACTTGATGACACGTCCAACCTGCAAAAGATATGTCATCAAGCATGACTTTAATACAGACAAAACAGTCAACTATATTGTGTATATATAGGCTGGGAGCCATAAAGGTGATCAGTAGACCTATGCAGTGCAAAAACTAAGGTGGGAGGGAGGCTTACTGTCAGATGTGGCTGAAAGCTAATTATGGTCGTTACAATTGAGGGATGACACTGGCGTGTGGGCCATGTAGTAAAGGAGGCAGGCAGTTACTGCTAGTGCAGTGCTGCAACAAGATACCACAAGAGCAGAGCTGCAGTATCATTCATGGGGGTGGTCATCATTTCATAAGAAAGCTGTCGCCCTGTACAATGGGCACTATAGGTGACTCCTTGTGGTGGTGTGCTTGCAAACACTAGACTGTAGTACAAAACCACAGGTTGGGCAACATAGCAGAGCACACCACAGAAACAGTAGTGTGAGTTTGCACACCAAAGTACTATACCTGGTCATCATATAAACGGGGAAGAAAAGGGGTAGGTAAAGGAGTAAAATAAGAAAAGGGGGGAAATACAAGGGTGAAATGAGAAATAGTGGGGCAGGAGTTTATTATCACAAGAGAAGAATAGAAGGGAAGGTATTGTTGGGTGGTTTTATATGTGGATATAGGAAGAAAGGCAGTTACTGAGTAAGGACATACAAACAAAATAGCTGGATTTTGACTGCACAAAATGTGGTATGGTTAGTGTCTGCCTGTCTGTATGTGCCCTTCCATGTGGTAATATGGAGGACTGGCCAGTGAACAAGGTAAGGACAATGACACCGAAGGGAAGCGTAACACAAGGATGAGGGTAGAGTGGGATTTTGGTATTGCTGGTAGCCAAAGTGGTGAGGTATTGCTGGTAGCCAAAGTGGTGAGGGTATCAGCACTGGACATCCTACATCTAGGTGGCAGATGGCGTGGGCCGGTTGCTACTGCAGTGACTTGATGACTTTAGCAGAGCAGTTCAAATTGTTCCTGAATGTGGTCCATGATGTTGATGTGAGAGTCCAGCTGCTCCTGTATCTTAACAGCCACGAAACTCCACACTTGCTGCAGTGTTGCCACAGATGACACATTTTGTCCGGCTTAAGAAGAGCTGTCCTCATTCTCCCTTTTTAAAATGCAAAACAGAAGTATTAAGAAGCCCCCCCCCCCCATTCACCTCCAGCAGAAAGGCCATCACCTTCCTTCTGACAACGAGATGCAGACGGTCACTGTGACCCAAAAAGAGTAGAAGTGGCTGGCCGAGATGGAAATTAATGTGGCTAGGTCACCTCATTTGCCTCAACTGGACATGCATATCGGAGAGACAATGGAAATAATGTGATAAGACACACACATGACAGCAACAGCATTTCAGTTATACTCAGGTAGCCTATACAGCATATACTCACAGTATACTGTCTGAATAGGTGCTGCTGCCTTCTACGGCAGTCAGCCATATTTTAATGATGCCTCTTAACAGCTGTAAAACAAAATAGAAGTATTAAACATAGGTGGGACAACACAATATGGTGGAAGATAAATTGTCAAAAAAAGAAAAAAAATAGAATACACACACACACACACACACACACATATGCAGTACAGCTCTGGCTGCACCCAGTGAAACTCTTGTTTCCCAACAAAGACTCAGATCTTCATAACAATTCCTGCACTGTTCCCCAGTGCCTTTGATGCCCATGGCATCAGACATCATTGTCATGGTGAACCCAGGCATTAACCTTTTTAAAAAGTCAAGGGCACCAGAATCCTAGAACGAGAGGGAAGGGGCACCCTCCCACTTTTGCATCCTATAATGACTCCTAAGTATGCCCTGGCTTGCTATCAAGTAGCAAGCATTAAAAAATATTAGCGAACACCAATTTCTTTTTTCTTTTTTTTTTTTTTTTTAATTAAAATCTGATGCATACTGTTTGTTGTGCTCGGTCTCTTGCTGCTTGGTTTCCTTGACATCTTCCACTTGCGTCGGGGGGGGGTTCAACTTAAGATTCTGGGGACTGGGCTATACTGCAAGCAGGTGCATTGGTCTGCCTCCCCCCCTCCCTGATTGACTTAATAGTTCAGTCTGGTCAGAGTTCAGCAGCAGGTCACACAGGTGTAGAAAATGACAGTTTAAACCGTTGCTTGTGTTTGACCTAAGTTACCGTGCTTTTTCTCAGTCCTTGTTCCACTCCTCACAATTGAGACTGAATGACTGAAGGTTGCAGTTTTCATCTTTGAAGAAGAATTGAAGTGCATCCATTGCTGTCAGTGCCCTGGTGGTGGTGGTACATATGTTAAATATATCACTGTCTTCTTGCAGACTGCTGCAGCCTCTGCAGCCAGTATAATTTATCTGTTTTATCTCTCTTGTTTGATAACCGGGTGGGAATGGGAAAGGCACTGGGTGTGGGTCTTGGGTCTTTTTATTTAAGTTCTTGTGCATACATAGACAAAGAAGTAATGAAGGGGTCGTTGGAGATGGGGAAAATGTTTCATTTTGGTGCTTCGGACACAGGAGGCTTTTTTGGTTTGAATTATACTGCTTAACCCTTAAGGCTGCTTAGTCCTAGAAGTGGCTTAGATATCTTAAACCCACACACAGTTTTTCTGTACTTCTCCTTTTGAAGTGTTGGTAATTGGGACCACTCTTATTTGGCATCTACTTATCTGAAGTGCAGGTCAACACTTAAGGGACTCTGGTTAACAAAGTTCGCAGATGACTGCAAACTGGGAGTCATTATTGAATCCCCAAATTATGTGGATATTGTACAAAAGGGCCTTACAGAAACAGATGCATGGTGCCAGAGCCATGGGCTCAAGCTTAGTGCCAAGAAATGTATAGTTATCCCCTTTGGGGAAAAAACATGTACCCATGAATTACCACATAGGTGGCAGTACACTAAACACCGAAAGTGTGATGAGAGACTTAGAGACGCAAGTGGACAGTGGTCTTACCTTCGATAACCACATTGTCACAACAGTCAGGGAATCCTTCTATGTGGCACACCTCATCACTAAGGGCTTTTTATCCAGAAAAAAAGGAGGTCATTTTCCCACTGTACTCACACTGGCCCTCTTCAAGAGGAACCTTTGATGATTGGATGGGAGGAAATTCACCCTGGGGATCACATCAGTTGCCCTGATAAACAGGGGTCCAGGGAAGTAAATAGTGTGGGAAGAAATAGCCAGGGAATTGATATGGCTAGGCTTGTATAGGCCCTAGGGCCGATGGCCTAGTACCAACCTATGAATCATTTCCTCTAAGGATCCCTTGCATACTTTGTTCATGCATGCACAAGCACAAAAATTAAACATTTTCTCCCAACAACCCATTCAGTACTTTTATCTATGTATGCACAAGCACTAAAATGAAATATTTTCTACAATGACCCCTTTACTGGAAATGCTGCATATCTGCAATTCAAATGGTACACAGGTTACTCACTCTAAAGAACTTAAACTGGTATGCGACATTAACAGAACCTGCTGGTGGGACAGATTTGTCTCCCACAGGTTACCACACCTTTGGAACAGACTCCCGTTTCATGTCAAACAAAGCACCTCATTAGCCCTCTTCAAACGCAGTCTGGATGGCTAACCATAAATTCATCCCAGGGTTTCCACTTGTATATCTCATGGACACTGGCATTAGGTGTTGATCATGGACATAAGGACAGAACTTGGCTAGCCTTGTAAGAGCCAGAAGGCCATTAGCCTTGTAACGTCCTGTGATCCTATGTTAGAACTCCCCGTATATATAGATATATAGATATATAGATATATATATATATATATATATATATATTTTTTTTTTATTTCTGGATAAGTGCATGGTATCTTTTACAAACACTTCAACCTCCACCAACTCATACAGCTAAACAGTTCCTTACGTCAGCACCAAGAAAGTAATTACGTACCTCAACTAGGAATAAACCCCAGAAATTTCTGATCTTCCAGCACCAAAGGTGAGGGAACTGCCTGTTGAACCCCTGCCACTGAGCTAAGATGGTCATTAAGAGTAATCTCTGATCTTTGATTAAAAGGTAGTCCATGTACACCACATCACTACTCAAAATGGTATTATTTAGCTGTCTCTCTCTCTCTCCCTAAAATGCATCCAGTGCATCAGAAAAGTATGACACTTTACTCTGAACAAAAACATTGTATGCAGTTAATTTTCACTTTAATTTACTGAAAACAGCATATCTCAAAACAATTTGCTTATCAGTAGATAAATGTGTACATCCAAAGTATTTTACAAAACTAACTTCCCCAACCAACACAACACTCATGGTACTAGGCTATCGGCCCTAGGGCCTATACAAGTCTAGCCATAACAATTCCCTGGATATTTCTTCCCACAATATTTACTTCCCTGGACCCCTGTCTAGCAGGCCGACTGACGTGATCCCCGGGGTGAATTTCCTATCTCCCATCCAATGGTCAAGGTTCCTTTTGAAGAGGGCCAGGAGGCGCTCTGCTTGACATGTATGGGCAGTCTGTTCCATAGTATGGGGAGTCTCTGGGTCAGGAACCTATCCCTCCAGCATGTTTTGTTCATTGTGATGACAAGGTTTAGATCCCTGGAGCATGTGGCTCTGAGGGATTGGGATTTCTTTAAGTGGAGCATGTCCAGCAGCTCAGGGTTTGACATGGCCTTGTATGTTAAGCAGAGATCACCTCTGAGTAGACGATATGTTAGAGTATAGCTGGAGTTTTTTAAGGCGGTCAGCGTAGGGCATCTGCTTTAGACCTGTGATTCTTTTAGTGAGGTATTTCTGCGGCCTTTCCAGTTGTTGCAGATGTCATGAGAGGTAAATACCAAATGGGGCGTTGTATTCTATAATGGGTCTAATGAGGGATGAGTACAGTGGGAAAATGACCTCCTTTTTTTCTGGATGAAAAGCCCTTGGTGATGAGGTGTGCCACATAGAAGGATTTCCTGACTGTTGTGGGGATGTGGTTATCGAAGGTGAGACCACTGTCCACATGTGTCCCTAAGTCTCTTGTCACACTTTCGGTGTTTAGTGTATGTGGTAATTCATGGGCACATGTTTTTTTCCCAAAGGGGATAACTATACATTTCTTGGCACTAAGCTTGAGCCCATGGCTCTGGCACCAAGCATCTGTTTCTATGAGGCCGTTTTGCAGAGTATCCACATCATTTGGGGATTCAATAATGGCTCCCATTTTGTAGTCATCTGCGAACTTTGTTAGCCAGAATCCCTTAGTGTTGGCCTGTACTTCAGAGAATTAGATGCCAAACAAGAGCTGTCCCAGGACTTAACCCTGAGGTACTACACTTGTCATTGTCTGGAGCTGTATTTGGAGTCTGCTACTTTTACAGTCTGGGTTCTGTCAGTAAGCCAGCTGGCAACCCATCGAGTGACGTAGGGATTAATGCCCAGCTTAGTAAGTCTATCTATGATTCCAGAGTGGGGGATGGTGTCAAAGGCCTTGGCAAGGTCCAGATAGGCTGTGTTGACCGCCTTACCCTCGTCCAGTGCTCCGGAGACTGAGTCGACGAAGTCAGTTAGGTTCAGGAGACAAGATTGGCCCTTCATGAACCCATACTGGGTGGGGTCCAGTGTTTGAAAGTTGCCAATTTCTTTGTTTATAAGTTCCATGGCCTTGCAGATCAGGCTCGTCAGACTGATGGGGCGGTAGTTCCTGCTATCCACGGTGGATCCCCCTTATGAAGTGGGATAACTGTAGCTATGCGCCACTCAGTGGGCATGAAGCCTGAGGTGATGCTATGATTAAACATGACACTTAGGTGAGGTGCCAGTTCATTTTGTAGTTCATGTAATACACAGCCCGGGATGTCATCTGGTCCCATGGATGCTGTATTCTTGGCTTTGGAGAGTGCATTTTTTTACCTGTGTTGTCGTTATTACCTGAATTTGTCAATCTTCCGGTATTGAGATGGGCAGTTTAGGGGGTGAGGGGGGGGTGAAGTTGGCACTGAATTGATCTGCCAGGATATTGGCAATATCCTCGGGATCAGTATATTTAATGCCATTCTGTTGTAGCTCAGAGCAGATCTCAGCATTGCCATTTAGATTCTTGACATAGTTGTAGAATGCCTTGTGGTTCTTTGGAATCTTTGGCAATTGTATTTTCATAACTAGCTTTGGAGGATTTTATGAGGGATCTCAGCTTCTTACTGAGGCTGGTAAGGGAGTTTTTTGCGTCCTGGGATTTTCCTCTTTTCTGCAACAGTTTCTTCCTTTTGTTGTAAAGTTTGTTTATTGCAGGGGACCACCAGATTGGCTTCCTTTTTTTGGAGGAGAGCATCTTGGTTCTATTTGGGATGGCACGATTCATGCATGAGTGGATGTGCTCGTACAGTGCCTTAGTGTAGGATTCAGCAGTCGAGCTTTCAGTTCCCGTCTGCATGGGTGGCATGAAGTTTGTCACTTCTGACTTGAGTAGCATGAAATTGGCTTTGGAGAAGTTTTTTTGTGGAGATTTCCTTACTGGGGGGTGGGGTGTGGATGTTGAGGGTGATTAGCTTATGGTCAGACCTGACCAACGAGGGGGTGACCATAGGTGTGCAGCATCGATTTTCCATGTTGGTAATGACCAGATCTAGGATAGTGAAGCCCTTGGTGGAACTATGGATTAGTTGATCCATTTTGATACAATTGTGTGCTTACCATGGATGCAAACAGACTACTGAAGAAGTTGTTGGAGAAAATGTTTTATTTTTGTGCTTGTGCATACATGTACAAAGTAATTAAGGGAGCCTTGGGGAAATGATTCATTCTGATGTCATTTTGGTGGTGCTTGTGCATACATGGACAGACTATTGAGAGGGCTGTTAGGTGAAATGTTTCATTTTAGTGCTTGTGCATACATGGACAAATTTGACTGAAGGGGTCATTGGAGAAAATGTTTAATTATAGTGGTTTTGCATACATGGATGAAGTACGCAAGGGGGGTCTGTATTAAAAAAACTGACAAATTAAAACCGCAAATGCCTAAAGAGTGAAAGAAACGGAACCTCGAACTTGTTATTTAACTCCGAGATCGCACTATAGTGAGGAAAGAGCAAATATTCCAATCTTAAACATGTCTGTGTTACTGAATGGTTACATATACTTATTGAACGTGATTCACTTAAAAAGAATTGTGTAATAACATCAAAAAAATGTATACAGATTTGTCTAGTACTGTTTCTGTGGCTGTATTTGATGAGTTTCTATCTCAAACTAATCAGAAACTCAAGGAATATGAAGCTACTTTAGTTGAGCGTAAAAAAGGCAAACTTCTCCGTGATGTGCGTGACTATGAAGCCAATCGGGCTTTTTTGTCTAAAGCACAATGCACGAAAGTGCGTAAACAAGTTAGGTTTCAGTCCAGTAGACAGATGAGTGTTTCTCATGTGTCTTCAGCGTCGGAAGGGGGATATACATCTTACGAAGACGGAGAATATGAAACGGAGTTTCCAGTATTACCAGCGGCCCAACAAAGGGAGAACTTTCGCTCTACATTTCGTGGAGAGGCCGCCACCTCTTTTCATCATCAACAGGGACAGAAACGGACATGGGACCAATCTTCCTTTCCAGGTGGACAACGTTATGGACATGGGGATATAAGAGGGGTAGAAAATGAACATGTATCGAATAATTTAAGGTATTGTAATACTGCAGATTATGTTATTAATTTATCTGGTTATGATTTTAACTGTGTTGAAATGTCTTTACTTAATAGGGGTTTGAAATTTATCCCCACAGTTATTAATCCCCTTCATGAACTTAAAAAAGATATGTATGTGTTTGGCAGGAAATTACATTTGAAACATTTCTTTAGTAACTGTTCGACGTCTTTAAATTCTGCTGATACATTTGATGATAGTAGCTCTGGTGATAGTTATTTTTCTTGTTTTTCAGATGAAGCTATTAATGCATATTGCCAGCTAGACACTACTAAGATACCTACCACTAGTAATTTTACTCCTGGCTATTTAAATAATGACATATGTCAGTTTGTTAGTTTAGTTAATTTTTTTACTGAACTCAATTATGAAAAATTTATGAGTAATAAAACTAATGTTGATTATAACTTGCAATGGAATGAGTGGCAAGCTTTAGTTAGGCTCAGTAAAAGAACTGACATAATTTTCAAACCTTCTGATAAAGGTAATAAGCTTGTTGTTTTGAATTCTGCTGATTACTTTTCTATGTGTATGGAACATTTAAATGACAGTAACACTTATAAAGTTATATCTGTAGATGTTTATTTCAAATCAGTTCAGGAATATTTAGATTTGTTAAATAAAGGGGTTAGGCTAGGTTATTTTAGTTCCACTGATGTTAAAAAGAAATTTCAGATAGAAGGTTCAAAAATGGCTCTTTTTTATTGCCTACCCAAAATACATAAAACTCTGTCTAGGCCCCGGAGGCCTATTGTTTCTGGTTCTTTGTATTTTTTGCATAATTTGGGTATTTTTCTACATCAATTTCTAGCTCCCTTTGTATACAAATTGCCATCATATATTTGTGATGTTTTTGATTTTCTGAATAAGATGAAAGGGGTGAAAATAAATGCTAGGATGACGTGGTTTACTATTGATGTTAAAAGCCTCTATACCAACATTAAACACCCTTTTGGCATTGAGGCTGTTAGATACTTTTGGGTGACAATCCGGTCACAGCATTTATTATAGAGTTACTTCATTTTTGTTTGACTCATAATTTTTTTGAGTTTAATGAGATTTTGTATCCTCAGTTACAGGGTACAGCCATGGGGGCTTCTTTTGCCCCCATGTATGCTAATTTATTTATGGGTTTATTTGAACTAGAAACAATATACAAGCATAGATTTTTTCAGACCCATGTAATATCTTATTATAGGTTCGTGGATGATCCAATATTCTTGGTGGATGCTGATGAAAGTGACATTAAAGCATTTGTTAAAGATATTAATCATAATAGATTTTCTATGAGTTTTGATGGTCTAAAAATGGGACTTGTTGTCCCATTTTTGGATGCTATTCTTGATATTTCTAATGGTACTAAAATTATTACTTCGATCAATAGAAAATTTGATGGTACTAATTTTTATTTACATGGAACCAGTGGCCATCCTCCTCATATGTTGGATGCCTTACCATATGGGGAAATGTTACGTACATATAGATTATGTGGAAGACCTGATATTTTTCAGCAAGAAATGAATACTTTGGTGGAATCTTTCTTGAGTAGGGGATATAACAAAGATATTTTAAACAGATGTTTTGATAAATTAGTTAAAAGAGTTAAGCTTTTTGATGGTGTAAATAGTTACTTTCCTGCAAAATGTGGCTCAATATAATGGTAATAATAACTGTAAGGAAAATATGTATTTTGTAACCACTTATGGTTGTTTTACTTCTCAATTTCTTGATATAGTAAAACAATTTTGGTCTTTTTTACTTTCTTGCAAAAATGTTGAACAGTGGCTGAATGTTAATTTACAATTTTCCTATCGGAGAGGTAGAAATATAAAAAATGTTTTGGTTAAAAGTAAATTTATTTTGCTTCCACCTTCATTATATAAAGAACCATGCCAAGTTGGCACTTTCCCTTGTGGAAATTGCAAAGGTTGCAAATATATCACACCATGTTTTCCATTTATTAATGATGTTAAGTTTACTCCTGTTAAGCAGTTTTGTTGCAAGTCAGTAGGGGTTATTTATGCTCTATGTTGTCCATGTAATATGTATTACATAGGAGAAACAAAAAGGGCCTTCAAACTGAGATTGTTAGAGCATATAAGGGACATTAAGAATGGTAATATTGAAAGCCCTGTAGCTTTGCATTTTTTAGAATGTCATAACAAAAATAGTGAAGGTTTAAAAGCCACTATTTTAGAACAAGTTAAGCCAATAATGTATTGTCAGCAGGATGTTAAAACTGTGTTACTGCAAAAAGAAGCTCTGCTTATTTTAAAGTATAAAACTATGTCTCCTTGTGGGCTCAATGCTGAGTTCAATTGGAGAGTGTTGCTTAATTAATTGCTTAATTGTTTAATTGAGTTACTAGTTTGTTATAAAATGTGGATGCTTGTATACAATTTTATTCTCCTTGAAGGCTTTGGCCGAGACGTCAGAGATTTTATTAAAGAACTTTTTGGATACTGTGGTCGTTGTTTGCTAAATATTCCAATCTTCACTGTATCGTGATCTGACAAACAGCTCTTCGTGGTTCCGTTTTTTTTCACTCTTTAGGTGTTCGCTGTTCTGCTCTTTCGGTCTTGTAATATAGACCCACGCAAGGGATCCTTGGTGGAAATTATTAATTTTGATGTAATTTGCTCCTTATGTGCATACATGGACAGGCTATTGAACAGGTCATTCGGGAAAATGTTTCATTTTGTTGTTTGCATACACTGACAAACTGCTTAATGGAATCCATTGCATCCCTGCTTACAAAGCTATGCAGATCAAGTACTTGTGTCAGCTAATTCCTCTCCACATACTTCAAAATGGCATACTTGATTTTAACAGTACTGCCATTGCTTCTTTTGGCTTAATTTCTAATTCTGTAAGACATTTTTGTGCAATTATCCTTAATGAAACTTGCTTGCATCACTCTGATGCTCCTGTAATGGTAGTAAATACCTTTAAAAATGTTGCCCTTTTTAAATTGCTAAGTGCCCCTCTTGCCCTCTGCCCCCCCCCCCCCCCCCAGTCTTCGACAGCTTCTGGCACCTATGTAAAAAGTCCATCCTATTAAACCAGCAGGTGCCCTTTAAGTCCCAGTGTACAGTACTCTGTGGCACTGTGTGAGCTTCCTTTATTGGTGGACATGCATATATGTCAGATGCCTTATACTAAGCAGCACGCATGCATGTCACTGTTAAGTATTGATAGAGTAGTGTGCTTTGGAATTCAGAAAGTTTGACACTGTCTGGCCTCCTTAGCATTCTTGCCATGCTAAGTGTCTCATTATCATGATGCAAGTACCACTGCCAGCTTATGTAAGACTGCTCCGAAACATAAGTAGCTTTTTTTTTATTTATTATTTCATGCATTTAACTGTATAAGCCCACTGGGCACACGAGTTTCTTTTTGGGGCAACCCAGGAGCCCTGTCTGGACAAGTGACTTGCTTAGACTTGTACAGTGTATGAATGGAAGTGGAAGGATTCGAGCCCTTTACCTGGGCTACAGAAAGCAGCTTGTTAACTGCTCATAGCCTTAATTCGCTGAACTATCTGCCAGACAGTTCATTGGGAATACTGTGTATTTATGAAGCATTTCTTACAGAAGGAATGATGACAGGGTTTGTAATGTAGCTGTTTCACCCCTACAATGCCTGTGGTGCCTGTCAGGTGGATCGTGGGTCAGTGTGTAGTTTTTCTAATTAACACACATGTAAAGATAGGCTAAATATTTGTATTTGTTCTCAGATATGGTATACAGTAGTAGAAATGCAACAGACACTCCCTTGAAAGTGTGTAGGTGCAGAGGCACCCAGGCTCACACATCACATGGAGGATGACCACACAGTCAGTGGCACACTTGTATATGCCTGTGAGGGAATGCAAAGGCTGTAGGATACTGCATGGGAAATCATAACATAGGTAGAGTGGAAGATTACCATGGTCTTGCATACAGGCTGCAGTACCATATATGTGGGACAAGCCATGTAACTGCAGGCAGTAACCCAGCTGTATACTTTAGGATGAAGCAATGAACAGTAATGCTTGCATGCTGTATATATGTATAATATCAGTAATGCTTGCATGCTGTATATATGTATAATATCCACTGAATTACATGTTTTGTGTGCAGGTGTACAGGTGTGGTTGTGGCCACCGTTGAAAGGCATTTCCTGAAAAAGGTTCAGTGATGTGCTACTTCGGGACCTCCTCGTACATGGCATGTGAATAGCACGACTGGCAAAGCTGGTGGAGACCAGCAGGTCAGGGACCAGATCTTGTGAAGATGATGTGAGTTGTGACTGCCATGGGAGACCTTAATACTTCCCTGCAGCAGGTGTAAAGGAAGGGAGTACAGATATGCTCACCCATGCAAAGCATAATGCTCAGGACAGGGCTACCACAGTGGATGGACCCCCAACTTTGATGCAGCAGATAGAGTTTGAGTAGTTTTCGTGCCACTCACAAGCCTTAAGGACACAGTCACTCATACCAGGTAATGGCTTGGATGGGGGCACGGGGCTAGCACCCACTAACTGTACATATGTAGGTAATGCAACAGTTTAGTATTGACCTTACTACTGTAACATGATAAACAAATACCAAAGAAATGGAATGGCTACTATGATTGTTGGCAGTCTGCAGCTCAGTCCTGTAGAAACACCTGGTCTTGCAAGCACAGTGCATTACCCAAGAAGGTATAGTAATGTTTACATACTCTTAATGTGGATATCAAAAGGGCACAATACAACCATAAATCTGTGGTTTCACACTGGTTTCATGCATTCACAGCTTCCAGTGATGGAAGATCCAACACAGCAAGGCAACAAAAGGCTGATGTCAGCACGGTTGCTGTACCGAATGATATCATGCAGGCAGCATAATTTGCTGACACACTGGCTGTAAGTGCAACATTCTGGTGGGGGGATCACCCACATTCATGGGGGCAGTGTCCCCTGTGAAGGTTGCTGCTTAGCACATTGCCCCACTGGTGCCTGACATATGACTTAAAGGTGACAGTTCCACATGTGGTCCTCCTGTATCCACACCAGTAATGGGCTGTGATATTTGCACTATCTCTGATGGTGGCATTCCCACTAAAGGTGAAAGATGCAGGGAATTGGATGTCACCATAATGGCTGCATTATCCCATGTGTGCATGCAGCAGTTATATTTCAACCAGCGGATGTGCAAGTCAGTGACCCAGGTACAGACATTAGCTACTCACTACACTTTGGAGCTGTAACTGTGCTTAATGATGCACAGGAGGGCATGTGCCAACTGCACAGTTATCTGGAGTAGTAGCACTGAGGTCAGTGGTGGCAAATGCTAACTTTGTAGGTACATGTGCCATGTTGCTGTTGCCCTGCAGTGTGCCCTCACTGGCTGTGGTGTTCAAGGCCATGAAATAGTCTGGACACAGTGGATGTGAGCAAAGTGTGGAGTGCTGCAGATGTACTGTCAGTGATAAATTCTGGCAGATGACCTCGTACCCATAGCCATACTCAGAAGCATTATTCAGGCTTTACCCATGGGGCACCTCATCATGGTGACTCCACAGTCTCCATGTCTACTAGGGGACGTATCCAGTCCCAACACAGCTAGCTAGTACATTGCACAACTACAACAGTTTTATAATGGCAGTTCATACCCATCCCTGGAGGATGTCATCCCTGACACCCAGCAATCCACCAGATTTACATGGCTACTGCATTCATCTGCCATGATCCAACTTAACATTGTAGTGTTTCTATCAGGTGTTAGTCCCCCCCCCCTGCCCCCACCTGTGCAAGTGATAATGTGTCCCCCCTCCACACCCCTGCAAGTGATTAATGAATGTACAATGCCTGCCTTCTATTATTGTGTTGGTTTGTTGATGTCTGATATGTAGGCTAGCCAGAATATTCCCTGCCCTGCATAGACTGTGCAGCAACACACAAGACTCAACATTACATGTGGCATGCTGTCAGCATTATATTATTCTATACTGTCTGTGACATGGCCAGAGTTTTATACTGGACACCACTGCTTTGCTATTGCTGCAATGTATTATGCCCATCTCTACTTTATCTATCTAATGTACCCCCTGTCTGACCTGTGACTGTTTCAGTTTGCCGTTCTTGAGATGATTTCAGCCTGCACTGCCTTTTTTTTTTTTACATAGGACTATGTTGTGCAGCATGGCACACACTGCAGATACTTTTTCTGCATGTCTTAGTGTTTTATTGTTGTGCCCACTGGAGATGGCTAAACAGCTGAATCTATCATTTAATAGTCCAGAGACGGTGTTTCTTTTTTCATACCGGACCATCTTGTATGACATGACTTTGTTTTGCTTCCTCCCACCCAACTCATACAGCCTTTGATTATTCCCCTTTGCTTCCCTACTCACCAAACCCCAGATCCCCTACTTGCTATTTACGGACTGTTATTGATGTGTGACCCTTTACCAGTGGGTTCCTAATCAGCCTTATCGTAACTCATTGTTTGGCCCAGGGAGTGAAGGATCCTCAGATATGTTGCACGTGTGGAGTAGGAGCCATCATTTTTGCTGTGGTAGGGCATAGCTCATAGCTGTTTGGAGTAGCTAGTTCACTGACTTCAGGATGTTTACTTCCTGAAGTGACTTACAAGGCTCCTGGTCTCCACAAGAGGTAACATAAGCACTAGTTTTCCCCATACTCTTCCATTGATATAGGAGAGCTGACCATTGTTTTTTTTCATCCTGTTCTTCCACTGCCACCCCCAGGCCAACCCTATCTGTGGCTAATGCTCATTCCCAAAGTTCAGACAGATGCCCATTTTCTTCTCCTTTGGGCAGCCTGTGTTAGTCCTACTCTTATTTGAGTGTTGTATATTAGGAGTCATCTTCCATGGCTCAAGGACAGCAACACACAAGACTCAACATTACATGTGGCATGCTGTCAGCATGCATGCTTCTGTGTGTATGCACCTATCAAACATGTGCCTCTGTAGGAAGTTGTATTACAGGAACTGTTACTATAGGTTGAACGTGTGCATGTGTGGGAATAATGTGTCTTACTCAGGTCAGTCACAGCATGAAGTTTTGGGAAAGAGTAGTGGAAGCCAGGTTAAGAAGGGAGGTGATGATTAGTGATCAGCAGTATGGTTTCATGCCAGGAAAGAGCACTACAGATGCGATGTTTGCTCTGAGAGTGTTGCTGGAGATGTACAGAGAAGGTCAGAAGGCGTTGCGTTTTTTTAGACTTGGAGAAAGCATATGACAGGGTACCTAGAGAGGAGTTGTGGTATTGTATGAGGAAGTCGGGAGTGTCAGAGAAGTATTTAAGAGTGGTACAGGATATGTACGAGGGTAGTGTGACAGCTGTGAGGTCTGTGGTATGAGTGATGGATGTGTTTAAGGTGGAGGTGGGATTACATCAAGCTTCAGCTCTGAGCCCTTTCTTATTTGCAATGGTGATGGACAGGTTGACAGACTAGATCAGACAAGAGTCCCCGTGGACTATGATGTTTGCAGATGACATTGTTATCTGTAGTGTGAGTAGGGAACAGGTGGAGGAGACCCTGGAGAGATGGAGATATGCTCTAGAGAGAAGAGGAATGAAGGTCAGCAGGACTAAGATAGAATATATGTGTGTGAATGAGAGGGAGGATAGAGGAATGGTGAGGATGCAAGGAGTCGAGGTGGCGAAGTTGGATGAGTTTAAAAACTTGGGATCAATAGTTCAAAGTAATGGCGAGTGTGGAAGAGAGGTGAAGAAGAGAGTACAGGCAGGATGGAGTGGGTGGAGAAGTGTCATGAGTGATTTGCGACAGACGAGTACCAGTAAGAGTGAAAGGGAAGGTCTGCAAGAGGGTAGTGAGACCAGCTATGTTAAATGGATTGGATACAGTGGCATTGAAAAAAAAAGGCAGGAGTCTGAGCTGGATGTGGCAGAGTTAAAGATGTTAAGATTTGCACTGGATGTGACGAGGGTGGACAGGATTAGGAATACGTATATTAGAGGGTCGGCCTAGGTTGGAAGGTTTGGAGACAAAGCCAGAGAGGCAAGATTACGTTGGTTTGGACATGTGCTGAGGAGGGATGCTAAGTATATTGGGAAAACGATGCTAAGGATGAAGCTACCAGGTAACAGGAAAAGAGGAAGGCCTAAGATAAGGTTTATGGATGTGGTGAGAGAGGACAATACAGGTGGTTGGTGTGGCAGAGCAAGATGCAGAGGACAGGAAGAAATAGAAACAGATGATCCGCTGTGGCGACCCCTAACGGGAACAGCCGAAAGAAGAAGATGATGACTCGGGTGGTTGTAAAATGCATTTTAGTCTGTAGTGTCCACTGGATTATTGAACATTTTAGTGAGTGGTAGCTCATCCTAGTTTATATTGGGTCCTTAATAATAACATGAGTGCAAACTGTACTAGCAGGACCTCTGGGAAGCATGCATGTAGTATCACAGAATGCACACATGGTGGTGGTTTTCTCCTCTGCTGTTCTTGGGAATCATATATGCTTCTCCATATGTTGTAGCATGATTCCAGTGAGTTGGCAAAAATATATTTATGAGGTAGAGGCCTGCAGTATATAACACATTATACACTGGTTGCAGGAAGGCCCTCTAGCTAAGATGGTCAGTTCTGTGCATACCTTTGTCTCCCATAGGAATGGGCATACCATGCATACCCTTCAGTTCCACTCCTGGGTGATGCACTACACAAACAAGTCAAACTGTATTTCTGTGGACTCTGAGGCAATCAATTTTCTGCACTGTCAGACCACAGTAGGCAGGTTGTTGCTGTACCGTAACTGTTGGTGCAGCTAGCTGTGATGTGCAGCATTGTCAGTACTGGCACTGATGGAGATTGCCAGCACATACTGTTGAGCTACTGTTGTCATGATTAATTATGGCTACTGCCCTGTACTCTGTATATGCTCAGTATTTTGCATAGTCGGTGTGCTATTTTTCACATTTATGAATTGCTATGCCATTTTGGTTTCCTTCAGTTACATGTGCTGCTCATTTGTTTGGGAGTTTCCATTTACAAATCACCATGCCCTCATTTTGATGTCCTGCATGTTGAACAGTTTCAAGCATTGCGCTTTAGTGCAAATGGTGTTTTTCAGTTGCCCCCACCCTATGCCTTGCTACTATCAGCACGGTTTTCAATTGCAGAGAATATGAATCTCTGTCGTCCTATATACTACATAAATGTAGTGGTTTTGGCTCCTTATTGTAATGCTGTGACTTCCATTTGCGGGAACATTGGCAATAACTTCCTGCTTGTTTAAACATGTTCTTTGAATTGAGATTTTTTTGCATTCCTATTTTTTTCTTGTGCCATTAAAATGCAACAATTGTTAGAAAAAAATATTTCTGTTAAGTGTCTTCTAGGTTATATGAGAGAGCTAAAGCAGAACTTCTGTTATTGGCATTGGTCCTCCCAGGTATAGGAGCATCAGTCAAACTCAGAGTTTGTATTTATCTAATCTGTTCTCCCCCACTTCATTGGAGATAGCATCAACCAAAAAGATATAGTTGACAAACCAAATTATATTCCTGACTTTCTTGAGGTCTGAATGACCACATAAGTTTAAAAGTGTGAAAATGAGGCAGTGATTTTATTAACTCCTCAGATAGTACTGATCAAATTATTGACTTTAGTATTTGATCACATTTTTTTCTGTTTTATTTGATTGATATAGTAAGTATTTGAATACTTCTGGTCACATTATTTTTTATTGTGCATCAATTAGCTTCTGTAATAGTCAGATTAAGTCTTTGTAAATGTATTTAATAAAATCAAAAGAGGTCACTAGTGTCAATTATATTAAAATTTGTTTCTGCAATGTTTTGAGTTGACTGTAATTTTTCATAACTGAGTTTTATTTGTGTATGTATTTATTTATTAATTTATTGTCATTTAGGAGATTAAGAAATTGCCTTTGGAGAAGTATTATTGAGACGTTTAGAGGATTTCTCAAACAACCTGAAATGTGATTTTATATGTTGCAAATGGTGCAGTGCTAAGCCTTTGTGAAATCATTCTGAAGACTGCTTTGAACCAATTTAGCATTTTTGCCTAAATTTAGAAGAAGTGGAACTGGGTCATCAACATAGTACCAAAACTGATTCCCAAGTAATACCTGATAAAAAGATACTAGTCCCTGACATTTTAGAACCTAGTCAGACAGGCTAGGGGACCTCCACCAAAGGCTAATTTCTGAGAAAGAGTGAAGGTATGAGTAAGGCTAGCAAAGCACCTGTGAGAAGTCCACTATTCATAGTGGAATTGATGGTATCTGTGGTGTGATAAAGGGAAATCATAATGTTAAAGCTGCTTTTGAAACCATGATACGGGTGACTTGGCAGGACTTTCTTGTTATTAAAATCATGTAATTAATTACAGAGTTGTCAAGAATTTTAGAAATTGTTTGATGCGGACTATAGTCTGAAGGAAGGGTTGGTAGACTTTAGTAAAGGGACAGTTGGGGATTGGGCATCTATAACTGTAAGAACTGTTCAGTTTGTGAACACATTAAGGAAACCACTTGTATCTGTAGTAAGACAGGAGTTACAGTCTGCATACTGTTTAAAATAGTAAGTAATAAAAAAATATATAGTTAAGTGCAAGGAATGCAAGGCATATTATGTGAGTAAAACCAGTTGAACGTTCAAAGAACGTAGGTATGGTGGGTCTGCAGGCTGGTAGAGGAAAGAGGCGATCGAGCATGGAGGGAAGAAATGGCCAGCTGAGTACTTCAGGTGGATATGACTTTGGAGTCTGGCAGTGGTCTTAAGAACACGACCACCAGCAACCAAACGAAGTACCACAATAAACAAGGTGACTCTAACAACATAGTATCGAACCACAATGGTGGCAATTCTATGGGGGACATTGATAATATGAACTGGGGGGAAAGTAACACTGTAACAGGTTGAAGAGCAACTGTTCTTTTTCCAGTTACCGCAGTGACATGCAAGTTACTGTGAATGACAAAAGAGTGAATTCTTACAGCAAAAATGTGGATTGTTAATATGATTTAACTTTGAAATATAAAATGCTTAATATTGATAATAGTTATTTGAGGGAATGTATAGGGAGGGATATTGTCCCAAAGGGACTACGCATTTGTAAATATCCCAGCAATGTGAAGGCAGTGAATTTCACAAGGAGCTTATAGGAATTTTTAATGTGTGTGGACTTGATATACTGAGAGCAATTATTAAAAATAATGAAAGGGAAATGGATCTATTGTTTACTGAAATTGGCAAAATTGGCAAGGCTATCGTCAAATTTGTTGTTCACTGTTGAGGATGAAAAGGTGAAATAGTATGATGTGAAAAGACAAATTGATGAAAAATGTAAATATATATTTTAACAGAAAATGCAAAAAATTGGACATGGATGTTTTATAATACAAGGAGCAACATAGTTACCCTAAACCTAGGACCCCACCTAAAAGGTGCCATTCTAATTATGTGGAATGGAGGAAAGGTCGTGGTGGTCTTAGAGAAGGGAACCAACAAGGGACCATTATTTTCACCAGGGGGAAGAGCAGCAAGGGTACGATGTGGATGACCCTTTAGATTTTCCAACAGTGAGACGATCGGAGAGGATCAAACAGAAGGCCCCAGTGGACTACTATTCCAACAGGTGGGGGTACCAGGACAAGAGACATTATTAAATTTTGAGAACACTGAGACAATAACGGATGATGATATTGTTGTGAGGGGTGCTAGACATACTTATCAACATTTTAGTATTTATAATTATAGTGGTTTGGGCATTGATAAAACCTATTTTAGTCTATTTAGCAAGGGAATGAAGTTTGTACCCAGTTCCTGCAGTCAGATTACTAGTATCCTCATAGAAATTGTTTCTAAGTAAGAAAAATCCAGAATTGTTATTACCCAATGAAGGGTGCAACAGTGATAGTGTTTCTGTCAAAAGAAAGAGTATTTTTAATCCCCCTCCACCCACAGTTGAGAAACTTCGAAACTCTGGTAGAAATGGAGCTCGGGGAAAGTAATAACAAAGTTAAAAAAACATTACAACCTGAGTAAGGATGAATACCAATTATTGGATGCCTTAAGGAATAACAAGAATGTTAGGGTTATGAAACCTGAAAAGAGTGGAGGGGTGGCTATCATGGATAGTATTTTATACTCAGGGAAAATGTTAGAAATCTTGAACAATGATGACAGATACACTAGAGTTTCGAGAAACAAAATTAATGTGGAGTATAGGAAGATAGATTTCACGTTAAATGAAATGTTGGGGGGGAAGGGTTGATTAGTCAGGGGACACATGCTTATTTGACAATAGATAAACCTAAAATAGCATCTATTTTTGGGATTTCCAAGGTCCATAAGGACATTGAAAACCCAGCTTTCAGGACGATTGTTGCTGCTACGGGGCCCAAAACATACCCCTTAGATAAATATTTGGATTTGAAGTTAAAAAAATGTGTGGACCAAAAAGTTGGGGATCCTTAAGGACTCTTGGGATTTCCTAAGAATGTCACTGACAAACTTGCACCACGATAATTTAATTTTAGTCACACTAAACATACAGGATTTATTTAACGTCATACCCCATAAACTAGGGTTGGGCTGGTTTGAAGAGGACCTCTGTCTTAGGGGGAGCTTTGATGATGACATGCTAATAGTTATCTTGGACCTCATGGAGATGGTGCTCAGATACAATTTTCCTTTTTTTTTTTTTTTGAGGGTGAATTTTTTAACCAGTTCAGTGGGGTAGCCATGGGGGGGCATGCTGTGCCTCCATGTATGCGAACTTGGTTCTATCCACTTGGGAGGAAAGATTTGTGTTCCATTCCGTCTATGCACAATATTGGAATTACTACAGATGTTATTTGGATGACATCTGTATTTTTTGGACTGGGACCGAGGGATTACTTTATGAATTTATTGATTATTTATTTAAATGCTACTACTTAATTCCTTAGGTTTACTCATAACATCTCCAGGGAGAAATTACAATATTTGGATGTGTTGTTGGAAAAAATTCCTGAAGTAAGAAAGTCTAACATGTACAGGAAAAATACATTCTCTAACTCCTATTTATTTTTTTACAAGTGCCTACCCATTCAAGCAGAAAAAGGGGATTTTGAAGGGCCAGTCAATTAGGAGTTGCAGAATGACCACCTTGGATAGTGACTATGAGATGGAGCCTAAGAGTAAAGGACATGTTTTTGGAGAGGAAATACCCAATTAAGCTGATAGAGGAAATTATGGGCGAGATTAGGCACGAAAGAAGGGGAAACTTCGCACCTATATTGGGTATCCCTGAACACACAAGTAATGACAGGGACCAAGACACCAATACGGGGATCAGTTGAGCTAGCAGTTTGGTTTTGAATTATAATAAAGATGCTCCCATGATTAAGAATATAGTTATTAGTAATTGGAATAGGTTCGGAAATTATTCAGACCTAGACAAACTATTTAAGGATCCCCTTAAATTTACATATAGGAAGGGCAGAAATATTAAGGAAATGTTGGAGTGCCGAAAAAAGAAACCAAAGAGACAAAGAATGGGGACTGTGTGGCTCTTGCTCCCAGTGCCCACACATTATACAGGAATTTACGACTTAGAAATAACGCCTATTCAAATTGTGACACTATTGTGGTGATCTACATCGCCGTTTGTAAAGAATGTGGTGTTTTCTTTATTGGAAAGACCACTAGGAAGTTCAAAAGGCTTATTTACGAACAGTTATGACATAAGGAAACAGGACGAAAATAATGCTTTGTATAAACGCAGTTTAACATGTGCCATGGCATCTTTCGGCTTCTATGTGTTAGAAAAAGTTGAAGTTGATCCCAGGGGAGGCCCTTGGGAAACGAGAATAGTATTCCAAGAGCTGTTCTGGCAGTTAAAACTGGAAGCCAATAAGCACATTTCTCTAGCTCCAGTGCTTAAGCTCCGATCTGCCAAACTTTGAAGGGAATGTGTGTGTGGGGGGATATATAATATTATTAGGATGGTTTTATCCAAGTTGTCTTTTGGAGAAAACTATTTTTTAACAGTTTTTACAATTTTTTTTTTGTATACACGCATTTTATATATTTTGTATTGATTGCATTACGAGCATAGCTTTAGTATTTTACATGGATTTTACAACATGAATTCTGCCCGACATGGATTCTTTCTGGTATACAATGTGGAGACTATTTACTTGACTTAGGTAATTGATTAATTTGTGTAATTATGTCATTAAACTAATTCTGGGTGGTTTAAATAGAGGTCATTTTCTTGGGTACTGTATTATCTGATGAAGTCCTGTGTGGCAAGGACAAAAATGCGGTGATCTAGTTAAGTGTTAATATCTATTCTGCATTTGTGTATTTGGGATAAACTGGGTTGTTCGTAAGGCGTGGAGTGTTTTTTGAACACTAGCTCTTCATGTGTCTTTGCTTTGTTGGTTTGGGAGTGTAGTAATACAGGTGTTAGTCTGCATACAGTTTAAAATAGTAAGTAATAAAAAATATGGCTAAGTGCAAAGAATGCAAGGCATATTATGTGAGTAAAACCAGTTGAACGTTCAAAGAACGTATGTATGAACATGTGACCGATATTATTAAAAGGAAAACTAGCAATGTATTAACCAGGCGTAATAATGATAGTGATGTAACATATGGTTTTAAATTTCAAGTGTTTAGAATGAACTCAGCCTAACAGCCGTTGTGGTGCAGCGGTAGAGTTGTTGCATCACAGCAAGAGGTTCTCCCATTCGATTCTCAGCTGATGTGCAGGGAGTTCTTCTATGTGGAGTCTGCATGTCCTCCCCGCTGTTTGGGTGGCCTTCGAAAGACATGCGTAAATGAGCGTGCCTTCATTGAAGGTTGGACGTCGAGCTCGCACCTCAGCATTCATGAAAATTTACTGCCAATCATTAGTGGACCAGAGTTCCGCTGTGGCGACCCCTAACCGGGAAAAGCCCCTTCATTGAAGGTTGGACGTCGAGCTCGCACCTCAGCATTCATGAAAATTTACTGCCAATCATTAGTGGACCAGAGTTCCGCTGTAGCGACCCCTAACCGGGAAAAGCCGAAAGACCAACAATAATGAGAATTAACTCAACCTAACATAAGGGAAGGGGGATCTAACACCAAAGTTCCTAAGATGGATTTTAGAACTTCAAGCTTATACTATCCAGAATTAAATAATTATAAAAACCTATTTTAAAATAAAGGGAATTGCGGCACTAATGTTTTATGCTGAATAATTTTATATTGGTGCGTTTAGTGAAATAAAGAACGTGAAGCTCCATTCTGTATTTAATGATGAAATGCATTTTAAATACTATACCTGATAGAGCAATATGTGAGAACACTTTAATATTTTTCTATAATAAACTTGGTTTGGACTTTTCTTCCATGGTGTGCTGAACTGTGCTTAGTGTTTTATTTTTTTTATTATTTATTTATTTATTTTTTTACATTTGAGGATTCCTTTCATCATGGGAGAGCTGTGCCTGAAGATAGTGTGTAAAAACATGGGCTAATTGTTTTTCAGTATGAGTACCTGGCTGTTTAGAAATGCTGGGTGGAATTTACTGTGATGCAGTATCCCCCAGTCAGGAACACTGGATTGAAGTTTCAGGATCTGCCTTTGTTTAATTCCTCTAGGTGCTTGGGTTTTACATACCTTAATGGGAATGTACTTCGTTCATTCATTCATAAATCGGAGCATAGTTAAAGTTTATAAAATCAGATGTTAGGTAGTCCAATCTCACCTCCATTTTTACACATGGGTTTGGAGCCGATCCTCGGCTCCAACTCTGCCGATTTTCAAGCTCGAAGACTTCTGATTGGCTTGTGGCTTAGCAGGTATCCCATGGTGCACCAGTGCAATCCCCAGATCTTGTTTGCCGCGTTGACGAGTTCGGATGTGCTTCTCTTGGCTCTGGCTAAGTTTTTGCATTTTGTTCATTAAATAGTGGTTTTTGCATATTTACTAAAGACTATAGATATAGGCTTTTACCTTAATTGTTTTATGTTCTTGTGTGACCTTAGTATAGTATCCTGTGTGCCAGTAGTTAATTGAAGTTGCGCTCATTACCTGGATTGTTAGTTTTGGCGGGTTTGCCGTTCTTGGTCAATAGGAGCTTCTATTGATTAACTGTTAATCGGTATTGTTAATTGGTGGTCTTTGGCGGGGATCCGCTAAAGTCAATTCTTTATTACAGATGGCAAACTTTACTGCTTATTGAACATGTGGGTGTGGGTGTGGGTGTGTGTGGTGATATACTTGGTCTGTTTAACTTAGAAGACTCAGTTCTTTCACGGGGCCTAGTCCTCGTGTCACCCGCTTTGTAATTTTATTGGTAATTTTCCTGTGTGAGTGAACTTTGGTCTGTTGTTTACTTGGAACACTTAGTTTCTCGTACACCAGGCTAGGCCTGTTTAACTTAGAGGACCTAGTCCTCGTGTAATTCTGCTGCAGGGCAAGGCCCGTTTTAGTTAGAGGACCTAGTTCTCCGTTATTCTCTATTCTCTTTCTCTGTTTTCTGGTGGCTTGTGTGTTGCAATGTGTAAGGATAGCAAGGAGCACAAACCCTCTGGGTTCAAAAAATGTATGACGTGTTCCCAGAAAATGTCTTTGATGGATGGCCACAGTAGCTATGTCTATTGCTTGGGAGCCATCCTTTTGCAGGAATCATGTTTGTTCTGTCATGCTTTCTCTCCTAGAGTGTTGCAGGAGAGAAAGAACAAACTGATACTTGGGGGTCTTCTGAAGCCAACCTTTGAGGAAGCCTTATATGGTTTGTCAGCTTCTTCGTCTAAGTCTTCAAAGTCGAGGTCTGACACAAAATCAAAAGGTTCAAAAAGGCCTTCTCCAGCACCGGCTGGTGTTTCTGAGCCGCCTTCCAAATTGACAAAGTCTGCCTCCTCGACTCCTCAGTCTTCAGAGCCGAAGGAGAGCATCTTGGTTTCAGAGTTGGTCACAGGTACTTTGGTGCCGACTGCTGAACCTTTGGAAATAGTGGACTCTTCTGCTCGGAGCAGGTCTGTAGAGTCCCTACCGGTCTCCTTACTGATCAAATCTCCTGTGCCTGCCAAGTCGAGATCCCCAACGTTATCTTCCAGGAGTCTTTCAGAAGAAGATGTGGAGAGAGTAGTACTGAGACTCCTGAAGTTGTCCGCTCTGCCTAAATTTTTGTTGGCTTGACCCAATCGGCTCCGGAGCCACTCTAGCCAGTCTTGCCCCCATCTGTGATTCCTCCAACGAGCCATGTTGGCTTTTCGGAGCCGGAGTGCTTGTTACCAATGGAGGAACCCTCAGTTCTGGCTCCCCTTGCTGTTGCATTGGAGCAGAGTTCAGCTCTGACACGCTCAGCTCCATCTGTCGTGTCCAGGGACCGAAGCTCTTCTGTCAGTGCTGATGGGGAGGGTTTGAGTCGATCTTAGTTGGTTCCGAGTCTTCCTCTCAGTGCTTCCGCCAGGGTGAGCTCGGACCCTGCATCTATCTCTGAGCCGATGGCTCAGGCTCGGGCACCGTCTTTTGTCTCTTCGAAGTGGGGACGGTCTTCGGAGCTTAGAGAGGTCTGCTTTTGAGGTGATGAGTGTGCTGTCACAGTCTACAGCCCCTGCCAGTGGTACAAGCACTCTTCCCCCAGGGACCCTACGTCAGTCTCCATTCCTACTCTCTCCGGAGACAGGAGAGATCCACAGCCTCAGGAGCCACCGGCTGGTGGTCCCCACTCTTCCGGGGCATCCCCAGAAGGTCCTTTTGAGGAGCCCCCTTGGAAGAGAGTATGAAAGAGGAAGCATATTGACTCCCAGGAAGAGTCTCTGACATCAGACACTGACCTCGAGGAGTCGGAGGGGTCCTCCAAGTTGTCCTCTGATGAGGTCTCCTTTGTGGACATTCTAGAGATCCTTAAACAGAGGTGAGACTGGCCCACTGTCAACCCTTCTAATGAGGAGTCTGTGTACCTGAAGGTTTTTGGGTCTCAACCCTCTGCCTCTTGGGTGTCTCCACCTTTCGACGAGCTAATGGATCTGGTTAGTCGGAAGGTGTGGGATACTCCCGATGACGTGAAGCCAGTTCCTTGAAGACCAAATAAGTTCCTGTCTGCCCCTCCTGGAAAAGAATTCTTGTCTAAGGGTGTTCCCTTAGATGCCATGGTGGTGGCGGCATCCACGAAGAAGGAGTTGACTGAGACTTCTTCCTCTGTTCATCCGCCAAACAAGGAGTCTCAACAGATGGACAGATTTGGGAAGCGTGTGTTTAGTTCAGCGGCTTTCACACTTTGATCTCTGGACTGTCTTACCCATTTCACGAGGTTGCAGAGGGATTTCCTCAAGGAGTTAGGAGATTCCATACAGGGTGCTTGTCCTGAGGGAGTCCCTGATAGGATCTCTGCTCAGTTGTCCACCCTAAATTTGGTAGTTAACTCCTCCATGCAGCCTAACTCCCATGCGGCTGATGGAGCGAGCAGAACAGCGGGTTCAGGAGTTGCCCTTAGGCGCCACTCCTGGATGCGCTTGTGTAATTTTGCGGAGCCTTTTAAGTCCACCTTCGCCAATATCCCGTTTGATGGGTCCTCCTTGTTTGGCCCCAAGGTGAAAGAAACACTCACTCGGTGTGAGCAGGAAAGAAAGACTCTCTCTGCCGTGGGAGTCCGTTTTACCGTTCCCTCTCAACCATACCCCAAGAGTCAAAGGGGAGGTAAAATGTGGTTCAAAAAGTCCCAGAGGACCTTTCTGGACACACAGAGTGAATCCTCCTTCAGAGGCAGAGGAGGAGGAAATGGTAGACGTCGCCCTAGAGGCAGGGGTGGTCCGCAATACCAGCAAGGCCGTGATTCCTTTCGAGGGCAGCCTTATCAGCGCTCCTGATGTGGGGCCCGACTGCATTTCTTTGGGGCCAGTCGGGGGTCGCGTCTCTTTGTATTTAGAAGCCTGGCTAAATATAACCCAAGAAAAGTGGGTACAAAGAGTTACCAGAGGCTATATCATACCCTTTTCCCTGCCACCTTTTGTTCCCAAAAAGATCCCAGATGTTCCACCCAGTCACAGGGATCAGCCAACTGTGGAGATCAACAAGTTGCTCTCAAAAGGAGTCATCCAGCCTGTCCCAGCACACCAGACAGGATCCAGAACTTACTGCAGGTTCTTTTTATTCTCAAAATGAACCGGAGACTGGAGGCCACTACTGGACCTCAGCAGATTAAACGAATCCATGAAGAAGGACAAGTTTTGGATGGTCACAATGCAGTTGATACTCCCTTTGTTAGGGAAAGACTACTGGATGTGCTCTCTGGATCTCCAAGACTACCATATAAAGATGGACAGGGCGTCAAGGAGGTTTCTGTGCTTCTGGCTGGGAGCCAGCCATTACCAGTTTTGTGCTCTGCCCTTTGGTCTCACCACAGCCCCCAGGGTGTTCACCAAATGCATGGCAGTAGTGACAGCTCACCTGAGACGTCAGGGATTCTAGGTGTTTCCGTATTTGGATGACTGGCTCCTGACCACCCCCATCAGGCATCTACTTCTCCAAAGCAGGGATGCCACCATTCAACTTTGTGCTCAACTAGGGATCCCCATAAACTGGGAAAAGTCTGCATTGCTGCCCTCGCAATTTGTGATTTTTATAGGCGCAGAGGTAGACACAGTGGATATGACAGTTCGTCTTCCTGCCGAAAGAGCACAAAACCTCATCCCACAAGTTAAACGTCTTCTTCCGCTCTGGAAAGTCAAAGCAAAATGGATTCTTCAAATTCTTGGAACGATGGCCCCAGCTATTCTGTTAATACCTTTAGCCAGGTTGCACATGAGAATCCTTCAATGGCTCCAGTTCTCCCAATGGTCATTCCAATATCTACCACTCAGTCACCCTATTCTGCTAACGGAGGCATGCAAAAAGGACCTTCGTTGGTGGATAGCCCCCAACAACTTGTTCATGGGTGCTCCCCTTGTGCCTGCCCAATCCATTGCCACTGTGACCACGGATGCCTCCCAGGTCGGGTGGGGGGACATTATCTTGGCAGGTCTGTCCACAGCACATGGCAAGAACACGAGGCTCATCTGCATATCAAGGTTCTGGAGATGAGAGCAGTGCTTCTGGTGTTGCAAGCACTTCAGGACCTTCTTCCTTCAGGGATGATTGCAGTACAATCGGACAACATGTCAGTTGTGTGGTATATCAACAAACAGGGTGGTACCTGATATTACCCACTCTGTCGAGAGGCCATGCAAGTTTGGGAATGGGCGATTTCTTCCCAGTGCTTTCTGGTGGCAACACACACTCCGGGGACAACCAACGTGATAGTCGACAAGCTGAGCCGGGCAATCCTACTGCCTCACGAGTGGTCTCTGAAATGGGAGATAGTGGAACAAATCTTCCGAAAATGGGTACAACCATGCTACAACCTTTTTGCCAGTCCAGTCAATGCCAAGTGCAGTGTTTCCCTAATTCCCACTCCAGGGGAGACGCCCAGAGATGCTCTGGTTCACGATTGGCCCACGGGACTTCTATATGCCTTTCCTCCATTCCCTCTTATCCCCAAAGTGATATAGAAAGCCAACCGACTGGGAAGCAAGTTGATCCTCATTGCCCCTTACTGGCCTCATCAGGTCTGGTTCCCCTTCCTCGAGCCTCTTCTCCTCGACTATCCTTGGATTCTGGACCCAGTTCCAGATCTATTGATTCACATGTCGAGTTCGCTGCACCCCTCTCTCCACACCCCCAAATTGTCAGCTTGGATGCTCCAGTTCCATCTCTAGTCAGGCTTCATGATGTTTCGTCATCAGTGTCCTATATTTTTTTTATCCTCCCATAAACCCTCAACCAGAAGGCTGCATGGCAGTAAATGGAAAAGGTTCTCTATTTGGGCACGGAAAATGAAAGTGGATCCTTACACCGCTCCCGTTCCTGTGATTCTGGAATCTTTTTCAGCAGGGATCTGCCGCGGCCACCATCAAAGTACAATTGGCGGTGATCTCACATTTTTACTTAGGTCTCCAAATGTCAACCTTATGTCTCATAAGCTATGCAAGACCTTCTTGAGAGGAGCCACTTTACTAAGACCACCATTAGAAGAACCCGCGGCTTCTTGGGACTTAAATTTTGTGTTGTCCAAACTAACATCCCCTTCATTTGAACCATCTCATTCATCTTCCTTAAAATATGTGTCTTGGAAGACTTTTTTTTTTAGTAGCTATTACATCAGCCAGACGTGTTTCTGAGCTACAAGCCCTGTTTATTAAGCCACCTTATTTAACCTTCCATAAAGACAGGGTTTCTTTACATACCAATCCTTCATTTATTCCCAAAGTTTGTTCTCCTGCCACATTGAATCAGAACACTGAGCTTCCAGTTTTCTTTCCCAATCATAGCAATGCAGCTGAATATCGTTTTCACCAACTGGATGTTCACAGACAGCTATGTTTTTACTTGCTACGGACCAAAGAATTTCAGAAGTCAGACCAGTTGTTTCTTTTTCCAATTCAAGATTGGGCTCACCAGTTTCTAAGGTGACTGTCTAACTGGATTTCTAGTTGCATAGCTTTCATTTACAGTTTGGAGGGCAGACCTTTACCCCACAGGATCAATGCTCACTCTACCAGGTCTCTGTCTACCTCTGCAGCCTTTCAAGCCAGGGTACCAATTGATGATATCTGTGTAGCAGCTACGTGGGCTACCCCTCACACTTTCATTACTCATTGTAAGCTGGATTTGGCTTCTAGGGGTAGAGCATCCTTTGGCTCCACGGTGCTCAGGAGTATTTTCCAGTGAGCCACCCAAGAATAAGGCGCTAGGGACGCTGGTTTTTTTTTTTTTTTTTTTTTTTTTTTTTTTTTTCTTGGTTGGCAACCCATTAGTATTGGGTTGTTGGTTAGGGGTTTCTTTATTTCTTTCTGTTTCTAGCGATCAGCAAACAAGATCTGGGGATTGCACTGGTGCATCATGGGATACATGCTTAGCCATGAGCCAATCAGAAGTCTTCGAGCTTGAAAATCGGCCGAGTCAGAGCCAAGGATCGGCTCCGAACGCATATGTAAAAATGAAGGGTGAGATGGACTACCAACATGGAACATTATGACGAGTGCATAACTCCTTTTTTTGCACCAGTCTTTGACATTTGATATGTCCCTGCAATGTACCCAGAATTGCTTCCTTTTGTAGTTCGTAAGGGGTTACTTTTTATTGGTAGCATATTTATTAGTTCTAGTTGTAGTAGGAGCAACTGGGCTATCTGTTTATCCTTATTCCGCATTGCTCTACTTTTTGCTTGTAAGTCCTAATCTTTTACAAATCTATGTGTCTCAGTTCTTAACACACTATAGTCAGTGGATCTAACATTTTCCATAATCAAAGCTGTTTCTGTCTTTTTCTCTTTAACTACAGTAACCGGCCTTTTTACTTCTACCTTCTTAGCTGCTGGTATAATGTGATCCCATGTAATAATTACTTTACCATTTTCAACAATTGTTTGTGGTTAATGTTTCCAAAGTCTCCAGTATAACAACCTTGACAAATTATGTCTTTCATTACACAAACCTTTATCCATGAGTGTATTGCACCCTACAACAAGATGTGTAACTGTTTCTGGTTCTGTGCCACAAAACCTACATTTGTCTGTATCTTCTACCTTTGCTATGGATATCCTGGGCTGCCAATAACAAACTTTCATGTTTTAAGTTCAGTGTGTGTAAGCCATTCATACTTCAACTTGCGTATATTCCATCAGATATCTACACTTTTTGCTATAGATGTGGTATTTCCATTTATCTTTTATTTTTTCCTGATCCTATTCTTTGCATTTTTTTCTTTTCTTTTTTTGCACTTTCTGATGCCACTTTTATTTATTTATTTATTTTTTAATCCATGTTTGTTTGCATTTCCATGCCTGCTTTTCCCCTAAAGGCTTCAGCTAATCTAAGCAAAGAGGTCATGTTAGACTTATTTTGATCATCTTTTAGAACTTTCAGTATGTTTGCACCTGATGGTGTCAGTAAACATGTAATTTGAAATCACTAAACAGTGCCAGTGTAAGGAACACAAAAGTATGAAATAAAGCGGAATAAGGGGGATGGGGGAGGGCGGGTGAGGCTGGTAACTCCAAGGTGACCATTTTGTTACAGGACCTAAACTGGGACACTTGAGGGCCACCCTGTGAAGCCAGGTCTGCATTCCCATTCTCCCAGCCCCCATGGGAGTGGAGATAGGGCAGCCATGTCATCTCGCACTGGGGCAGGCAGGTTGGCCTCCCATCCTTCACCAGGCACTGTGGGGATGCCACTCTGTGAATAGCACCACCTAGGAGGCAAGAGGCCACATGCCAGGAGGCTTGAAGCAATGCACATTTGTCAGTGCCTGGCACCGTGGGGGGGAGAGACTGAGGTGTGCCACAAAAAGTGCGGAGATGAGGGGACCCAGGGCCATCTTCCCTGTGAGATTGAAAGCCTTAGGTGCAAGGCAAAGTGGAGAACAGGTGTCACAGAAGTCTGGATGAGGGACTGTCTGAGGCTTTGTGATCCAACAGAGTTCCATGAGGCTGGGAAGATCCTCTGAGAGGCTCCAAGAGAGTGCATGACACTGCATGATTTGGCAGCAGTTAGATATGTTACCCTGGAAAAGAGCTCTCTCTCCTGAGTAGAAGTGGAACCCCAGAGGGGGTCAGTCCCGATGGAAGTCTGGAAGGGAGAGAGAGGTGGAAAGTGACTGGTACAGGACGGCTCTCACCTGGGTGAGGGGGTACGGACCATGCCCCCTCTGGGATGGAAGTCTGGAATGGGGAGAGAGGCAGATAGTGGCAGGGCTGGACTAGCTCCTGCCTGGGTGAGGGGGAGGTCAGGCAGAGCTCCCCACAACAGAAGTCCATAAGGGAGCACTAGGGCAGACAGCAGCGTGCCCTGAAGAGCTCCTGCTTGGGTGAGCAGGGTCAGGCAGAGCTCATCATGATGGAAGTCCTTGAGGAAGTACCAGGGTGGATGGCAGAGGGGCCTGGAGAGCTCCTGCTGGGGTGAAGGCATCCAACTTCACCCCATAACCGACAGCATCCTTGAAAAATCTCAAAGTCCCCAGAGTTGCTCTGGATGGGAAAGCAAGGAGACTCTGAAGCCTTCATGAGAGCAGATCTGACCCTCAGCGGCCGAGGGGAGTTCCGGAGGAGCGGACGGTTTCAGAGGGAAGCTCCCCTGAGAGGGTCCAAGGGCATGAGCGATCCAGCACGATTTGGAAGCCTGCAGGAGATATGCAGGTGGCAGAGTCCCCTGATATGGGGGCTCACAGCTGGGGAAGGTCTTTTTGCCAGGTCAAAGGGGAGGACTGTAGGGTTTGGCCCTGACAGAAGTCAGTACGGGAGCACCAGGTAGATGGGTGTAGGGCCTGGAGAGCTCCTGCCTGGGTGAGTGGGGTCAACCAGAACCCCCATGACAGAAGTCCTTGAGGGAGTGACTGACTGATGGTGGCAGGGCCTGGAAGGCTCCTCCCAGGGCGAAGGCATCCGATCTTACCCCATACACAATGGCATTCCTGAAAAATCGCAAAGTCCCCAGAGCTTCTTAGGATGGGAAAGCAGGGGGACTGGCCACCCTGGGAAGGCAAGTCACCATTCAGAATGAGCAGTCTAAACTAGGACATTTCTGTGTCCCAAAGACAGTGTTTGGGATTCTGGGACAGAGACTTCCAAACTGGGACTGTCCTGGAAAACTGGGACCGTTGGTCACCTTGGCTAACTCCCACTACAGATGAAGCCCAAATATTTCCTCTCTGAGTCTGCACAAGCAAACTGGGCAACAGTTGTCCACTTACTAATTTTCATGATAATATTTAGGCTGAATTGCTTTGGTGTCCATTCATATTTGGTGATGTAATGGTGTCAGTCAGAATGTTGTTGCTTTATTACTTGTTTATCAGATGGCCATAAAGAACTTGAACCGGTCCAGGGAGCATTCTGAATTGTCACAGATGTCTTCAAGATGGTTGGTGTATGACCAAGTGTGTCACAACAAGAGGTATCGTGAGTATTTCCTTAGGCCCGTTTTATGCATCATTTCCTTAATATTTTTTTCTTTTTTCGTATTATTGCTTTCCATGATTTGTGGTTGATCAGATTGTTCAAAATGAACATGCATGCTGCTGTCATTAAATATAGGTCATTTCTGAGGAAAAGCTGCGTTAGACATTCTTCGTTTAGTGTCAGCTGTTGAAACGGGCTAGCTGCTTGTGGGACTGAAATGTTTTGGAGAGGACTGATGCAGTACCATGTCGATGGAAAGTTGCTGGTATTGTCAAATATAGGAAGTGGCATAAATATACAGAAATAGTGACATGTACGCACTGACTTTTGGGAGCAGAAAACAACACCTGTGTTATTAGTAATAAAAATGTGAGATGTGTTGGGAGTATGATAATCGATGGATGGGTTTTAACTTTAGTGACCACTCTCTCACATACATCATTAGGCACAAAACTCATCTAACAACACCCCCCCCTAATTCGCTTATCTCGCAGCAAAAAAACACTTTAACCTTCAACACTTTCAAAATGAACTCAGCTTAGTCAACTGGGCACCTCTAAAAACTCTCCCAATAGATGAAGCTGTTAACCACTTTAATAATACCTTTCTTACTATTCTCAATCATCATGCCCCCAACCGTTCTATACGAATGAAATCTAAATCAGCTCCATGGCTTACAACCTACACCAAACAACTTATCCTTAGTAGGAATAAAGCCTGGACTAAATGGCGAACCACTAAAGACTCTTTTGATCACCTTAGCTTCAAACAAAAAAGGAACTTGACTAAGCTTGCTATCATACAAGATAAAAAGAACTACTATACCCAGCTACAGCAATCCTCCCTCCACCAACCACAAAAATTTTGGAAATCAATTAATTCACTGCTATCCCCTGGCAAGGTCAACACTCCCAACCCACTCGGCTCCTGCCCTGACTCTCCCCTACAAACAGCTAATGCATTTAATAACTTCTTTACGTCAACCATACTTAAACTGGCCAACCAACAAAGCCCCGACCCCTCATTACTAGGGAACACTAGCTGCACTCCACCTCCATTTCTGCTTAAACCCATACCCACCTCCTATATTCTACACTTACTTCAGAAACTCAAACCCTCAACCCCCTCAGCTGACAAATTGCCGGCTGAATATCTCCAGCTAGGTGCTAAAGCTATTGCCTACCCTATCTCTATTCTAATCAACAGAACCATAAAAGAAAGTACTATACCCCCACTCTGGAAAGTCTCCCACATCATCCCTCTCTTCAAAGGGGGCGATTCATTTGAATACTCTTAACTACCGCCCTATAGCACTGCTATCTCCTGTTGCTAAAATAATGGAGAAATGCATCCACAAACAGCTTTTAAATCACCTCCTATCTAATAATCTCCTAGCTACTTGCCAACATGGCTTTCGTCCCTACCACAGCACCACCACAGCCTTATTATCCTTCATAGACTCTATTAATATAAACCGGAATAACAATTTTCTTTCATCAGCATTCTTTGTTGACCTGTCAAAAGCCTTTGACATGGTGAACCACCAACTCCTCCTACATTGTTTAAAATCTCTGTCTCTCAATAATCTTGCCTTAAACTGGTTTACTTCCTATCTTCAGAATCGGAAACAAGCTGTTTTATGGAACAACAATCTTTCCGAACTTCTCCCCACCACTTTAGGAGTACCTCAGGGCTCGATCTTAGGTCCTCTTTTATTTTCCATCTTTATTAACGACCTGAATCTTGCCACCCCACTAACCACTTGCATTTATTACGCTGATGACACCACCATCATCTGCTCTGCCACAACCCAAGCTGACCTCCACTCACTTACTCAAAAAAACTTTTACCACCATTGAACAATGGTTCTCCAATCACTGCCTTCTCTTAAACCCTAAGAAAACTAAACTTCTCCTCTTTTCACCCACACACCTGTCTCCCCCTATTAGTTTCACACTCACTTCTAACAATGGCACCCTTATCTCTCCCGACCAAACAACCAAACTATTAGGAGTTACCATTGACAACTTACTCAAATTTGATGTACATATAAACTCTTTCATAAAAGCAACTAATAGAAAATTAGGTTCTCTCTACAGAATCCAATCTTTCTTAACACCTGAAGCAAGAACTACCATAGCCAGAACATATCTTCTCTCTACTCTACTATATGCATCCCCCATTTATACTAATATTTCTAAACATAACATCAATAGGCTTACAACAGCCTACTGCAACATTGCCAAATTTGCCACTGCCTCTCCATATAAAACACATCACTGCCTGAACCTCCATAACCTAGGGTGGCTTGAGTTACCTCACCTAATTCAATACTACCAACTTACAATTGCCCATAAAGCCCTTCACCACCCAGAAAATATACCTATGCTCTCTACTCTGATAAAACCCTACAATAACCTAAAAACCCTTCGCTCCTCCAATAAATTACTGATTCAAACTTCTCTAGCAAAGAATACAGCAGGTGACTCTATATTTTCCAACTCAGTTGGTAAAATTTGGAATCGACTTCCTCCAGACCTTATAGCCCAAACTTCTATCACACTATTTAAAACTCAACTAAAACATTTTCTAACCAATCACTGGTTTTGCTCGTGCAATTTCCCTAGCTGAACACATACCACCTACCTTCTCCTGCATCCTTTGCACTGTCTACCAACTCTATTTCTCCATCTCTCTTTTCATTTCTACCTAAGAAATTGACTCTATTAACTACAAACTATTATTTTCTACTAACTCTTTTCTAGCCTTCAAACTACTTAATTACTTATGTCTTTATTGTATATATCTGTACTGAAGAGATTTAATATTTTATGAATACTCTTACTGAAAAACTTGCCTAAATGCCTGTTTTAGATGTGTCTCTAATTCCCTATGTATTTTGAATGCCTGTATTAGTTGTGTCTTAAACTGACTATGTACTTTAAATGTACTTTTGTTACTGTGCATTAGATAGTGGAGCTTAAACTGCCTATGTACTTTGAATGTACTTTCGTTACTTTGCATTAGATAGTGGAGCTTTTCTCCTCGGGCCTCCAGTGAAAATGGACTTGTATCCAGTTGGACTAGCCCGGTTAACAAATGTAAAATAAATAAATAAAATAAAACTGGTGGTTTCCTGAAAGGAAGTTTGCTCATGCAACTAATGGTTATGCATTGTAGTTAGACCTGTGCTGCAAGATTGCAAAGGGCAAAGAAAGGCATGTTTTAAAAAAAATTCTAATGTCAGGATTCAGACCATTTGGATGTTTGTCTTCATCTACAGTTGTCAAAGCATATAGAAATATATGGAAAATGATTGTTTTCACATGGCCACATTATTTTCACAAGTGAATTTTGACTTTTAATATCATGAGGTTACAAAACCATCACTAGGTGTCAAAAGACAAATGGCAAAAAGGTGTCACAAAAGCCTCGTTTTTGTGAAGAGTATATCCCATTTTAAAAATGCCGGTGGCATTTTTGTCTTAAATGGGATAAAAAAGAATACTTTAAAATTAATTGTTCTTCACCTGAAGCACATTCATGTGACATGTTGGCAAGCTGGCTTTATTTATATTTAATGTTTAGAATATTATAGCAGTTAGTCAGTGTATCGGAATGAAAAAAAAATAGAAAAGAAGATGTTCTTCATTCCACATTGCTGCAGTCCTAACTATTGGGTAGTCCGCTGTCCAGTCGGCCCGAATACCAAAGTATATGGCTGACGTCGGTCAGGGCGCATTAGACTGACGTCAGTACGTCAGGGTACTAATGCGCATGACCGACGTCATATCCTCAGTCTTTTTTGCCGCATGGTCCGATGCAGAAGCAATTTTGCGAGTGCAGGTTGGCGTTCTGAAAGTTTCTGAAGCCAGAGTTTCAGACCGAATCAAAGTTGGCTAAGTACCCCGTTGGGGAATATTTTGGTTTTTCTTGCCTCAGTATTTAACGGATGTCAGAAAAAGTGAATAACTGTATTTCTTGTGGGAAACAGATACCTCATAGGGATTACCATACTTTGTGTATACCTTGTTTAGGGCCTGAGCACGACGTTGTTGGATGCCGCTCTTGTGCTAGATTTAACAAACGCACTATTAAGAGAAGGTTAGACTGTGCCAGGTTAGTATTTGGGAAGCGTTGTAATTATAAAATGCCGTCGGATGCTCCGACGCCGGCTTCGGCTAAAAAACGCAAGGACAAAACAGCAAAGCCTAGAGTGGAAGAACCGACAGTCCCAGACGTCGGTTCTTTAGAGGGCTCAGTGGAGCCGGAGGTTTTGCCAGGTGTTTCTTTGGAGTCTCAGGGAGAGACTTTACTGTTACAGGATGTATCCTCTCAGGAAGTCGGCCAGGCTGAGGGGGCTTCTCAGGTGGCTGTTCTTCCCTCTCTTCCTAAGGTGGTTAGAGCCTCCCCTTCTGTTTCCAAGGCTTCTTTGAGGGCAGGCCAAGTTTTGCTTCAGTGGGGTTTCTCCTACTGCTTCAGGGTCTTTGCCTAAGAAACATATGCTTAAAATGGCAGAGGATTTGATTACTATGATAAGGGGTTCTTTGCCCCCTCCTGATAAGAGGCCTAGGGTGGAACCTGAGTTTGAGAGTTTTGAGCAATGCTCGAGGCTTCTGAGTCTTGCTGAAGACTTGCAGGAGTTCCTCCTTATTCTGATTCTGATGTGGATGATTCTACTCCTTCAGCTTCTCCTCCTGAGGATTTTTCATTTTCAGAGACTCTGCATTCCATGAGGGAGCATTTTAAATGGGAAGGTCAAGATTTCTCTGATTCCAGGAAGAGGCTTAGGGAATTCTTGTTTTTACCCCAGCATAGGCCTTTAGCTATACCTCCTGTTTTGAATGTGGTGGAAGATGTTTTTGCAGAGGCTTCCCTGAATCCTGATTCTTTGCCTCCTGCCCCAGTTAAACCGGATAGGTATTATAGGGTGCCTAAAGCTCATAAGTATCTTTTTAAGAGTCCTAGGGCAGACCCGGAAACTGTCTCTCAGGGGCCTAAAGGTGTGAAGGCCTCAGTTGTTAAAAATCCTATCCCTCCTGATAAAGAGGCAAGGGCTTTGGATAGATGGGGAAAGAAAGTGTATACTTCTTCCACTTTAGCCATGAGGGCGTTGAATTGTCAGTTTCACATGTTAAAATATCAGAATTATCTTCTTTCACAGTTGAAATCTAAGGTGGATGCTCTGGCGGAAGGTATTGAGTGTAAAGAGTTGCAGGATTTAGTTCATGTGTCTGAACAGGTGGGTAAACATTCCTTGCAATGTGGTTTTGATGCTGTGCAGGCCTCCTCCAGGGTGGCTGCCACTGGTTCTGTTCTTCGTAGGCACGCCTGGTTGAGAGATCAGAATTTTGCTGAGCATGTTAAGACACGGATTTTGGATGCTCCTTGGCAGTCTGATGTGTTGTTTGGTTCGCCTGTAGAAGCAGTTTTGAAGAAAATGGAGGACAAGGCTAAGTCTATGCAAACTGTTAAGGATTTTTTGCAGGTGCAGCCTCCGAAGTTTAGTAGAAATTGGCCTGCTAAGGGATGGACTTATCCTGCTTATGATTCCCAGTCTAGGGGTAGGTCTAGACGTGGTAGGGGCAGAGCTCAGGGTTCTTTAGGCCTAGGACAGGAGTTCTCCTGCTCAGACTTCTGGTGAGGGCAGGGGTCAGTCCTTTCGTAAGCAGACCCAATGACCTGCCTTTTCAGCTGCCAGTTCATTCTCGCCTGGCAGCACCGTTGGGAGGAAGACTGTCTCTTTTCAAAGAAAATTGGGATTTAATTACCCAAGACAGATGGGTTCTGGATGTCATTCACCACGGTTACAGGTTTTATTTCCATACCTTGCCTCCTTTCAAAGGCATGCCAGACATTCCTCCTCTACAAAGACAAGAGGCTCACAAGCAAATTTCTCTGTTACTCCAAATAGGGGCCATTCAGCCGGTTCCTGTGCCAGAAAGGGGCCTAGGATTGTATTCTCGCCTGTTCCTAGTACCGAAGAAGGGGAACACGTGGAGACCAATTTTGGATTTATCTATCCTCAACACTTATCTGGACATTCCCAAGTTCAAAATGTTGACGTTACAACAGCTTTTACCTCTGCTGGGCAAAGATCACTGGATGGTAACTTTAGATCTCAAGGAAGCTTACCTTCATGTGCCTATAAGACTAAGTTGCAGAAAGTATCTGCGTTTTCGAGCTGGAAATTCTCATTATCAGTTCTCTGCATTGCCCTTTGGCTTATCTACTGCGCCCAGAGTATTCACAAAGGTTCTGGCTCCAGTGATAGCTTACTTCAGGCTAAAAGGAATTCAAATCTATCCTTATTTGGACGATTGCCTGATTCTGGCTCAAGAAAAGGAAGACCTTCTACAGCATTTGGAATATGTCATAGCAGTGCTAAGATGCCTAGGGTATTCTGTGAACGAAATAAAGTCCAGTCTAGTACCCTCTCAAGACATGTGCTTTCTGGGTGTGAGACTGAATACAGCAGCCCAGATGGCCTTTTTAACCCCGGACAAACAAAAGAATCTTTCCAGTTACTTCCGTCAACTATCTCTTCAGTCCGGGCTGACTGCAAGGACAGTCCTTCAAGCCTTAGGGTTCATGGCATCTTGTATTCTGGTGCTTCCCAATGCCAAACTGCATATGAGGAAGCTACAATGGTATCTCAAAATGTATGGACACAGCACTGCCAGGATTTGGACACTGTCATTCAAATAATACCTTGCATTCAAAAGGAATTTTTGTGGTGGGCTCAGGAATGTCACCTAAACAAGGGACTCTCTGTGACCCGGCCAGAGGCGAGTCAGATTCTAACGACAGATGCCTCAGACATTGCTTGGGAGCTCATCTAAATGGAAAGTGGATACAAGACAAGTGGCCTGCCAGACTTCAGCATCTACATATCAACATGAAGGAGATGTTAGCAGTCCAGTTTGCATTAATGGCTTTCAAGGAGTTACTTCTTCCAGGGCAGGTGTTGATTCTAACAGACAACACAACTGTCATGTGGTACATCAACAAACAAGGGGAACACATTCTTACCCATTGTGCAGGCAAGCAATGATTTTATGGGAGACTGCGCTCAGCTTGCAACTAACTCTTCAGGCAAGGTTTCTGCCGAGCACAGAACTCCTTAGCAGATGTGTTAAGCAGACAAATCATGGATCCCCACGAGTGGAAACTGGATCTTCATGTATTTCAAAAGTTGACAGTGTCCTGGGGAACTCCAGACATAGATCTGTTCGCTTCTCCACTAAACCACCAGCTGCCAAAGTTTTGCACAAAGAGGTTTCATCACACAGCTTGGAAAGTGGATGCTCTTTCTTTCAGTTGGAAAAATCTTCATGTGTATGCGTTTCCACCTCTGCCTCTTCTTCCAAAGGTGCTTCTAAAGGTCAGACAAGACAAGCCAAGGATGATTTTAATAGCTCCAGATTGGCCTCGCAGCACTGGTACCCATTACTGAGGAGTCTGGTAAAGAAGCCTCCATGGCCTTTACCCTTGATTCCACACCTGTTGTCTCAGAGAGACGGTCACCTGCTCAATGTCAAGCTTCACTCTCTTCATCTAACAGCCTGGCATATTCTGTTTTGAAAGACAGCAGGTCTCAACTTCCTCAACAAGTTTTAAATGTGATTATGGAAGCCAGGAGACCTAGTACAAGGAAAGTGTACGCAGACAAATGGAAGAGATTTTTATTTTGGAGTACAGCAAACAATTTGGAGATTTCTGAGCCAAATTTGAGTGTGGCTCTTCAATATCTTACTGAGTTATTGGACAAAGGTTTGTCTTTCTCTTCCATTAAGATTCATGCTGCAGCAATTTCAGCTCACTATGATTGTGACCCACCGCTGTTTTCGCATCCTTTGTTCAAGCAATTTCTTAGAGGGGCAAAGAATATAAGACCCCCACGTAGAGCTCCTACTCCTGCTTGGGATCTCAATTTTGTGTTGGAGAAACTTACTCTACAACCTTTTGAGCCTGCGGCTACTACTGAATTGAAATACTTGTCATGGAAGACTGCTTTTTTGTTGGCCATTACTTCTGCAAGAAGGGTTTCTGAGTTGCAGGCCCTTATGGCAGTGGAGCCTTTTTTGATTTTTCATAAGGATAGAGTATCTTTACGTACTAATCCTTCCTTTATGCCTAAGGTGGTTTCTAGTGTGGCTTTAAACCAAACTATTCATTTGCCTACTTTTTATGCAGAACCCCAAAATAAAGGGGAAAAGATTTTGCACACTTTAGATGTACACAGGCAATTGCGTTATTATTTGAGCAGGACTAAGGATTTTAGGCAGTCTCAGCAGTTGTTTGTTTCTTTTGCTTTGAGTTCGCAGGGCAAGCCTGTGTCAAAACAAACTATTTCTAGGTGGATTGGGTGTTGCATTGCATTTTGTTATTCCCATCATGGCAAGGAGATTCCAGCTGGGATTAGGCCTCATTCCACTAGGGCTACTGCCACTTCAACAGCATTTCTAAGGGGGATGGCAACTAAGGATATTTTGGAGGCAGCTACTTGGAGTTCAGTGCATACTTTCTCTAAGCATTATCACCTTCCTTTCTACTCTAAGTCTAGGGCTGGTTTTGCCACAGCTATTTTGCAAGGCATGTTGTCAGTTCCTGCTTCCTTATGATTTGCCAGCCTCCCTTACCTCTGCTTTGGGATTCTACCCAATAGTTAGGACTGCAGCAATGTGGAATGAAGAACATAGTACAGTTTTGTACCTACCATAAATGTAGATGTTCGAGGATCCACATTGCTGCAGTCCAATTTACCCTCCCTCCTTCCCCTCTGTGTTTAGGGGTGGTTGTGTAGGTGAGGTTATATTCTGCTAATTTTGTATATATATATTTTGGTGCAGGTATGTTGGGAGTTTTTGGTTTTTGGCCTTATCTTTTCAGGGTCTTCTGACATCTGGGGCAAGAAAAGACTGAGGATATGACGTCGGTCATGCGCATTAGTACCCTGACTTACTGACGTCAGTCTAATGCGCCCTGACCGACGTCAGCCATATACTTTGGTATTCGGGCCGACTGGACAGCGGACTACCCAATAGTTAGGACTGCAGCAATGTGGATCCTCGAACATCTACATTTATGGTAGGTACAAAACTGTACTTTGTGTTCTGTAACGTGCATGCAAAACCACATACTCTGATTTAAAAAAAAAGCAAGTTCTTGTGCAGAATGTCATTAGAACGGAGAAAGACCAGCTGGGTACAGAAAAGCTCCGTTTCTGGAAGCAAGAGCAGCAAAGTGAATTTTTTTGTAGTTACTTAGGGGATATCACATTCATAGGCACTGCCTTATTCCTGATAGGTACCCCACATATTTCCTGGCTCCAGCCCTGGTTGTCTACACATTTGAGGGCTACCTAAGGCTCTGCAAGCGTTTCTTCATGCAGTATGAGCTTTTAACAGAATCTGTTTATCTTCTGTGTATCCTCCAACTATCTACAATACCAAATCTATCCACAGCCCAGCTCCCTTTTCCCCATTTTTGCACATGGGGTTGGGGGGGGTTATATTAACAGAGAACATCATGTACAGCGAGTGTTCAAACTGCCAGGTGGCTAGTACTGCTGCGGTTATTCTTCCATGCTACACATGCACACACGTATGGCAATTTAGTTCATAGGTTCATAGGTTAGTACTAGGCTAAGTGCCCTTGTGAGCCATTGTAAGCATAGCCAATTATCCCTTGTGAGACTCAAACCCTGCACCTTGTGTTTGTAAGGCAAACACCTTAACCATTAGGCCACCCTCCCAACCAAGTGTGCAGTCTTTGGGATGTTGGAGGAAACCGGACCTTCCAGAAAAAAAATCACGCAAAGACAGAAGGGACATTTAGACCCTACACAGAAAGCAGCTCAGCTGAAAGTCGAACTGGAGAACGTGTTGATGTGGCTGCCTTCAGGCAAGTACAGGTATGTGCAAGAGAAGGGGATAAACACCAAGGCAACAGTATGACACTTAAGTGAAAGAAAAAAAACAATGAAAGATGTAGAGTGGGCTAATAAGACACTGGCCAGTACTCATAGACTAGGCATCCCACAGGCACTGCGCTGAAAGCAATAATGAGAAGAGAAAGTATTTCAGCGGTACGAGTGAAGTGGCTGTGTAAGGGAAAAAATTAACATGGTATGCAGTATATGCAAGTGATTATGTAATGATAAGGAATTGAGGTTTGCAGTGTAAATGAAGGACAGTGATTATTCGAGCGACTCCATCAAACAAGACCGACCAATTCAAAGATGTCCAAAACAAGCTTGCTGTGCCACAGCATTTGCCTATTTTGAATGACAGACATCCCTGATGTAGGGGATGCTCCAGTGGTTGTGATGACAGCAACTGTAGCAGTGCAACATGCGTTAATGGCCACTCTTGGAGCCAGTGCCAGTGATGTATTGCACACAACCTTTTGTATCAGTGCAGATTGCACCAACAACACCTAACCTACTTTCACTTGGCTGACCAGCAGATTTCAGACTGCACCCATACAGATAGGGAGACATTACAGGAGATTGTTGAAATGTGTCACAAGCGCAATTAAGGGGGATGCTTGGACAGTCCATCCCAGTGGACAGTAAGGCATGTATATATTTATCTTGAACCATCCTAGCTGCAAGGGACCCTTCCATGACTTACAAGGGATCACATTAAGACGTCCGTCACATGTCCTACAGAAGTTCCTCAACACATCTGTAGTTCTCAAGAACTTCAGAGGATTTCACTCCCTTGTCCATTTCTCTAAGATCCTGTAGCCACACATAGTGCTGTCAAGTTCCCATTTGGTCCATAGGGTATGAGAGATAACTGTCATAAGGACTTCCACTCCCACAGCTGTCATGTGGTTTGCAGTGCCAAGGGTATCATGCATGTTTGCCACCCAGCCAGTTATCACAATTCTCATAGGTGGCATACATTCAGCCTGTACTGCCAGTTCATGCGGGGTGACCTCCCTCAGTATTATTTACTTGGCATGTGCACATGTAAGTGGGTTCAGGGGCAGAATATTCATTTACTATGCATTCAGGTGGCAAGTTGTATATAATTGTGTCACTAATGTGTGCTGCTGGGGATGTTGGATATTCTTTGTATTTTGTGTGATGAGCCCTATCCACAACCACTAGACCATGTCAGAGCACATAATACTGCAAACACAGAGACAGAATGTGATGGAACATGTGTTTTGGCCAACTGAAGGGACTCCTGCACTGTCTTGATGCATCTGATGGGGCACTGCCATATTCACCTGAGACATGCAGCTAATTATGATAAGATGGTTGTTGATAAACAGCTACAACAGCTGGGAGACATCCCAACAGGGACCCACTATACTTGTTGGAGCAGCAAATAAGGAGCAAGGCATTCAGTAAAAAGGAACAAGCAGCTGCAGGGGACCAATGCAAGGCAGGTGCAGGTGCAGTATGTCATGGCACCAGCAAAGCAGCAGTGTCTAGTCCCCAACTATGAGCCATTATAAAGAAAAACAGACTAAAATGATACATGCATTTTGACTTCTGGGCTATGCAGTACAGTGGGGTGAATTGGCCACATTGTGCATTGAAGATTAACTTTAGCAGCTCCAGAGCACAAAAACTTTTAGCACAGTGACTAAATAAATAAAAAGTAGAAAGTGTTGCTGACAAATTTAGGGAGCCTATGACTAGAAAAATAAGAGATCCTATAGAGATATTAGTGATGCTTCAGAATTTTATGAACAATTGTATAAAGCAGAGGAATGTAAAAACAACAAATGGAAATATTTATGGAAGACTTGGGTTACAGGAAGATGAGGCTTAACAACTAATAGTTAAGAAAGGAGGAGATGAGAGAAAAATGGTAATGTAGAATCCGTCTACAGGGAAATCTCCAGGAAGTTAGGAGGAAAAGTGATAACGATTTGGAAGATAATTATTTGAGTATTTTAAAAGAAGAGGACGAAACATCATCTTGGAAGAAAGTGGTGGTGGCTGTATTACCCAGAGAGGGTAAAGACCGATCAGACCCAGCCTAATATAGACCTATTTTGATTTTAAATCATGATTATAAAGTGTTTGTCTATACTAGCTAAAAGAATGGCAAAGGTGTTGCCAAAATTTTGTGGATATGGATCAATGGTGATTTTTGTGTAGGGAAGGCAAACATTTAATGACTTAAATAGAACAACAATCAAGATAATACCACCGTTTATGGATCTTGATCCAGAAAAACATTCAACTAAGTATGCTGGGATTTGCAGTAGGACAAAGGAAGCTTTTGCATTCCCTGATAAAATAATAAGGTTAATTAGGAGGATGTATGAAGCGTCAGAGGTGAGAAAGTGTGAGGGGGTTCCTTTCCAGTAAGTTGTTTGAACAGAGGAATCAGGCAGGAGTATAGTCTTTCCTATTTGTTACTTGCTTTATAACAAGTGACTCAGAAATTCAAGGATATAATTGGTATGGTTAAAAAAATGGCTTTATTTGCAGACTATGATATTTTGTACTTGATAAATCCAGAAAAGGACATCTCAGTGTTGACATCTCAGTGTTGTGGAACATTTCGAGAGTTTCAAGTCTTTTCAGGATGTAAAATTAATGATTATAAGATAAAGGCTGTAACTAAGTTGTGTATCCACTCCTGATTTGGTTCAGCAGTACCCATACTTATGGGAGCATGATAAGATGAAGTATTTAGGAATATGGATTAAAAGTCTTCTGTTATGACAGCTAATGATATATGGGGAGGGACTAAAAAGATACAAAATATGAGAAAATGGAAGCTGTTGTTTATGGATATAGATAGTAAGATACAAGAAGTGAAAATGTTTAGTCCATTTAGTTTTATATATAGGTCAGGCATGTTATTGTCCAAGAGAGGAGAACTTTATTAAAGAGTTGAAGGAATTCATCTGGGAGGGAAAGAGGAAAAGATTAAGTGGGATAACGTAATTCTCCCAATAGAACAAGGTGCTTTAGGATTACCTTAGATACTTTAGAGCTACACTGTTCAGGCTCCTATACAGAACACAAGCAGAAGGCTGTAATTCAAAGTGAAAAGGGATAATGATGATTAAGCATAGGGTGAGTTCAAGAAATAAGGAAAGAGAGGAATTTTGGATGCAGATCTTTAACTAGAATAACCACCGTACATACTTTCTGCAACTTTATGAATATCATCTTTATCCCTATTTCATCCTCCCATCCTTAAAGGGATGTGTGTGAGAGAGCTGCAGGGTTTATGTAACATGACCTGAGTGAGTGCAGCTACTCTTTGAAGAGGTGGTCCTTGAGCTGTTGCCTGAAGTCTGAGTACTTTTTATGTCTCGGATTGAGAGAGGAATGGTACAGTAGAAAATCTCAGGTTTTCTGTGCATGCTATGTCCTCTAGCTGTACCATTTTTTGAAGTGGCTCTCTTGAACAGTCTCATACTCAGCCAGCCTTTTCTTCATTTGAGCTCTCATTTTTGCAGTTTTATCATTTCAGCTGAATACCTGTGTAAAGCTTTTCCCATTTTTTCCAGCCTTTTATTATTTGAAATTCAGTGTTTCATTTGCTTTGAGCACATTTGATTTTTTTCCTGTAAATTAGTGGATGCCATCTCTTGCACCAAAGTTGAAGCTTGAACTGCTTTTTGCTTAACAGCTGCAGGATTTTTTCTAGTCGCTGTTTTTTTCTTCACCTTTTCTAGTTGATTTTCTTTCAGGTTTTCCAGTAGCTGAATTTTACTAAAACTGTTGGAATTACTAGCTCTTATCGCGGTTTATTTTTTCACACTGGTAGAGCTGAAGTTAAGCTGTTAATTGGTGTGCAGCCATTTTGGAAGTCCAAGGAACTAAGGTATTGGGAGCAAATAACTAGAGAAGGAAAAGTAATAGACTGGGATGAAGCCAAGTAGTAGTTTGGACTGCAGATTAGAGACTGCCTTCCCTATTGGACATAGATATCAGAGTAAAGAGAAATGGATAGAGGAGTTCTAAGTGAAAGACCTACTTTGGTTGAGTTTTAGTCAAATCTAGAACAGAAGTTGCTGTTTAAAAATCTGATAATTAGCATATAAAATATTGCACGTTAGCTATAAGAATCCATCAGAAGAGGTTAGAAGAGGTTGAGAAGTGAGACTGTAAAAGAATTTTACAAGGGAGCAATAGGAAGTCATATGTATGGTTCTCAACTATGCAGCAAAGTCCAGAAGGTTTAGGATTTTTGCTTTGAAGCATTTCCATAGGTATTTTTATAACCTGAGCAGACTTCAAAGAAAATTTCCTTAGGTAGATAGCAAATGTTGGGGGTGTGATGGGTAGAAAGGAGTAACTGGGAACTTGTATTTTGGGAGTTCATTGAGTTGGCAGATTTAAAAAAAAATCCCCATGGAGTACTCTTGTCAGAAATATTGGGGGAACAAATGGTTGTAATTACAGATATTATTATGAGCTGTTACACATGCTCTGAATTGACTAGTAATAGTAAGGCCTTACGTTTAATTCCATTGGCTGCCAAAAATAAAAAGCAGTTACTAGAAAATGGAAATCAAAATCTAAACCAACTGTATTTGAAGTACTGAATGTTGTAAAAGAGGTAAAAGAACTGGAAGATGGACCTTTTAGAAAAGGGAAGGGGCAAATTGCATAGAGATAAATGGAATATGTGAGAACAATACATCCAGTGTATTGTTCAGGAAGATGAGTGAGGTTTAAGGGAAGGCAGGAACTGAGTGATTCATATATTGTCAGACTGCAAAACGGTTATGAAGAAAAAAACGTATAATGTGCACAAATGGAAAAAATGTTAAGTAAACCTACATTAATTGAAAATAAAACATATTAAGTGATATTTTAATAAAGGTGTTTCAAAAAAGATTACCTTACCTTTCCCACTCTGGTTAGAAGGTGATTAGAGCACCTATTTGTAAAGGTGGGAGAACGACTCTGAAAGGTAACAGTATTTTCATGTAAGCCAGGGTCATGGGAGGGGAGTATGGTAGCAGGTCAGAGGTTATCATGGATCACAGTAGTAAGGTAGAACTGCGGTGTTGCAAATCTGGAGATGTGTACTGTGCTAGTCTGTGGACTTGGGGCTTGATAAAATACATAGCAAGGACAGCAGAGAGCTATGGAAGTATGTTCATTGACCCTGCTGGGATATTCCATGACATCAGCCAAAGAGATGTACAATATCCTTGACTCAGATTATAGCCATGAGTAGGCATGGCACTTCATTTTCCTACTGGGGATATTGATAATGTAGAAATGTTGGAGAAGGAGCATGTGGCTTGGTGAGGTGTCATGGGTTGGATCATAAGGAGTGTTGGTGGGTGTGAACATGAGACTGGCCAATGTCAGGTATGGTGGCAACTGTGGCCAGAGTTGACAGTGATGTTTTCCGAGAATGGGCTGTGACATCTGGATGTGCCCAACCAGTGACTGTTCATTTTGCATCTGTATTCTAAGACCACAGGTAGCATGGACTGCACCACCAGCAGCAGACCAGACAATGGTTGACTTCTGCTTCAAGGATACACAAGTGGATGCCATGTTAATCACCAGTGAACTGAACAGTACAATCTGCTGCCTATCCATGTACTTGCATCACTGTGCATGTGCTGGCTTCAGGCCACAAAGCACATTCACCATCTCCACAGTGGTGTGGTTAGCAACCATCTGTGCCTGGATTACTGACTTGCACATTTGCTAATTAATACCAGCTGTTTCATTCAGGTTAGGGGCAAACCTGAAGTCATACTACCACCATACATCATTTTGCCTTTTCCATTTGAGGTATACCTGCATATCAATGGTAGTGCAGCTCACAGATGTTCTGTGTAGTCTTGGGGGGGGGTCCTATAACTGGATGCCTGCCAAACCCTGATGAGGCTAGAAGTAGTTAAATCAGCCCCTGCAATGGCTTCTAATGAGTAGAGAATGTGTGCAAGTTCTCTCTTGTTAGTGTTGCCAGCAATTTAAAGTAAACAAAATAATGAGTTTCTAGACTGAGAAGATTTATTCACCCACAACAATGTAGTCCAAAACCCATAAATGAGCTTTTGCATAACATACTTCCTCAGATGTAATGAAATGGGTATCATTTTGGTGGTCTAGAAGTAAATTGATTGCAAAGAAAAAATCTGGTACACCTAATCAAAAATCTTCTGATTGCACATTATAGGCTTTTTTTTTTCCTGTGGCCCCTTACCTGTTCTCTTTTGCACTATGTCATTTCTTCCCTTTCTTGTATAAACTTGAGCCAAGAGTGTGTCTGGCCTGCAAGTTTGTGAAGAGGACTAAGGCCGTAAGCTGTTAAGCAACTGAAGGACACAGGAAGTAATGTGTTACTGTGTGATGTTGAGCAAGTTACTTAACCAGACAGTGCTGTGGGGCAGTTGGGAATTTGTGCTAGACTCATTTGTCTTGGGCAGCATACCTAGTAACTAGCTATTATCATGTGAACCTGTGTTATCACAACAATTTTCTGCAGTAGCTTATTGAACCCTTTCAATCCTCTCTACACCCTGTTTCCCACACAGAAAAAAGCCTCATCCTTTATACAGGTCCTGCTCTTTGTAGTATTTCCTGTCCTGTGAGCATGTTGCCCCAGTGTACCCCCCCGACCGCCCACAATTTGACGTGTTGTGTTGTTGTACTATGTGTCCACACCTATGTAGACCACTTTTTCAGTGTCCCTGCTACTGTTGTCTACCAAGGTTGTTTAGTACAGTGCATGCATACTTTACCAGATGTCTTGTCTTCTTTCATTTTGTCTTCTTCAAAGTCCATTTTCTTAATTCAGTAAGCTCTTGATGTACCACATTTTCTCATATTAAATAAGGCTCTTGCAGCGATGTATTGTACTGTTATTGTCCTATTAGCTTGGGCAGTTATGCTAATAGGGGACTAGAACCACTGTTTCAAATCACTACGTAGAGGCACCACATTACCCTCATTGTGTTTTTACCAGCGTGTTCCCTCTCGAGCTGGGGCTGGGAAGACGTCCTGTACTGTGCTTGTACATGGCACTTCAGAAGCTAGTAGTACTGCAGCTCTGTGATACAGATGCTTTCAGTAGTTCCTCATTCCTATACTTTGAGGCACACCATACGACTCCAAACATGCATCTGTGCATAGAGGGCTACCATTTTTCTGCTCATGTGGACCTAACTGATTGGCCATGGCTGCTTCAGGTGCTGTTAGCAGCAGGGCTTCTGTCCATTAGAGAACAAGATTTTCTTTTTCTTTCTCCTTAAGAATTTTCTGGATAGTGTGCTGGTTCAATATGATGGCCCTTTTGTATAAGGTGGATTCCTGGCATGAGCCATCAGGACAGTGGGAGACGGTACTGGCATCAGTCATTCTGGCGAGCATTGTAGCCATTGTTAAACTGACCTGTTCATAGGTTCATAGGTTCATAGGTTCATACTAGGCTATCTGCCCAAGGGCATTTATAAGCCTAGCCCATAGTTATGTGGCTTTCGCCACCCCTTTAGTTTGAATAAAAACTATGCCTATCATTTTTCTGTGCCTCTGTCAAGCAGTGACACTGAAGTAATCCCTGGGGTATATCTGCGATCTCCCATCCATTGGTCAAGATTCCTCTTGAACAAGGCCAGCGAGGTGCTCTGCCTCACATGTACCGGGATTTTGTTCCACAGCATAGGGAGTCTCTGGGTGATGAATCTGTCCCTCCAGCACGTTCTATTTATAACCGTGTCAAGGTTTAAGTCTCCGCCCTTGTGGTTCTGAGGGATCTAGATTTTTGAGGTGAAGCATATTCATCAAATCTGGGTTTGACATGGCCTTATATGTCAGGCACAGGTCACCTCTGAGCAAGCGGTATGAGACTGAATAAAGCTGGAGTTCTTTCAGTCGGGCAGCATAAGACATATTTTGAGACCCTTTATCCTTTTGGTGAGGAACTTTTGGGGCCTTTCAAGCTGCATCAGGTGTCTTGTCAGATACATTCCGAACGTGGCATTGTACTCAATCATAGGTCTAATGAGTGATGAGTACAGGGGACGATGACCTCCCTTGATCTAGATGTGAATCCCTTCATGATCAGGTGGGCGATATAGAAGGTTTTCCTAACTACTTTAGCAACATGAGTGTCAAACGAAAGACTACTGTCAACTTGGGTCCCCAGATCCCTGATGACTTTTTCTGTGCTCAGTGGATTGTCACCTATATGGTAGCTAGGGGTAACCTTGTTTTTCCCGAAGGGTATGACTATGCATTTTTTGGCGTTTAACTTCAGGCCATGGCTCTGGCACCAGTTTGTGAGGCCCTTCTGGAGGATATCTGTGTCAGATGTGTTTTCGACTATGGCGCCCAGTTTGCAGTCATCTGCAAACTTTGTCAGCCATAACCCTCCTGTGTTTGCTTGTACTTCAGAAAAGTAGATGCCGAACAAGAGTGGACCCAGGACTGAGCCCTGTGGGACACCACTTGTGACAGGCTTTGAGTCTGACATGGCTCCAGCAACTCTGACCCTGTGGGTTCTGTCGCTTAGCCAGTTTGCAACCCATCTTGTGATGTATGGGTTTACATTCAAGCTGATGAGTTTTTCGATGATACCTGAGTGGGGTATTGTGTGAAGGCCTTTGCCAGGTCGAGGTAGGCTGTATGGACTGCCTTTCCTCATCAATGGCCTTGGTGACTGTCTCGAAAAAGTCAACCAAGTTTAAGAGGCAGGATCTGCCTTTGACAAAGCCAAACTGGGTTGGATCCAAAGTCTGCAAGTTCCCTATGTCTTTATTTATGAGTTCCATTATGATCCTCTCCATGGCTTTGCAGATAAGGCTTGTCAAGCTAATGGGGCGGTAATTTCCAGGGTCTGTGGAGGCACCGCCCTTATGAAGTGGGACCACAGTCGCCGTGCGCCACTCCTTGGGTACGTATCCTGAGGTGAGGCTAAGATTAAACAGCTGTCCTAACGGTGGGTTTAATTCCTCGTTGAGTTCATGAAGCACACAGCCGGGGACACCATCCGGTCCCATGGATGCTGTGTTTTTTGCCTTAGTGAGGGATGTTCTCTCCTGGGCGTTGGAGATGTTTGGGGGCTACAATCCTCTGTAATAGATATCTCTCCTTTTCGGGCGGAGGGGAGAAGTTTGCACTGAACCTGTCAGCCAGTATGCTAGCAATGTGTGTAGGTTCAGTAATTTTCACATCATTTTGAACTAATTCTGAGCATATCTGGGAGTTTCCTCCTAGGTTTCTAACATAGCTAAAGAAGGCCTTATGATTGTCTTTAGAGTCCTTGGCGATTTTTCTCTCAAAATTTGCCTTGGATGATTTTATGAGAGCTCTTAGTTTTTACTTATAATGATCAAAGGTGTCCTACCTTTCAAGGATTTTGCTCTATCTTGTAGTAGCTTCCTCCTTTTGTTGTAGAGCTTGTTTATGGCTGGGGTCCACCAGACTGGACGCTTGCCTTTGGTACAGAGAGTCTTAGTTTTGTTTGGGATTGCCTGATCCATGCAGTCCTGTAGGTGCTGGTAGAAGGCATTTGTAAGTGATTCAGCGGTTTGAGTAATGTTTACCACTGGCTCAGGGGCCTTAAAGGAGACCACACTAGTTTTTAGAAGTGTGAAATCGGCTTTTGAGAAGTTTTTCACTGTGGTCTTTTTGTTTCAGGTGGGGCGGGATGAGGACCTCCAGCGAGATTAGTTTATGATCTGATCTCACCAGTGAGGGGTATACTTCGGTGTTGAACATTTTGATCCCATGTTCGTGATGATGAGATCAAGTATGTTTTCACCTCTTGTGGGGATGGTGACTAGTTGTTCCATGGCATTTGAGTTTATGAACTCCAGGAATCTTTGGGTTAGAGTGTTCGGGCTTGAGTAGTGTTCCCAGTCTATATTAGGGTAGTTGAAGTCACCTAGTATGATGGTGTTTGGAGATACATTTATCCCTCCAATGTTTTCAGGAAGGCCATGTGAGGTTCCTGAGTTTGAGAGGGTGGCCTGTAACATGCTACAAATTGCAGAGCAGTCTTGCCTATGGTTAATTGCACCTGGATGGTCTCAGATGCATCGTGCGTTGCCACCAACCTTGAGGTGTGGGTGTCCTTTATGAATATGGACACCCCTCCTTTCTTGGTGTTGTCCGGATTTTGGGGCGGAACGTATGATATGAGGTGAAACCTGTTAGTGCTGGGGTGCTCTCAGGAGCCTTGAACCAGGTTTCTGTCACAGCACAGACATCGATGTTCTCCATATTGAGAAGGGCCTCGAGTCGTGCATCTTGAGATTGAGACTTCTGGCATTGAGCAGCATTACCCTTAGTTTTTTCCTTTTTGGTGTTCTAGGGTGGTAGGTTTAGAATTTGAGCCTTGCCTAAAAAGGCACTCTGGGGTGGCAAGAGCCTTTGCCAATATCCGGAAGCCCAGGGTGACAGGTGCAAGCCGTCCCTTGCGAAGCAGCGTGGCTTGTCCAGCATGTCATCCCAGGCAGACAGACATTGGATCCCCTTTGAATGACACCAGAATTTAAGCCAATTATTAAAGCTGATCATCTTATCACTGTATTGTGGCATCATTCTAGGTGAAGGTAGGATACTGCTCAAGGTCAGGGTCATACCTGCCTGGGCTACATAATCAGAGAGCTCCTCGGCGTCCCTTTCATGTAGTCCAAGGAGGTGCGTCTCAGGTCGTTGACACCAGCGTGGACAATGACTGAGTCGTACTTGTACCTGCTGTTGAGAGACCTGAGTGCTTGCGTTATGTGGCGGATTCTAGCGCCCGACAGGCAGCTTACTGTGACCTTCTCCTTACTCAGTCTGGTGAGCGGGACGTCAGTGTGTCTGACTATGGAATCACCAATGACAAGTGTGTCTGGCATTTTGTTTGGCCTTAAGGGCTGTGACTGTTTGACACTCTGACTGTGTGGTCTATGTGTTGCATGTGTTGGGTCGTGAGGTGGTATTTGTTTGGGTGTCTGCTTTGGTGGCCTCTGCTGTTTTGGTAAATTTTTGACCAGAGCCTCCGAGTATGTCTTTGTGTGAGTATGTGTATGATTTGAAGTTGTGATGGTACCATGTGTGACTGGGTATGTATTGGGTGATGACACCACCCAAATCTACATAGAAGAAATAGAAGCTACGGACAGAGAACTAGTTTAACAGTAAGCATTTTTTTTTCAGTTCTTTTAACAGGTCCATCACTGTACAAACGTATTCCTACTTTGTATTACCACAGCTGGGGAGCACCAAGCTAATGTGGAGGAGTGATGCATCATGCAAGAGGCCTGTCCTGCTGGTGTAATCTAAGGTTTTCCAACAGCTTGATGCCTGCCTTACCACTATGGTTGCAACCTTTTCAAATGCACAAGTGGGACTTTTTTTATAGAAACATGAGATTTTGCAGGACAAAACATACTCACAGCCAGAGCAAAGGACAGAACTTCACTTTTATGCCAAAATAAAAGCTTATTTTTATAGCATTTGAGTTGCTTATTTTATTTGTTATAACATTTAGGCATTCCAGATGCACAATCACTGTTCTATGCAACTGTCAAAGAAAATGTAGAAAATATTTTTTATCCTGAGATCTCAGGACATTTGCTTTTTTTGCAGGACATAGCTGCCCAAAGAAGGACACTCCCTCACAAAGAGGAACAGGTGGTAACCCTACTTATCATTGTGAAGCACAGCTTGGCTGATGGACTTGTGAGATGGCAGAATCTGATCATTTAGTCTCTAGTGGCACAGCCTGCACTTGCACCAGCCGAGGAGGTGACTGATGTCTGTTTAGATCGAGTTCTGGGATAGTCTGGTATCCATCATATGTACCCTGCCCTGTCTCCACCAGCCATGTGTTCCCCTACCTAATGTGTCATTCCCCAATGTTCTTCATGTTTCACTGTTGCAGTCATTACATTTGGGGTAATCTGCTGGCAGGTTGCCCTCAGTCGGCCTGAATTCCAAAGTCTTGGGTCCTGCGTCGGTTGCTGTCTCCTCTTCCATGATGTCAGGTCATCAGGGGTATAAAACATGCAGCCGACGCCATTTTCTTGTCTTTCTTGCTGCGCGGTGCCCGAAGCAGAAGCATTTTGCAAGTGCCGGTCGGCCGACTCCTGAAATGTTTGAGTTTGAGTTTCAGAACCGAAGTCTTCACTAAAGCTAAGTACCCTGTAGGGGAAACTTTTTTCTTGCTCCATACCGATGTCAGAAAAAGTTAATAATTGTATTACTTGTGGGAAGCAAATACCTCATAAGGATTTCCATTTATACTGTATTCCTTGCCTAGGCCCTGATCACAACGTGCCTGGCTATCGGTTTTGCGCTAGATTTAACCAGCGCATTATTAAGCATTGGTACATTTTTGCCTCATATTTTGGAAACAGATTTAACTAACCAGAAATGTCATCGGATAGCAATCTAACTACCGGAATACATAAAAAACGCAAAGAAAAGGACAGAGAGAGTCAGTCGAGGTCCAAAACTGACAACAAAGCTTCTCCTAAGCCATAAGCTGGTTCGCCGGTACTCTGAGGTGCTTTTGCAGCCCCTGATACCTGCCACTTTCAAGTCGCAGGCCCCTACCGACACCCATGTGGAGTCCAACATGGCGTGAGATACATCCGTGGGTCCAATACTTTGAGTATCTCCCTCGGATGGGTCCAGAGCCGCTGAGCAGGCACTGGCTTCTGAGGGTGTATTCAGACCTCAACATTTGTATATCAAACCGACGACAGCTGCAAAACCACAGACAAAAACAACTTCTAAAACTAAAAGAAATGACACATGAGCCACGTGCACAGGCCTCTATGCCTAAAAAACAGATGATCAAAATGGCTGAAGACCTTATTACCTTGATCAGGGGGGGTTCCCATCCCCCTCCAGATAAGAGGCCTAGGCAAGACACTGATTATGAATCTTCAGATCAGGTTTCTATTTCTTCTGATTCCTCTTCTGATCAGGAATTATCTATACCTCCCTATGAGGATTCTGATGCAGAGGAGTCTATACCATCTGCATCACCTCCTGAGGATTATTCTTTTGGAGAAACCTTGCATACTTTGCGGGAGCATTTTCACTGGGAGAGTCAAGATTTCTTAGAATCAAAGAGGCTCAGGGACTTTCTTCTTCTCCCCCCTCAGCACAGGCTTTTAGCCATACCCCTGTTTTAGACATTGTGGATGATGTGTTTTCGGGAGTCTAGCTTGACCCCTGACTCCTTGCCTCCAGCTCCAAGCAAGCCTGACAGATATTACAGGGTCCCGGACTCACATAAATTTTTATTTAGAAACCCAGCTGCTGATCCTGAAATTGTTTCACAGGGTCCAAAGGGAGTTAAGGCCTCAACAGCAAAAAATCCTACCCCCTCTGACAAAGATTCAAGGGCACAGGACAGATGGGGAAAAAAGATTTATACATCTGCAACCTTGGCAGTTAGGACCTTAAACTGTCGGTTTCATATGCTCCGGTATCAACAACATGTTATGGGATTGCTGAAACAGAAAATGATGTTGATTTCTGAATGTGCAGAAAATAAAGAATTGCAGGAATTATTGCATGCAGCTGAACAGGTTAGAAAGCATACTTTGCAATGTGGTTTTGATTCCTTAGAGGCCTCCTGCAGGGCCGCAGTTACTGGATCTTTGATTAGGAGGCATGCCTGGCTAAAGGAACAAAATTTGCCTGATCATGTTGAAGCTAAATTGCTAGATGCTCCTTTACAGCATGATACTCTCTTTGGTATTAAGGCAGAAGAGGTTTTAAAGAAAATGGAAGTCCAAGCTAAGTCTATGCAAACTGTAAAAGACTTCTTACAAGTGCAGCCACCACAATTCAGTAGAAACTGGCCTACAAAAAATTGGTCCTTTCCTGTGTCAGACAGAGCTCAAAGGGGCAAATCCAGATGCCCTAAGGGTTCCAGATACCAGGCACAAGATTCATACAGGTCAAAGCAATGGGGCGCTTCTACCTCCAAATCTGGAGGAGATAAAGCGCAAACCTACAGAAAACAGTCCCAATGACTTCCCTCTACCTACATCAAGCACTTATCTTTTGGCAGCACCCTTAGGGGGAAAATTAGCACTTTTTGCTCAAAATTGGCAGTTAATAACCCCGGACAAGTGGGTGCTAAACATAGTATCACAGGGATACAGATTCCATTTCCATACTCTGCCAATGGCAAAAGGTTGGCTAAATCTGCCAAAAAAATCAATGGGCAGAGGCACAGAAACAGGTTACATCCCTCATGGATATGGGGGCCATTCAGATAGTACCAGAACAGGAAAAAGGACAAGGTTTTTACTCAAGACTGTTCTTGTTACCCAGAAAGGACAAGGTCTGACTGCCAGTACTGGATTTATTAATTTTTGAACACATACCTGGACATTCCAAAATTCAAAATGCTGACTTTACAGCAGCTTCTGCCCATGCTGGACAAGAATGCTTGGCTGGTGACATTAGACCTAAAAGAGGCATACCTGCATGTCCCAATAAGACAATTGTGCAGAAGATACCTCAGATTCAAGGCTGGCTTAATGCATTACCAATTCTCTGCACTGCCCTTTGGCTTATCTACTGCGCCCAGGGTCTTTACAAAGTGTCTGGCACCAGTAATTGCATTTTGCAAAGAAGTATACAAATATATCCTTACTTGGACGACTGTCTCATTCAAGCAGAGAACAAGGACATTCTTCTTCAACACCTGGCGTTTGTGAAAAGGCACCTAACATGCCTAGGGTACACAAACTAAAAGAAATCACAACTGGTGCCCTCTCAAAAGATAACATTCCTGGGTGCAAGCTTGAATACATCTGCCCAGATGGCTTGACTCACGTCAGACAAGCAAAGGCAACTGACTACTTAGACAAATTCTGCAGGCTTTGGGCTTCATGGCATCCTGCATCCTACTGATTCCATATTCAAGACTGCATATGAGGAAACTTCAGTGGTACCTAAAAAGTTTATGGAGTCAACATTGTCGCAGTCTGAAAACAATGATTCCTCTCATTCCCTGCCTACAACAGGAGTTTCTATGGTGGGCAAAGGCATGTCACCAAAACAGGAAATGGGCCTTCACTCTACCCCCTGCCAGCCAAACCTTAACAACAGACGCATCAGATTATGCCTGGGGGGCTCACATGGCGGGAAGATGCATTCAGGGCAGATGGACCCCAAAACAAATACATCTACATATCAACCAGAAAGAGATGCTAGCTGTTCAAAATGCCCTAACAGCCTTCAAGGACTTACTTCATCCAGGACGACTACTGATAAAGACGGGCAACACCATGGTCATGTGGTATATAAACAAGTAGGGGGGCACACACTCATACCCCCTTTGCAGATTATCCATAGCACTGTGGGACACAGCTTCAGCTTACCAAATGCATCTTCAAGCTCAATTCCTGCCAGGAAAGCAAAGTACTCCTGCAGACGATTTAAGCAGAAACCTTATGGATCCTCATGAGTGGAAACTAGATCCCGAAGTCTTCAGCATGATAACAAAGAAATGGGGGAGCCCAGACATAGATCTATTTGCCTCTCCTCAGAATTATCAATTGAAAAGATTCTGCACAAGGACTTATCATGGACAAGCATAGAAAGTGGATGCCCTATCCTGAAAGTGGATGCCCTATCCTTCAGTTGGAAAAACCTATCAGTTTACGCCTTTCCTCCTCTGCCTGTTCTTCCTAAGGTCCTCCTAAATGTCAGACAAGAGAAACCAAAGGTGATACTAATTGCCCCGGACTGGCCCCACCAATACTGGTACCCAGTCCTAAGGAACTTGTCTCAATACCCAGCTTGGACCTTAGCTCAAAGACCTCCTCTACTGTCCCAGCAAAACAATCAGATCCTGCACAATCGACTCCAGACACTGAACCTGGCAGCATGGCTGATCATGTAGTTGTACAAACAACTCCTCTCAGTAAAACTGTGATGGATGTCATTTTGGAAGCCAGAAGGCCTAGTACTAGAAAATCTTATGCTGATAAATGGAAGAGATTATGTGCTTGGAATCAAGCACAAGGAACTGGTACAGCAGAACCAAATATTCCTCGGATATTACAATACTTGACTGAGATGCTTGACAAAGGCCTTTCTTTCTCATCAGTTAAAATCCATGCCTCTGCCATTTCGGCTCAGTACAATACAGAGCCACCAATCTTTTCTCATCCTTTACTAAAGCAGTATCTTAGAGGAGCCAAACATTTAAGGCCTCCTAGAAAGTCACCAATACCTGCATGGGACCTCAATTATGTGTTGGAAAAGCTCACCCTGCCTCCATTTGAACCAGCTGCTACCGCTGATATAAAGTTCTTATCATGGAAAACAGCTCTGTTACTAGCAATTACTTCAGCAAGAAGATTTCAGAGCTACAGGCCCTCATGGCTGTGGAGCCTTTTATCAATTTTTACCCAGACAGGGTGTCTCTGAGGACAGATCCAACATTTATGCCTAAGGTGGTTTCCAATGTGGCTCTTAACCAAACTATTCATCTGCCAACCTTTTTTCCAAATCCGCAGAACAAGGGGGAAAGAATTCTGCATTTCTTGGACATACACAGACAGCTAAGATTCTACTTGAGCAGGACTAAAGCTCTAAGAAAAACTGAGTAATTACTAGTGACATATATGCTGCAGGATCAGAAGGAAAGCCTATTTCAAAGCAGACTATTTCAAAGTGGATAAGCCTCTGCATTAATTTCTGCTACTTTCACCATGGTAAACCTGTGCCCAAGGGCATTAAGTCTCATTCGACCAGAGCTGCAGCTACTTCAGCAGCCTTTTTCAGAGGAGCACCAACCAAAGAAATTCCAGAGGCTGCTACTTGGAGTTCTTTTCACACCTTTACAAAGCATTATCATTTGCCTCTCTAAGTCCAAGGCAGGCTTTGCCACTGCAGTTCTGCAGGGCCTTATAGCTGCACCTAATGCTGTTTAGCTCCAGCCTCCCAACCATAGCATTGGGATTCTACCCAAATGTAATGACTGCAACAGTGAAACACGAAGAACATAGTACAGTTGTGTACACTTACCATAAATGTAGATGTTCGAGTGTTTTCACTGTTGCAGTCCAGGTTACCCTCCCGCCATCCCCCCTTTTCATTCTGGAGTTTATCATTCCTTCTCTATCTTCTACAACCTATATGGTGTATTTGCTTGTAGATGAAGGTAAAGTTTAAATTGGTGTGTGTGTGTGTGTGTGTGTGTGTGTGTGTGTATATATATATATATATATATATATATATATATATATATCTACACATATTTTTGCTACCTTTTTGGGGGCACCTGACATCTGGGGCAAGAAAAACTAAATAAAATGGCGTCGGCTGCATGTTTTATACCCCTGACGACCTGACGTCATGGAAGAGGAGATGGCAACCGACGCAAGACCCAAGACTTTGGAATTCAGGCAGATTGAGGGCAACCTGCCAGCAGATTACCCTAAATGTAATGACTGCAACAGTGAATACACTCCAACATCTACATTTATGGTAAGTGTACACAACTGTACTTTTCTTGTTTGCTGTCCAGTATTGCTCATCCCCAAATGGCCAGCGTGTGTCCGTGGTGTTCCACTGTTTTCTCCCACCTGTGGGGTAACTGCCACCCCTTTCTGTCTCCTGTGTTTTACGTTTGTCCCTCCCACAATCATTCCTTGCTACTTTCCCCAGTTATCTTTTGCCCATTTTTTTTTTTTTTAAGTACGCCGTCCCACAAAAGTCTATTTCCTTCTCCCTCCCCAACCTGTCAAGTTACCCAGTGCATTTATTTTCTGCTTGCTATTTCCCCTTATCAAAAGGTCCCAGCAACCACTTTTCCCATTTATATGATGAACAGAGTTCATGCCCTTCTTAGGCTGTCTTGACTCTGAGCAGATGGCATCAGTGTGGTGCCTTTGATACAGCACATGAGCTCTTATAGCCTTGGGCACAGTCAGGTATATTGGTTTGAGCAAGACACTAAATTACTGTTTCATGTAAAAATAAAATGTAGTTGCTGGTAAAAAAACAGGTTTATTTCCCGAAGAAATACATAGTAAAATAAATTTTACTACATAGGCAAGACAGAAAGAAGATTCAAAACAAGAATCTATGAACATCTTTATAAAATTAAGAAAAAAGACACAAAAAATGCTTTAAGTAGACATATTTTGGACAAGGGAGAAGACCACACTTTCAAATTTATGATAATAGATCAAGTGGAACAATCAGCATATGGTGGCAACTGGAAGACCTGGCTAGCATATAAAGAAAGTGAATGGCAAATATATTGTGATGCAACAACTTCCCCCGGCCTAAATGATTTTATTAGTATTAAGCCATTCTTAATCTTGGACCGGGAATAAGTATTAACACATTATTTCATTATTTTGCTTGTCTCACCCCTGCTCAACACTGGGTGGTATTTTCTAGTGTTTTTTCATGTAATATGTATTTTATGTGCAAGGCATACTTTTCTCTTTTGTGTAAGGTATATTATCTTAACATCCACACAGATTCCCAGATTGCATTCTACATGTTATAAATGTACTTAAAACATAAAATATTTATACTTTTTGTATAATATTTTTTCTTTCCAGCATTTTTGTATAGTATTTACATCAGTATTCTAACTGGTATAATAGTATTTTAGATAATATTCTACAAGAGTAGTTTTTAATAATTACTGTTCTTCCAGAATTACCCTACAAAGTTTTGTGTGAAGAATGTTTCTTTAAGAAATCATAATTACTGAGGCTTTTTGGCGCCAAAGTTCATTTTAAAAGGATAGGTGAATGTGTTGTTCTTGGTTCTGATGAAATCTGAGATATTCAGATGAAAGCGCTTAACCAATGGACTGATTTTTGTATGGCTGATTTATCTTCGTGAAATAAACCTGTTTTTTTACCAGCAACTACATTTTATTTTTACATGAAACAGTAATTTAGTGTCTTGCTCGAGCCGTGGACTGATTTCTGCTATTATATTCTACGTGGTTGGTGTATTTGAGTACTTTTCGTTATCTAGGTATATTGGTTTGCCTTTTTTGTGACATCAGATGCTCCAGTCTCCTGTACATTGTTAGCTTGATTCCTCCAGTGATTCTACTTAATGGGACTTGCCTCATAATGTGGTAGATCACCAGTAAAATACTGTGCTGTCCTTTTTCTCAGAGTACTGGTACTTTCTAGCCTTGAATATTATCTGAGCAGCTACAGGCCACACTATGCTACCAGATGGTTATGTAGTGCTGTACAGCTGCAAAGTGCTTATATATATATGAAATGAATTCTAGACGCTGCATGTAAACTTGAATTCCTTATCAGTCTAAAGTGCAAAGGTTTTTGTAATACTCTCATAAAAAGGCAGTCTGTATGAAAGGTCCGTATTCTTATGCAGCTTTTGTTGATTGGATTCGCCTCACTAGTTGTATGCCCTCTTCTCATAGGGGTCTTGAGGTAGTATTTCAACTAGGTAAGGGTAATCTCTCAAGATTATGGAGAAGTCTTTTTTTTAAGTGGCAATGGATCAATTGATACCAGTGTGAGCTACTAGCAGCTTAGGTAGCCGGAATCTTGGTTTACTGCCTGTCTTGAAGATGGCACCTCAAGGTTGCATTATAGTGTTATGCTGTACCAGTGTGGAATAGAACCCATAGCCTTCTGATCTTATCAGTGGCGAATGCAGTACCTGCTGAGCTAGTGGTGCTCTTTTCTACCTCTTCCAAATTCAGCATGTCTCGGGGTTTAAGTGAAATCAGATACAAATAATAGAAAAAAGGCAAAAAGGGGTTGGGGGCAAGTAGGTAGATGTAACTGGTAGGTATGGAAAAAGAAAGATATGAACAAGAAAGGAATTTCATGTTGAAGGGTTAGAAAGTCACAAGGTTCTTAGTGCACTGACTTTAGAATTTTGATGTAACACATTGTAAAAAAAAATGGAGAAAGGAATTGGTTCATAGTTCAAATTGTGGGTTAAGGTAAGCAAATTAAGAACAGGCAAATGTATTTACTTTGTTAAAGCAATTTTCTGATATTTTTCATACCTTCTGCATCGTGGCATGCAGTGCCTAAAGTGCTGTGATGCATTTTCCCTCCATTAGTTTCTGGGCTGTGCTGTTGATGTTTATAGTTTTTTCATCAAAACACATCCTATTTTCCCCTACCCAAATCACAAAGGATTCACTTAACCTTTATCCCTTTGACGTCTGTACAAGGAATAGTAATAGTATGAGTTTGCGTCGATAGGCTTTAATGAACATTCAAGTCTGCACTCGTGTGCCCATCCATTGTAGTCTGTGGACAACACCCTATTGTATTCTTGGAGTGATGTAATTTAGGGGTGTATTGAGTACTTTGGATATGGTTTAACAGAAAATTTTGCAAAGGTTTTCATTAAAAATGGTCCAAATATATAAGGATGACAAGGACAGAAAAGCATCAAAATATTTAGCTTATTAGATGCTGTAATGCACATGAGAACATTGGAAAATCACCAAATCTGAGTTCATGTCAGAATAGTTCCTTGATGAACACTTCATCTGGAGATTGCTGTGACAGAGTTGTAAAGGAGGATTTGACAGAGTAAGTGATTAATGTGCCTGCATGATTTACCATTTGTATCACTTTGAGTTGCAGGATGCCCCGGTTAGGATCTTCATTGTGATGGCGAATATTTTTGTTAAATCCACAGTGAAAAACAAAGACAAAAGCCCTTTGCATTTTGTTTTTCCTGCATGGATGTCATTGATAAGTTAGGACAATATTTAACCTTAGTGACATCAACTTGGGAAAAGTGTAGGATGTATCCATAGATTTAAATGTATGGCTGCTGCGCCTGTGCAGACACGCATCCATTAAATTTATGGATGCGTGCCTGACATGAGATCACCAGAGAAAATATTATATTTATTTGGGCTGCAGTTTAAAAAAAATGTTTTTGAAGCTTTTTATTGAAATAATCACTTAAATACCAGTAGACTCTGGCAAAATGCATTGTGGCACTTAGCTCAAAAGACGCCATGATGCAGTACCCAAGTGTAATGAAACACTTTAAGGGAGCGGAAAGTATCTAATAAGCATCAGAAAATGAATGAGTAGCAACAAAGTTATTGTGGCAAACTGCCTTTTTGTGTTCTCATCTTTTAGTGGACACTTCATATTTGGTAGGCTTCAGACCAGATCAGCTGTTGTTGTATTGACATTTTTGTATGGATTTCAGTAAAATCACTGAATCACTCTTAGCTATATTGATACAGAAATAGAAGGGTGCAGTTTGAATGGTTTAAACGTTTAGCATTTTAGCAGTGGCCTGACATGGATGTTTTGACTTCCACATGCTGTGCAGATGATTGAGGTCTGGAAATGAGACAGGCTTCATGACGGCTGGCATTGAGGATAGTGTGTCAGGACAGCTTGTTAAGACATGGGAATGGTATTATCTTGCAATACAGACTTTTGTCAGGAGATGAAGTGAGTGAGAAAAGAGTAGGGAAGACACGGGATGTCCTGAGATTAGGTGCTGAAATGTGCTTGTACAGCCCATCCATGCGCATTGGCACCTGAATGAGAACAGCAGATAGTTGGCTTAGAGGGATGACCAGTCTTACAGCAAGCATGTGAAATGCTGTGACCCTCTTAGACTTGGAGACTTAAACAGTGCAGCATTTTAAAGTCATGTGACATAGTCTGGGAAATAACTGATCAGAGCTGTAATGTGATTTTGTAACAGTACATGTTTTGTAAACTATTGCCAGCTAAGCAGTGGAATATGTATGACACTACCAAAAAGGAATGGGACCATTCTACTTATGTTTGTGATTATAGTTACGTCTCGAACAAGATCGTGTGCTTTTTACTGTATTTATTTTTATTGAATTTCTTGCTAATTAATTCTAGTATCCTGCCATACAGTGCAACTCGCAGTCCTGTTTTTGAGCAACTGTAGAATAATAAATTCAGAATGACAGAATACCTTTAATGGTAGAGATCATTGCAACCCATTTCCTAGTTATACAACCTCCACAATTGTCTGAATCTTTAGTGTTTGGTTTTGCACATTTACAGAGTACCATGAATGCTCTGTCATGCATTGTCGAAGCCCTGTTTTATATGTACTGCCTGCAGATTTGACAGACCATTTTAATAATGTTCAATCCTCTATTTAGTAAAAAGAAACTTTGAGAGTTACACTTGAGCTTCCCACCCTCTAGCTATTTTTTTTCATATGCCAGTTTCTCCAAAATGCATTTATCCCTATGAATGATATTAGTTGTTCAGAGTGCTTGAAAGGCTTAGCGTATATCCTTTGCTCTTCCTTCTTCTGTGGAGGTAAGCTGGGTAGGGTAATGTATGCATTTTTCTTAATTATTTGCTGTTATGAGAAAGAATAGATAATAATTTAGTTTTTTGATTTTCATAGCATTTTATCCTTCCTAATTCAACATTCTTAGTGTTATCAATCAACTGGAGTAAGCTGCGAGATTCATAACTAAAATCGTCAGTGGCCCCAAAATATTAATTAGCAGGACAGAAAGGCAGCCCTGTCTGTGTATCGGTCTTTTATAGATTATGGATTTGTGTGCCTAAACTTTTGGGCCATTAAAGATCTTGTCCAATTTGACTTATTGTTCCTTTACAGGACAAATGTTATCACAAATACACAGTTAAATAAAGTAAACCTTCATCAGCATTTAAATAAGACAAATTGGTGAGAAAGATTCGTATCTCAACAGATCCCTCACCTCTAAAACATAGCTCCACCACATTTCAAGTAGAGTAGTACCCTTGCGACTAGAAGGAGCTTTTGAATAAAGATTTTTGGCTAGGTTTGTAATGGTCTGCAGACGGATTAATTATTTTCTTAGGTATGTAATAGGCATTTATCTTCCCAGTGGTATGTGTGATTCAGGTCTGTGCCAAGCATGAAAGAGTGCTGCTGACAGAAGTGAATAGAATGAACTTTAATATGCAATTTTTAGTACTTTGATCTAGTGTTGTCTATTTTCGTCCAGTTCAACATATTGGACATTATATCCAACCAGATCCAACCTTGGCACCAAATTCGTCGCTTCCATGGTTCCGGGGCTCTGACTCCTCACTATCCATAATTCCCTGAACTCGATTCTAATACCTCAGATTTTGTTTGCCGCCTGAAGACTTCAGATGTATTTCAAGGGCTCTTGTATCCTTTCGCAATTTCAGATAAAATTCTAATTATTTTCAATAACCTGATGTTCATCGTGTTACCCTGCTGCAGTCATCACACTTGGGTTATGCTGCCGTCAGCAGTCAGCCCGAATTCCAACGTCTTGGTCCGGCGTCGGTTGCTGTCGCTTCTTCCCTGACGTCAGTGCGCCAGGGGTATATAAGAGGCATCCAACGCCATTTTCTTCAGTCTTTCTTGCTGTGCAGTGCCCGAAGCAGAAGCAGTTCGCAAGTGCCGGTCGGCCGACACCTGAGATTTTCGATTTGAATTTCAGTTCGAAGTCTTCAATAAAGCTAAGTACCCCATTGGGGAACATTTTCTTGCCTCAGTCAGATGTCAGAAAAAGTTAACAATTGCATTTCTTCTGGGAAGCAAATACCTCATAAGGACTTCCACTCCTATTGTATTCCTTGCCTAGGCCCAGACCACGACATCACAGGTTGTCGGTTTTGTGCTAGGTTTAATAAACGAACTATCAAACGCCGTTTTGACTTCGCACGGCATTACTTTGGTAGGAAATTTAATTATATTATGCCGTCGGAGCAGCCGACGACCGCCATACATAAAAAATGCAAGGATAAGGACAGGCAGCCTAGGAACAGGTCAGACTCTGAGGCCTCAGCTGGGCCTATTGCCGGTTCTCCGTTTTTCAGTTAGGCACCTACGCAGCCCCTGACGACCGCAGAACTGGAACCCCAGACAGCTGCGGATTCCCAAGCGGAGCCTACTAGGCCGACGCAGCCATCTTCTGACACCGGAGCAGAAGTAGACCCCGGTGCAGTGGAAACGCTTTCGGTTGCAGAAGGTGTCTTCAGACCAACTACACTCACCATTAAATCTTATGCCAAGCTTAGAACTCCTTTAAAACCTAAGAAAACTGTACATCAGTCTACAGTTCAAGGCCCCATGCCTAAGAAACAGATGCTTAAGATGGCTGAAGATTTGATTACCCTAATCAGGGGTTCCCATCCCCCTCCTGATAAAAGACCAAGACAAGAGGAGGATTATGCTTCCTCTGATCAGGTTTCACTCTCCTCAGATTCTTCTGAGGAACAGGATTACACTTTTCCACCTTATGAAGACTCTGATGCTGAAGACTGTATTCCCTCAGCATCTCCCCCTGAAGACTACTCCTTTGGGGAAACTTTACATACCATGAGGGAACATTTCCACTGGGAAGGCCAGGACTACTCTTATTCTAAGAAAAGGATCCGAGAGTTCCTTTTACTACCCCAGCACAGACCTCGTGCTATCCCTCCTGTTATCCCTCCTGTTTTAGATATTGTGGATGATGTTTACTTGGAGTCTAGTTTAAATCCAGACTCTCTACCTCCTGCTCCAGCCAAACCAGACAGATATTACAGAGTACCTGACTCACACAAATTCCTTTATAAAAGCCCTGTAGCTGACCCAGAAACAATTTCCCAAGGTCCTAAGGGAGCTAAAGCTTCTTTGGCTAAAAATCCTGTGCCCTCTGAAAGGGATTTCAGAGCCCTAGATAGATGGGGAAAGAAAATATACACCTCAGCAACTCTGGCTATGAGGGCATTAAATTGTCAGTTTCACATGTTGAAATATCAGCAATTCCTAATGTCTCAGTTAAAACAAAAAATGAGCACACATTCTGAACAGTCTGAATTCAAGGAAATGCAGGATCTGTTGCATGCAGCTGAACAGGTGGGCAAACATACTTTACAATGTGAATTTGATTCATTGGAAGCTTCCTGTAGAGCAGCTGTTACTGGCTCTGTCATACGTAGACATGCTTGGTTAAAAAAACAAACCCTTCCTGACCATGTTAAAGCAAACTTATTGGATGCACCTTTACAGCAGGATGTATTATTTGGTGTCAAAGCAGAAGAGGTTTTAAAGAAAATGGAGAATAAGGCAAAGTCTATGCAAACGGTCAAGGATTTTTTGCAGGTACAACCCCCTCGTTTTAGCAGAAATTGGCCAACAAAAAACTGGTCCTTTCCCGACAGATCACAGAGGGGCAAATACAGAAGCCCAAGGGGCAGAGGTCAGTCACAAGGCGCTTACAAACCTCGCCAATGGGGTACTGTTATCCAGAAAGGAGGAGAAGACATGCCCCAAGCTAGCAGAAGACAAACACAATGACCCAATCCTCAAACTACCAAGCAAATCTCTCCTGGCAGCTCCCTGGTGAGGAAAATTAGCATTTTTTGCAGACAACTGGCACATCATCACAAAAGACAAATGGGTTCTAAACATTGTCTCTCAAGGATACAGATTCCACTTTCATTCCTTACCCAGGATAAAAGGAATACCAAACCTGCCACCAAATCAATGGGCAGAGGCACAAAAACAAATTACAGCTCTCATGGACATGAGAGCCATTCAACAGGTACCTACACAGGAGCAAGGACAAGGATTTTACTCAAGACTCTTCCTAGTCCCAAGAAAGGACAAAGCATGGAGACCCATTCTGGATCTTTCAATTCTGAACACCTATCTGCAAGTACCAAAATTCAAGATGCTAACACTACAGCAGCTTCTTCCCATGCTGGGCAAGAATGCTTGGCTGATAACTTTGGACCTCAAGGAGGCATACCTGCATGTCCCTATCAGACAAAATTGCAGAAGATACCTCCGCTTCATTGCAGGTTCAATGCATTATCAATTCTCTGCACTGCCCTTTGGCTCATCTACTGTGCCCAGGGTCTTCACAAAATGCCTGGCACCAGTAATTGCATACTGCAGACAAAGAGGAATTCAAATATACCCATACCTGGACGACTGCCTTATTCAAGCAGAAAGCAAGGACATTCTTTTAAAGCATCTGGCATTTGTCAAACACCTTCTAAGTTGCCTAGGATACACAGTAAACAAACGGAAATCAAAACTAGTGCCCTCACAAAACATAATATTCCTGGGTGCCAGCTTGAATACAATGGCCCAGATGGCTTATCTCACGCCAGACAAGCAACAACAGCTGACTCAATATTTCAAAATAATGGCAACAAAGACCCAACTCCCTGCAAGAAAAATTCTGCAGGCCTTGGGATTCATGGCATCTTGCATACTACTAATACCATTTGCAAAACTGCATATGAGGAAATTGCAATGGTACCTGAAAAGTGTATGGACTCAGCACAGCCACAGCTTGGAAACAATGATACCACTCATTCCCTGCCTTCAACAGGAGTTTCTATGGTGGGCACAGGCATGTCCACCTCAACAAGGGTCAGCCTTTCACCTTACCCACAGCCAGGCAAACTATGACAACAGATGCATCGGACTATGCCTGGGGAGCACACATGGCAGGACAGTGCATTCAGGGCAAATGGACTACAGATCAGAGGCATCTGCATATCAATCAAAAAGAAATGCTAGCAGTACAGAATGCCCTAACAACTTTCAAGGACCTTTTACACCCAGGACAACTAATGATAAAGACGGACAATACCACAGTAATGTGGTACATAAACAAGCAAGGGGGCACACATTCCTACCCTCTATGCAGGCAAGCAATGACCTTGTGGAACACTGCACTGTCTTACCAGGTTCAATTACAAGCACAATTCCTGCCAGGAAAGAAAAACACATTGGCAGATGACCTAAGCAGAAACATCATGGATCCACATGAATGGAAACTAGATCCGCAAGTATTTGCAATGATAGCTCAAAAATGGGGACGCCCAGACGTAGATCTGTTTGCAAACCCCCACAACTACCAACTTCAAAAATTTTGCACAAGGACATTCCATCCACTAGCTTGGAAAGTGGACACCCTCTCATTCAGTTGGAAAACATTAACAGTGCATGCCTTCCCTCCACTGCTTCTTCTAGCAAAGGTACCGCTGAAAGTCAGATTAGAGAGGCCACAAATGATACTCGTTGCACCAGACTGGCCACGCCAGCATTGGTATCCAATTTTAAGGAACACTGCCCTGCTACTAGCAATAACCTCAGCTAGAAGAGTCTCAGAGCTACAGGCACTAATGGCAGTGGAACCTTTCCTCATTTTTCATCAAGACAGAATCTCTCTACGAACTAACCCTTCCTTTATGCCAAAGGTGGTATCCAGTGTGGCCCTAAACCAAACCATTCATTTGTCAAACTTTTTCCCAAATCCCTAGAACAAAGGAGAAAGACTCCTGCACTCTTTGGACATTCACAGGCAATTACGTTACTACTTGGATAAAACTAAGGCTTTCAGAAAAACTGACTAGCTCTTTGTAGCTTATGCTACAGGATCACAAGAAAAAGCTATCTCAAAACAGACCATTTCTAAATGGATAGGGCATTGCATACATTTCTGCTACACACATCATGGGAAACCAGTACCTGCTAACATTAGGCCCCACTCCACCAGGGCTACAGCTACATCAGCAGCCTTTCTCTGGGGAGTGCCAACCAAGGATATTCTGGAAGCTGCAACTTGGAGTTCAGTGCACACCTTCACCAAACACGATCACTTACCTCTATATTCTAAGACTAGAGCTTGTTTTGCCACTGCAGTTTTGCAGGGCCTACTAGCTTCTTCTAACCCTGTTTGACTCCACCTCCCATCCTTAGCTTTGGGATTCAACCCAAGTGTGATGACTGCAGCAGGGTAACACGATGAACATAGTACAGTTTTGTACCTACCATAAATGTAGATGTTCGAGTGTTCACCCTGCTGCAGTCCAGGTTACCCTCCCTGCATCCCCTCTGAACTAGCTGAACTTATCTCTGCCACTCTGTCCTATACTACCTCTGTGGTGTATTTGCTTGTGCCTAAGGGTATTGTTTTATTTTTTATCTAGCTATATGTATATATATATATATATATATATATATATATATATATATATATATATATATATAATATTTTGCCTGCCTATTGGGGACACCTGACATCTGGGGCAAGAAAAACTGAAGAAAATGGTGTCTGATGCCTTTTGTATACCCCTGGCGCACTGACGTCAGGGAAGAAGCGACAGCAACCGACGCCGGACCAAGACTTTGGAATTCGAGCTGACTGCGGGACCGCCTGACGGCAGGATAACCCAAGTGTGATGACTGCAACAGGGTGAACACTCGAACATCTACATTTATGGTAGGTACAAAACTGTACTTTCCCCTTACTCCACCTCTACTGAAAGAGTTGTTTCTCTATAGTTTTTTCATACTTGTTAGAATTTTTTAGGATAAAAGTTTGTGTTTAATAGCATTTATCCTTAGATATTACAATTAAATATATACTTCAGGTGCTACTTGTAATCTTCTAGTGTAGTAGTTTAAGTAGTAAGTTAGTGTTTTTTTTTGATAGCTTTAATCTTAGATAATTACATTTAAATATATAGTTAAGGAAGTTTTTGCTTATATTTTGCTTTTTTTTTCCAGTAGATGAGTTGCAGTTTTTTGGCAACAATGGCTGAGTTGCTAGTTTTCAAAAAATGTTCTGTGTATGGGCACAATCTCCCCCCTCGATCCTCACACTTTATATGTGCATTACCTGGGCCCTGCCCATTTGGATTCAGAATGTCAATCATATGCTTCCTTTAGTGCTGGAGCTTTGCAAGCTCAACATAAGTTCATGGTGAGGGTTCCCCTTTACAGACAGGGACTTTGGTGTCTGGGCCTTCCTAATCTCCCTCACCCTGTTAAACAGGACAAGGCTAGGTTTTCTGAAGTGGTCTCGGATAAAGAAAAGGAGAAAGATAAAAGCAGATAAAAAGAGAGAGAAAAAGAAGTGTCCATTTTCTGCTAGTAAACATTCCTCCGATCTATTGCTGTCAGTTGGACCACTACCCAGGTTGGCTAGGAGGTCAGAACAGACAGCATCTCAGTCCCTTCCATCCTCTTCTTGGTCCCAGTTTTCACCAAAACCATTGACCCCAAGATTACATTCTCTGATCTTGCAAGAAAAGAGATGTTCTAGGGTGTCACCAGTGACTTTCTCTAACATCTTGAAGCATCACTGAGTACAATGTCTACACGCTGATGAGGAAGTTCTTGAGGATGCAGATGCAACTTGGGGTTCTGTCAGGACTGTCCATTGGCCCTGTACCTCACCACTTCTTTCAGCTGTTGTAGTCCATCTGTTGGTTCAAACAGTTTTAGATTCTCTAATCCTGAAGTGTCTTGATTGGTGCTTACAGTTCAATCAACTTTGTCAGCAGCAGCTTTCCTATCCCTCTTTACTCCAATGCCTTTGGATCAGGAAGGGGCTAGGAGCTGTAGCATCAGTGCCAGGTCCCAGGTGGATGGATCTACCCAAAGGTTCTCGGAGCCATCTCTCCCCTGCATTGTTGGTAGACAGTTTGAGTCTGAGATAAAGTTTAGGACCAGGACCATCTCTTCTTCAGATTCAGGGAGAAGTTTGTTTCCAGTGACAACTTTGGCCTTTGAGGTTTCTGAAAGGTTTCTGGGCTTATCCAAAGAGAGGGCACTTTCTCATAGTTCAGCTCCACCCAAACTCAAACTATAGATCCTGAGATGTCATTTTCTTTTCATCCTGGCAGACAGGGACTGTTGGCACCATAGGCTTCTGAAATGACTTGCCACATTAGCTTCCAGTCTAATACTGAACCATCTGTCCTCCCAACAGAATCAGTTTACAAGAAACATACATACAAGCGAAAGCACAGAGACAACATTCCAGTCTTTCACTGAGGATGCAGACTTGGATGAAGGTGAGGAGTCTCCCAGGTCCCCTTGGCCGATGTCACCTTTGGTGAAATCCATGAACACATTAAACAGTGAGGAGGGTGGTCCACTGAAGATCCCTCATCAGATGGATCTGTCTTTTTTGGAAGCCTTCAGTTCCAGCTCAACATCTTATGAGTGGTACGACCCACTGAACCATTAGTCAGCCTCGTGATTCAATGAGCTTGGAAAGGACCCTGATGTGGTGGAGACTGTACCTAAGAAACCAGATAGGATTTTGGCAACTTTGAAGGACAGGAAACATTCGAGTAAAGGTCCATCAGTGGATGCCATAGTTGTAACAGGGGCCAAAAAAATAAATTGTCTGAAAAGAGTTCCTCTGTCCAGCCCCCTAACAGATACCTAGGACCTTGAACACGTTTAGGAAATGAACATACTCATTGGTCACCTTTGTATTCAGGTCACTGAATTATTTAGCTCATGTGATCAGATTTCAGCGGGACACAACTAAACAAATTTCCAAGTTTCTTTCTGGAGTTTTGCCCACTGATGTCCAAAAGACTGTGGACTCCCGGATTTCTACTCTGCAGTCAACCTGTAACATAGCTATGCATTTAATTTCTAATGTAGCCGATGGCTCAGCCAGAAAACCAGGCTCAGGATTTATGGTAAGACAGCATGCCTGGAAGCATCTTTGCATCTTCACAGAAGGCTTCAAGATGTCCTTCATCAATGCCCCATACAATGGTTCTACACTTTTTGGGGCCAAAGTAAAAGACACATTGACCAGGAACCAGAAGGATGGTAAGATTCTCTGCAGTAGGTATCCATTTTTCCACTCCTTTCCAAAGATCCTACTCCAGGAATCGGAGGGCTGGGAAAAAGATGTGGTTTTTGCAAGTCAGAGTTCTTAACAAAATTTTTCTGGAGATAGCCATTCACATGGCAGAGGTGGAGGAAATGCCAATGGACATTGCCACAGAGGCAGGCCATGTAACCAGGACTTCTGAGTTCCCTTTTACCGAAAGGCCCTATCGGCATCCCTGAAAGATTAACCGACTGCTACACTCTGGAGGCAGTTGGGGAATGATTATCTCTGCACTGCCAAGCCTGGCAAAAAGACATGTGGGTGCTAAATATTATTTGCAGAGGCTATTCCATTCATTACTTTTTCTTTTCTGCCCATAAAGAAAAAAGTGATCCGAGACAATCCACCCAGTCATTGGGAACCAGCAGCAGTAAAAATTTCCAAAATGATTAAAAAAAACATCATCCAACTGGTCCACCCAAACCAGTTAGGATCTGGAGTCTACTCAATGTTCTTTTTAGTGCCAAAGAAAATAGGGGAGGGGGGGCATCTGATGGGATTTGTATCTCAATCATCTCAACTAATTTGTAAAACGGAGAAAAGTCTGGATGGTCACAATTCAGTCCGTATTGCCTCTTCTGAGCAGGGATGATTGGTTGTGCTGGATAGATCTCCAGGATGCTTACTGTCATATGAAAAGAGAGAAGCACTTCAGTCGATTCCTCCATTTCCAGCTGAGAGGCAGTTGTTACCAGTTCAGAGCCCTGCCTTTCAATCTCTCTGAGTTCCTTCCTACTCCAATTCAAGTGCAACTTGGACAATTGGATGGGGAACAGAAATCCATCCCTGGTTTGGCACCTATGTCTCTAGTGGGCACAGGCAACCTGTAAATGGTTCATCTCCCAGGTTCTGCTTGTTAATGTTTCCTCTCCCAGACCCCTACTTACACTTACCAAGGGTATCAGAACTTGTCCGAGATTTGAGATTTGTGACTATGCTTAAGAAGGCCCTTGTGGTCATTAGCCTAGTAAACACCTATGAACCTATCACAGCCCTCAGAGTGTTCACCAAGATAATGGCAGTAGTAGAGGAGGACTTGCACTTGCTTGGGAGCCAAGTATTCCCCTACCTAGATGATTAGCTGCTAGCTGCTACATCCAAGCATGTACTATTGCATTATTTTGACTTTCTCTTCCATTGGTTTACTGGATGCAGCCATAACAGTGAATTGTCACAAATGTCCATTGCTTCCAACCCAACAGATAGAATATATCTGATGCACTTCAGCACAATTCTGCAAGTTGACACTCATCCACAACACAGAGTTTTCTCTTTGCATCAGACTGCCACACAGGTAATGCATCATCCCTACCCTCCAGCACAACTAGTCCGATGTTTTTAGGTCTCATAGCTTCCTCAATTCTAATGATTCAGATGGTTCATTACGACATGACAATACTTCAGTGGATGTTAGCAGTTCAGTGGTCTCAGAATTTCCCACCCTTATATGCCAAGATTCAACTTATTAGGGATTGCAGGCAACACACCACTTGAAGGATTGCCTCCCCTTCAGTAACAAAAGGATGACATTTTCATACATATTCGCCCATAGCAGTAATGACCAAGGATTCCTCCCTTCTAGGGTGGTGGGGGCATTTTGAAGGGAGAATGAGCCAAGGTTCATGGTCAAATTTAGAGGCCAACCTTCACATCAATGTCTTGGAGATGAGGGCAGTCCTAGCATTGCAGGCACTTCAGAATTTCCTCCCAAAGAGTGTGATTTTCATATAGACAGACAACATGGCTGTCATTTGGTACATCAACAAGCAAGGAGGAACCAGTTCTTAACCCTTGTGTTAAGAGTCCATGTTGGTAATGGGCGATGTCTTCAAACCATTTTCTGATAGCAGTGCACATTCTGAGGTGTTCCAGTGTACTAGTGGACAAATTGAGCAGGACTATCCTAACTAATCAAGTAATCAAGCAACACCCTGATCCTCAGTAGGTCCCTGGGTTTTTTTATGCTTTTCCACTATTACTTCTCATGAACAAATTCATTCAGAAAGTCAAACTGTGCAAGGCCAAAGTAATCCTCATTGCCCCTTCTGACCCCAAAAACATGGTTCCTTTTTTGTGGCTTCTCCTTGGATGTGCTGAGTCAGTATCTAGATCTTCTACCAAGAAGCTAACTACATGGTTCCTCCAATTTTGATAATAGCAAGAGATGCAAGACTTCACATTATGGTTGTTGACATCATATCTGCTGCCAAGAAACCTGCTACGAAAAAGATTTATAACAGCAAATGGAAAAAGCTTTCTGTTTAGACAGTTGCTAAAGCCATGGATCATTTCTCTACTTCCCTCCCCTCCCCTCTGTTTTGGAATTTTTTGCTTAACCATTTCAGCAAGGTTCTGGTTATTCTACCATCAAAGTTCAAATGACAGAAATTTCCAATTTTTATGTTGGACAAAATACTTCTGTGGCCTCCTTTAAAAATCTCAAAAGCTTTTCTAAAAATAACCTTTCTGTTGTGTCCTAATTAGAGACTCAGTTCCTCCATGGGATATTACCATCCTGCTCCAAGCTCTGCCTCAAGCTCTCTCTGAACCTTTGGCAACAGTAGATAATCAAGTATTTAAGTTAGAAAACAATGTTCTTAGTTGCAATCACTTCTGCTAGATGAATTTTAGAATTATAGGAACCTTCATTTAAACCTTCTTATTTGCTTTTCTATAAGGGTAGGGTTTCTCCAAGGTAATGCATCTTTCCTGCCAAAGATGGCATCTGAAACTTAACTTAAACCAGTCCATAGATTTACCAGTGTTCTTTTCCAAATTTTCAATCAAAAGAAAGTACATACTGCACATGCTAGATGTTCATCAACTCTATCTTCATCGAATGAAACAATTCAGAAAATCTGATCAGCTGTTCAAAGCCTTGACTTGGTAGAGCTGTTGAGAAAGTTACACTGTCTAGATGGCTGTCAAACTGTATTCTATTTCTCTATAGTAAGATGGGTTTAAATTTACAATCCAAACCAAGGTCTCACTCAACCAGAGCAGTGACTACCGCAACAGCCTTCTCCAAGAGACTAAAAATTGATGACATTTGTGCAGCTGCAGCTTGGGCCACTCTGCATACCTTTGTTACTCATTATAAATTGGACATGCAGTCCAGGTGTCATTCTTCTTTGGTTCCACCATACTCGAGAATGTCTTTCCCAAGCTGTTTTTCTGGGTGGTGTCAAGAAACCTGCCCCATATGCTGAATCACACGAAAATAGAGGACACTGGATATGAAAGTTATGTCATGTACTTACCATAATGATAAATTCCACTCTGTCTGTTTTTCTTTGGTCCTCCCCCCCCCCCTCCACCCGCTTACCAAATTAATATATAGCTTTGAGATGAAGTGGTTGCCATGTTACACGGTCTGTGAACAACACTGCCTAACTACTTTGGATTTCTTCACTGGTCATTTCCAAGATTGCTTATATGATTTCTAACAATTGTTCATAAATAGGTCTGAGAACTCTAATAAAGGGCAAACTTGATCTGAGGGAATGTTCAGGAAATTATGGATAGGGGAGGAGTCAGAAAGCTTCAAATTTGGTGCTGAGTTTGGATCCAACCTCCCATATGTTGAACCGAATGAAAAACAGACATCATGAATGTCATTATGGTAAGTATATAATTTTCATTTTTCTGATGCAGGAAAATGTGATCACTTGAATGATGAAAGATTTATTAGCTGTTGATGACTATGCTTATTTTCTCCTTCAGGAGGTACAGTAGTCTAAACTGAACAGTTGGCTTAATTTATATGAGCTGTTTCACACCTGTTTGCTTACATTGACATGATTTGTTGGTATGCGCATCTTTGTGACAGAAGGGGCAGTTGAGCTCTGCAAACAAATGTTATAATCTCACCTTCTATGAATTACTTAATTTGTTTCCTGACCCCAAGATTTTTGACCAACAGTGGGATTGCATTTTTCCCTGTAGAAGACATTGAGTTTTTAATGTTGCTTTTGGCCTTTCTAGTAATTGCATAACCCCACCTGGTCACCACTTCACTTTTTGTTACCGTTTCTCAATAAATTTTAGCAGCACACATCACCTTGTGGGAGGGGATAACCCCCTTTTCTTGAGAGATTTGCATTACCAGAACTCTGTGTCACTGGTTGTGGAAGTGTTGATGAACAGGCTAGCACGAAAGCGGGTCCTTAGCCATTCAGTCCTACTTTTCCCAGCTGGCTACTCATGCACCCTGTTTACTACTTGAACACAGATGGCAAGTCATGCCTTGAAACACCTGTACCAGATGAGCCTACTGCACTGATTTTTAATGAAAACTGTTCGTCTTTGGCTGAAGAGCCTTTGAATCTATATACTATGCTTTAGGTGAGGTTTTGTATTCCAGCTGAGTCCACATTAATGGTTTGAACTGAGGTGTAGTAGTAATGCTTGTGTTTCTTCCTACATTGGTCTCATGCTGTGCACCCCAACACCCAATGTATAGTTTCCTACTACTTCAAAGTAGCCTACTTCATATTACCAGCTATGGTATATTTTCTTTGTATTCTTGTTTTAGTGTTGCACTGTCAAATTTTTCAGTTATGGATAATTCCCTTAAACTTCTTTGACCGTGTGCGTAGGTTCATAGGTAGGTACTAGGCTATCTGGCATTTATAAGCCTAGCCAGAGTGTGTCTGCTTTCGCCGCCCCATTGATTAATTAACTTGGCCTCTGTCAAGCAGAGCCAATGAAGTGATCCCAGGGGTGTATTTTCTGTTACGTGCATAATCTTGCATGTTTCATTACTGAAGCTTTAATGCCAGATTCTTGACAACCCCTGTAATAGACCAATGTCCTTTATTATTCTAGATAGGTCAAACCCTGTTCATTTAACTTCTAAGGACCTGCAGATTTGTGAACCATTCAGTTAACATGCATCCCTGCATCAGCTTTTAAGAGTCTTGTTTCCAAGAGTCTTACACACCGTGCAGATAGAAGTCCTACCCACGTAGCACAGCTTTAGTTATTCTTACTGGTCTGTTGACCCGCAGCACACTTTTTCTTAATTTATTGCTTGCCTTTATAGTGCTAATCATCCCACTTTGGTAGTTTGTATTCCTCTTTACATCTTGGCTTGCATCAGTCTCGCAATTCTTTGTCATCCTGTTGATCTGTTAACCTTCATGAATTGTTTCTATTTGTCAAGTAGCTTGTAATGACTTAGTTGACTGGTATAGGGATTTTGCTTGCAACTATGCTGCCAGCAGACAGTATTTGATTGATGATAATTTGCCTTTCCTGGATAGTTTGCTGTCTCAGTTAAATGTTTGATTGCCAGCTCTTGTTTCCTGGAGGAAAGGCACTGGCCTTTTTCTGTATAGGGCTGATCTACAGTAGAAACCAGGAACAGAATAACCTAAAGGTCTTAATGTACTGTGTGTGGCATGACCTTATTCTGGTTTACCATATGCATGCTGACAAGTCTGCAATCTCATCTGCATCGAATAATCCCTTGTTTGCCAAAGGTAAGAATAGATTTATAGTATTCCATTGGTCGCTTAGTGTCTTGTATGTCCCAGTTCTTCAAAGGAAATATGAAGTCTGTATTACTGGTAGCCAGTGGTCTTTCCCTGTACCTCAAAGTAAAACTTGAACATACATTTGAGAGTGGTTCCAGCTCTCTGCTGTGCCATACTGTTTGTGGACTTCTCTAATAAATGCACACAGTCTGGAAAAAATGGCCAGCATAGCTCTTTTCACACTTTTATAACCAGCTGTCATCCATATTGTGTGCATCTCCAGATCTGAAGGCAGAGAGACTTCTGGGACAAGTTAAAGTTACCCATTGGTTTTAAAGGAGGTCAGGTGAATAGTTCTATAACAGAGTAGGCTAAGGCAATAAACTACATGAACAGCCGCTAACCTGTACGTCTGACTTTCTGAAGAGCACAACTTGCATAATGCGTTACTGAACAAAACCTTTAAGCACAATAAATTTCCAGATTTGAAAACAGGTGTGTCTTAATATTGGCCTCGCCTTATTAACAAAGAAAAAACGGCTGCATCTTTTTGGTCTTTTTGTACAAGAACTCAGTTTTGCTTTTTTTTTCCTGTGATATAGCTGAAATATTTTTTCTCACGTGTCTTTATTTTCTTTCTATGATTTTCTCTCTATATTCTAAGCTGTGTTGAATTTCCCCTTTTGTACATAAATTAATTTGGCCTTCTCTAGATGCATTTTTCAGAGTGGTACACAGCATTCAAAGTATGATTTTGTTTTTTCTCCAAGGTCTTCTGCTATAGGATGGCTGCTGTTTATTTAAAAAAAAAAAAGTTTACTGGATTTCCTAAGCCTGCTTCTTGAATTCCCTGACAGCTGTGCTCCATTGTATTATCATCTTTATGCCACGTACATCAAGCCTTAATCCTGTTCTTGTTTTGTTACTGTTAACTCCTTTAAATGTAGCCCATAGCCTTTGTTTCTTTGAGCCCCTTGTCACACAGTTGACAAATGCATGTGGAAAGAATAAATAGTGTCCCCTTGGCTGCAGGAAGCAGCTCATTGACAGCTCAGAGCTTTAATCCTCTTTGCTAATTGCCACACCAACCATACTGCTAGCCCATGGAGGATTATAGTAGGTTAGTTACTAGGCTATTTGGCCTAGAGCCTTTTGTCAGCCTAGCCATTCATGCCCTAAATTTCCCACTTAATGCCTACAGACTAAAACAGCTTTGGTATATGTCTGTGATGTAGGGCATCTAAAAATTATCCTTGTCTGTAAGGGCCACAGGTGACAAGCCAGGGGTGAGTTTGTGATTTCCCATCCATTGGTCTAAATTGTGTTTGACTAGGTTTAGGGAAGAACTCTGTTTCACATGAATGGGGAGTCTATTGCAGAAAAAGGGTAATCTGAGACACGTAACTATCTCTCTAACATGTTTTGTTTGTCACACATGAGGTTTAGATCCTTAAATTAGGTAATTGTTAGTGCTGTTTGTTTTGTGAATGTGTATGTGCCTTGTACTTGATTTATTGGTCTATTGAGGGCCGAGTATA